>NC_044550.1:110559708-110876281 GCF_007565055.1 Rhinopithecus roxellana | reverse complement strand
GTGTAAAGTAAGAATGAAGTTTTATTTTATTTTTAAAGTAGATAACCAATAAATTTAGCACCCATTATTGAAATAACTGTTTTTCCACCAGGTCTGTGCATTTATAAAGTTCAAGTGTCCATATATGTGTTGCTCTGTTTCCAGACTCTCTGTTATGTTCCACTGGTCTATTTATCCCTTTGTATCAATCCCACACTTAGTGCAATTACTGTAATTTTAAAAATTACTGTATTGTTATAGATCTTTCTACAAGGTAAAATAATTTCCTCTCATTCTTGGGTTTGGCTATTTTTGGTCTTTTGCATGTCCACATACATTTTAGAGTCAGCTTGTAAATTGCAATGAAAATTGTTGGGCTTTTAATTCAAATTGCTTAGATTCTGTAGGTTAGATGGGGGAGAATTAACGTTTTACAATATTGAGTCTTACAATCTATAAACAAAGTACGTCAATAAACAGTAAATCTGTAGGTCTAGTATTTCCTTCAATTTATTTAGTTTATTTATTTGTGTTTAATTATTAATAATTTAATTTAGTGACAATATTTTCAATAGATTTTTACATATGTCTTGAACATTTTAGATGTATTTCCAAATATTTCCTTTTTGATGATATTATAAATTATAACTTGTAAATTAGTTTTATTGGTTTGGGGTATATAAAATACAATTTATTTTTTAATTCACCTTGGATCCAATATTAATAAATGTACTTATTAATTCTAACAGTATATCTGTACATTCTTATAGACATTCTACATATAAAAATCATATTGTCTGCAAATAATGACAGTTTTATATTTTTCTTTCCAAATTGTGTACTTCTATTTTTTTCATCTTCCCTTGTTGCACTGGCTAAGACCTACAGCATACTGTTGAATAGAAAAGGTGATAATAGGCATTTTTGTCTGTTTTCCAATCTCACAGGGAAAGCGCTTAACGTTGCACCATTAAACCTGGTGTTTGTTTCCATTTTTAAAATACCCTTTCTTGAATTAAGGAGATTTATTTCAATTCCTAATTTGCTAAAATTTTTAAAAATCATATATGGATCTTGACCAAATGCTTTTCTGCACCCACCTCAGCCTCCCAAAGTGCTGGGATTACAGGTGTGAACCACCATGCCTGGCCACAGTATTTCAGCTTTATGATGGCACCTATGTAACCATTCTGTTTTTCACTTTCAGTATAGTATTTAACAAGTTACATAAGTTATCCAACAGTTTATTATAATATAGGCTTTGTGTTGGATGATTTTGCCCAACTACAGGCTACTGTAGGTGTTCTGAACATGTTTCAGGCAGGCTAGACTAAGCTATGATGTCTGGTAGGTTAAGTGTATAAAATTCATTTTCAACTTACAATGGGTTTATTGGGACACAACTCCATTACAAGTCAAGGAGTCTCTGTATTTGCCAACAGCAGCACTAAAGATGTGAGTGGGAATACAGGAGTCAAGAATTGGCACCGGACGGGTAATTCAAATCCACAAGAACAAATGAAGAGAACTAGAAATGGTAAATTGGTAGATTAATATAACAGATGCTATGAACATATACTTGCTTTCTTCTCTCAGCTTCTTTAAAATACATAAACTTTAAAATAAAAACAGAAAAAATTAAATACATAAAATTAAGTGTTATAATTACATAATTAGAACAATGTATTCTTGGGTTTGTAACATTTATAGATGCAAGATGTATAACAATAATAGCACAGAAGGGTGGGAAAGAGAATGGAGCTATACAGAAGTGACATTTATATAGCTAATCGAAATTAAGTTAGTGTAAGTCTCGTGTACAATCTAAAGTAACTCTGACTAGTTAACCAATATATCAGAAGGCCTAGACCAATCACTAAGAAAATAACTTAAAAAACATAGTGAAAAAAGTCATTAAAGGAATTAAATAGTAACACAAGCAAACGTTCGCTTACTGTAAAATAAAGCATGAGCTGAGATCCGGCCACTGCACTCCAGCCCGGGCGACAGAGCAAGACTCCATCTCAAAAAAAAAAAAAAAAAAAAAAAAAAAAAAAAAAGCAGTAAAGGAGGGATAAAGAAAATAAAGAGCAAAAAAGACATGAGACACAGAAAACAAAAAGTAAAATGGCAGACATAAATCCAACGATAGCAATAATATTACATATAAATGAATTAAACAACCTAATCAAAAATCAGAAATTGTTGGACTAAACTGTTTTTAAAAGATCCAAATATATGTTGTCTATAAGAAATACACTTCAGACTCAGAGATACAAATACACTGAAACTAAAAGAGATGGGAAAAATATGCAAATAGATAGAAAAATATGTAAAAGACAGAAAACCATTTAAAGAGCAACCATAAAAAAGCTGGAGGGGCTGAACTAACATCAGACAAAATAGACTTTAAAACAGAAAATGCTAATAGAGATAAAGAGGAACATAATAATAATAATAATAAAATTCATAATAATAAAAATGTCAATCCATCAGGAAGATATAATAATTATAAACATATACACCTAAGAAGAGAGCCCCAAAATACATAAAGCAAAAACTGACAGAAATGAAGGCTGTTATGGACTGAATGCTTGTGTCCCCCATCATTCATACGCTGAAACTCCAAACCCCAATGTGTTGGTATTAGGAATTGGGGCCTTTGGGCCCTAATTTAGGTAACGAGGGTAGAACCCTCATGAAGGGGATTAGAGCCCTAGTAAAAGACAATTCAGAGAGCTAGTTTGCTCTTTTCCTACCACTGAGGAAAACAACAAGAAGTCAGCTATCTGCAGTCTGGAAAGACCCCTATCCAGAGCTTGACCTGCTGGCCCCTGATCTCTGTTTCCAACCTCCGTAACTATAAGAAATAAATTTCTGTTGTTTATAAGTCATTCAGTCTATAATACTTGTTATAGCAGCTTGAACTAAGACAGGAAGAAATTGACAATTGAATAATACTATTTGGAGTCTTCAATGCCCACTTTCAGTAATGGACAGAACTAGGCAGAAGGTAGGCTGGGCGTGGTGGCTCACACCTGTAACCCCAGCACTTTGGGAGGCCAAGGCGGGTGAATCACCTGAGGTCAGGAGTTCAAGACCAGCCTGGCCAACATGGTGATATCACGTCTCTACAGCTAATAATACAAAAATTAGCTGGGTGTGGTGGTGCACACCTGTAATCCCAGCTACTCAGGAAGCTGAGGCAAGAGAATTGCTTGAACTCAGGAGGCGCTGCCATTGCACTCCACCCTGGACAACAAGAGTGAAATTCCATCTCAAAAAAAAGAAAAAAGAAAGAAAACAAAAAGAACTAGGCAAAAGGTAAAAAAAAAAAAAAAAAAGAGAGATAGATTACTTGAACAACAATATAAACCAAATAGATCTATAGACTACACCCAACAACTGCAGAATACACATTCTTCTCATTCTCCAGAGTAGACCATATGCTAGGTTATAAAACAAGTCTCAGTAAATTTAAAACAAATAGAATTATTAAAAGAGTATGTTGTCAGGCTAAAATGTAAAGAAAAATCAGAGAATGTATTAGTTCGTTAGAGCTGTCATAACAAAGTGCTATAAACTGAGTAGTTAAAAAACCTTATTACCTCACAGTTCTGGAGTCTGGAAGTTCAAGATCAAGGTGTTAGCCGGGTCATTCTCCCTCTAAAGGTGCTAGGGAAGGACCTATTCCAGTTTAAATGGGTAAATTACATCTTATAAAGCTATTACAAAAAAAATGTATTCCAGACATCATGATATTTTTAACCTAAATACTTCAGAATGTACCTTCTAAGAACTGCCACTAAAAAGTTCTGTAAGTAAATAAATGGGCATTTCCTCTGATCCAGAGGTCTAGTGTTTCTGCGTGTGTGTGCGTGTGTGTGTGTGTGTGTTTGTGACTGTGCAAGTAGGGTAACATCTCACACCCTTCACTGTTTCAGAGCCAATAGTACATGCAACCCTTCTGTACATTGAATCAAGTATCGTGCAGACTTTCTCAAAAGACTGTCCAAAACTGTCTCTTGCCCAGCTTCTGGTAGTTTCTTGACTTATGGCTAAATAACTCCAATCACCGTTTTCCCTGTATGCATGTCTGTCCAAAACTCTCCATTTTATAAGCACACTAGTCATATTGGAGGCCTGGCCTGCCCTACTCCATTGTGACCTTATTTTAACGAATTACATCTGCAATGACCCTATTTCCAAATAAAGTCACACCTTAGATACAGGGGCTTAAGACTTCAACATAGGCATGTGGGGTAGGAGGTACACAATTTAACCCATAACACAAGAGGAATTATGAAACACTTTGGGATGAATGGAAATGAAGACACAGCATATGAAAATTTATGAGCTACAGTTAAAACTGTACTTAGAAGGAACTTTACAGTTGTAAATGCCTATGTGAAAAGTAGAAAGATCTCAAGTCAATAATTTAACCTTCCACCTTAAGACATTGGGAAAAGAAGAGCAATCTAAACATAAACCAAACAGAAAGAAGGGAATCATGAAGATTCAAGTGGAAATTAGTGAAATGAGAAATAGAAAAACAGTGAAAATCAATAAAATCAAATGCTGGTTCTTTGAAAAGACAAAAAAAAATTTGACAAACTCTTAGCTAGATTAATCAAGAAACAGAGAGAAGACTCAAATTACTAAAATCAGAAATGAAAGAGGGGACATTACTGCCTACCTTAGAGAAATAAAAATAATTGTAAGGGAATACTATGAACAACTGTATCTCAATAAGTTAGATAACTTAGATAAAATAGATGAATTTCCAGTAAAATTGACTCAAGAAGAATTCGAATGGCATGTATGATAAGTAAAAAGATTGAATTAGTAATAAAACTTTTTTAAAACTTCCCACAAGGAAAAGCTCAGGCCCAAGTGCTTCACTGGTGAATTCTACCAAACATTTCAGGAATAATGAACAGTGATTCTTCCCAAACTCTTCCAAAAGAACCGAAAAGTGGGGAAAACTTCCTAAATCATTCTATGAGGTCAGAAATACTCTGATACCAAAACCAGACAAAATTTCACATGAAAATAAAACTATAGACCAACATCTCTTATGAATAAATGTAAAAATCCTCAACAAAATATTAGCAAACTGAATTCAGCAACATAGAAAAGGATTATACACCATGACTAAATGAATTTTGTCCTAGGAATGCAAGGTTAGTTTAACATTCAAAAATCAATTGATGTAATACACTTAATCAATAGAATGAAGGGCAAAGACCACACAATTATCTCAATAGATGCAGAAAGAGCATTTGACAAAATCCAGTAACCTTTCATGATAGAAACACTCAACAGCAATTCTACCCCTAGGAAAATTAAAACAGATGACCATTCATAAACAAGAATGTTAATAGCAGCATTATTCATCACAGTCAAAAAGTGAAAATAATCCAAATGTCCATCCATCGATGAATGGAGAAACAAAATGTAGTATATCTATATAGTGGAATATGACTTATTGATGAGAAGGAATGGCATACTGATACATGCTATGACATAGATGACTTTGAAAACATTATGCTAAATAAAAGAAGCCAGTCATAAAAGACCACATATTGTATGATTCCATTCATATAAAATGTCTAGCATATGAATGCCTGTAGAGACTCAAAGTAATTCGTGGCTACCTAGGGTTAGAGGGGGCTGTAAGGATTGAGAGGTGATACTTAAAGGGTATAAAGTTTATTTTGGAGGTGATGAAAATGTTCTAAAATTCATTGTCTTGATGATTGCATGATTCTGTAAACACGCAAAAAAGTAAACAATTTAAATGAATGAAAATGTATAATTTAAAAGAATGTGAAAAATAGAATTTAAATGGGTGAATTGTATCTTATAAAGCTGTTACCAAAAAATTTATTGCAGACATCATGACATGTTTACTCTAAAAGTACTTTAGAATGTATCTCCTAAGAACTGGCACTAAGAAGTTCTCTAAATAAATGTTTATTTTCTCTTATCCAGAGGTCTAGTGTGTCTGCTTGTGTGGGTGTCTTGTTTATGTGTATGTCTATGTGACTGTACAAGGAGGGTAACATCTCAGGCCCTTCACTATTTCAGAGCCAGCAGTACATAAAACCCTTCTAAACACTTACCCAAGATGTAGTCCAGACTTTCTCAAAGGACTGTCCAAGTGAGGATGGCATTTTTCAGCCCTCTTCAGTGAATGACTCCATTTATTTGGGTGTGCCCAAATGACACCACTCTTGCAAAAGAAATGAGATAAAAAATAATGAGTAGGCCAGGCATGGTGGTTCATGCTTGTGATCCCAGCTCCTTGGGAGGCTGACGTGGGAGAATCACTTGAGCCCAGGACTTCGAGACCAGCCTGGCCAACATGGCGAAATCCTGTCGCTACAAAAAAATAAAAATTAGCCGGGCATGGTGGCACGTGCCTATAGTCCAGCTATTCGGGAGGCTGAGGTGAGAGGATCACTTGAGTCTGGGAGGTCAAGGCTGCTGAGCTGAGATCATGCCATTGCACTCCAGCCTGGGCAACAGAGCAAGACCCTATCTCAAAATAGTAATAATAACAATAATATTAATAACGTGTAAAATTTTCTCCTCATTTGCTGTTATTAGTCCATTTTCACACTGCTGATAAAGACATACCCAAGACTGGGAAGAAAAAGAGGTTTAATTGGACTCACAGCTCCACGTGGCTGGGGAGGCCTCAGAATCATGGCTGAAGGTGAAAGGCATGTCTCACATGGCAGCAGACAAGAGAAGAGAGCTTGTGCAAGGAGACTCCTGTTTTTAAAACCATCAGATCTCGTGAAACTTATTCACTATCATGAGAACAGCAAGGGGAAGACTTGCCTCCATGATTTAATTACCTCCCTCCGAGTCCCTCCCATGATACATGGGAATTCAGGATGAGATTTGGATGGAGACACAGCCAAACCATATCACTTGCTTAAGAGAAAATCTTTAACTATGGACTTGTCATTCCATCATTCCTGTCAGCGTGAGTTGCTGAATGATGTGTGGAGGAGAGTCACCTGTCAACCCAGAAAACATGCTCTGAACTCAGACTCGAATGCAAATTAGGCTGCTCCCTTGTTGGCCTCACCACATTTTTGTGTCCTGCACTACAGCAGGCAGTGCAATCCTAACAGAGTCGTCTTCAGACTCACAAAGGAAGAAAGCTGCTCTTCTGTGTTCTCCCTGCATTCCCTCCTCCAGTGTGTCTTCAGAAAGATAAATGCCTCCTCTGAAGCTATGGCTCCTGATAGTCATCAAGTTGCAGAATATTTACCTCAGAAGCCAGGAGGATTTTCAGCAGCTACCTGACAAGGAAAAGGACCTCTTGGCTGGCACCCAACCACGGTACTACACCTTAATCTTCGACTCTCCTGCCACACACGCCTTCCAGGGGATGGCTCCTTCGTCATCTTGGCAAGCCTGTGTCTGGTCTCCCGTAGAAGCAAGTGCTAGGCACTGCCACTCCTACTGTGACAACAGGCTAAAGTCAATTTTCCAAGCAAATATGCCATGAGTAAATATTGATTCTAGACCTCAGTATTTCTTCTTTTACTGTTATATTTATTTAATCCTGCATGTCCGCAAGCAGATTTAGTCCATGTGCACAGGGTAACTGCACTAATTCCTGTGGTACCAGGAGGGCTTCTTGACAAGTCTCCATTGACAAGAAGACCTCATGCTCCTTCTTCTATCACAAAAAAGTGGAAGTGGTTCAATGTGGTGGCTCAGATATGCAATTCCAGCACTTTGGGAGGCTGATGCAGGAGAATTGCTTGAGCACAAGGGTTTGAGACTAGTCTGGGTAACATAACCAGATCCTATCTCTATAAAAAATAAAGTTTTAAAAATTAGCCAGGCGTGGTGGCACCTGTAGTCCCAGCTGCTCTGGAGGCTGCGGTGGGAGGATCGCTTGAGCTCAGGAGTTTGAGACTGCAGTGAGCCATGGCTATGTACTGCACTCTAGCCTGGGGACAGAGTGAGACTTTGCCTCTCCTGGAAGGAAAGAAGGACGGAAGGAAGGAGGGAAGGAGTGGGGAGGTAGGGAGGGAGGAAGGGAAGGGAGAGAAGGAAGGAAGGAAGGAAGGAAGGAAGGAAGGAAGGAAGGAAGGAAGGAAGGAAGGAAGGAAGGAAGGAAGGAAGGAAGGAAGGAAGGAAGGAAGGAAAAAGGGAAGTAAAAAAGGAAGGCAGGGTGGGAGGAAAAAAGGAAGGAAGAAAGGAAGGCAGGAAAGCCTTCCTCCGTCCCTTGGAAAAAAAGAAGTGAGGGAGGGGGAAAAAGGAAGGAAGAAGGGGAAAGAGAGACCCCCTCCCTCCTCTTCCTCCCTCCCTCCCTGCCCCCTGAAGGAAAAAGAAAAGAGAGAGAGAAAAAGAAAGAAAGAAGTGGAAGTGCCTTCGCTTTCCCCACTTGCATCTGGCACATGCTTGAGGCATTTCGAAGCACTCTAGGGTTCTCATGGAAGACTATTTTTAAACTATCTGAGTGATGGCAAGAAGGGTGTTGGATGTTTTTGAATACGTATTCTTATTACTAGAAAGTTTCCAGGGTTGCTGAAATTACATTACAGTCTTAAAATCCTTTTTGTTTGTTTATGGACAAAAATGGCTTAGGTAGTCAGAATCCAATATAAAGCCACAAGCAACTATATTTCCTAATATTAATATTCTGTGGAATAAGGTGACATTAGAAAGAGATTAGTTCCTGCTAGACACACGTTTTTACATAAACGAATGTCTGATCCTATAGTTTCACGGCAGACCTTTATGGCTGCAAATCAAAAAAGCACAGCGTAGACTCATCTTGCCTCTTCCTGTGTGCCCTAAACAAACCGTAACCTTGAATCACGATTTCATTATCACAGACAGTAGAATTCCATCAAACATCTGTAGCACCAACTATGTCAAAGTTATGAAGGTAAAACCGAATTCTCAGTTTACATGTTTCACGCAATAATCTGCAAATATATTTCTTCAATCTCCAAAAACTTATAAATATTTAATGCCACAGAGGCTTTTCTAATGCTCAGGTGAGAATAAGTCACCTTTGCTTTTTAGACTAAATTTTAGACTGAAACTCATAAATCACAAGGACTGTCAGTGAAGGCCGCATAGTCATCTTTCCTTTAGTCTAAACAAAAAGCCCTGGGAATGGGTCTCAGAAGAAAAATCTTTGAAGACGTGTGGAGAAGCCCCGAAATATATTTCTGTGCATCTCTATAATTAGTGTTATATCTACCTACTGCTATTGCATAAGTTGTATATTATATCACACTACAGGCTTTTTAAGAGGTGATATTTCACCTGCATATAAGTTTAAAACAACACATTTTCTGTAGTCAATAAGTTATTAGCCTCTGAGACCCATAAGAGAAATTCTGAATTGACAATTTTCCTCCAGAAAAGGTAGGAAAGAAGAACCCTGGCAAGTAATAATTTAATAATTGTTCTTCTGTGTAACACTCAATACATCCAGTTTTTTTCTCTAACCAAGATCTATAAATACAATAAAAGTAAATGATATTTCATCACAGAACATATTTTACATATATTCTGGCTAAAGACCAAATATAATCTAATTTTCACAATGAGTGGAGAATAATTGGCAAAGTCATGTGTCTTAACATTTTATTGGGTTTTATTTTAAAGACCGAAAAAAATTGTGAAGGAAACAATTTTTATGAAGTCTATCAACACTAAAAAATGTGCTTGTAAAAGCTGGATCTGGTCTGAAACAGAATATATGAAAGGCAAGTTCATGAAAATGCATGAACTATAAAAATGTTTTTCATTACTGGTAGGTAGTCCCGCCAGAAACCCACTGTTAAATTAATAATTAACCCTGAAAAGAGAAAACTAAAAGCAAATAAAGTAAATATGTGGCACTTACCGACCAACACCAGACAAGCTGAGTCTGAACAATTTTCTAGCTTATTTTGCTCCCAGCTTTTCCACTCGGAACATCACAATCTTAAGCGGGATGCTCAGGCAGGAGCTTCTCAGGCAAGCAGCCTTTATCCTACAGGAGCTCTGTACCATGGCACCTAATGAGGTTTATGAAAAGAATTGATAAGATAACCTACCCTCACTTTGTAGTGAGAACTTGGAGGCTGAGCTTGGTGTCTGACGCCTGTAATCTCAGCACTTTGGGAGGCTGAGGCAGGAGGATTGCCTGAGCCCAGGAGTTCAAGGCTGCAGAGAAGCATGATCGTGCCACTGCACTCCAGCCTGAGCAACAGAGCAAGGCACTGTCTTAAAAGAGAAGATTGTGGCTGGGCATAGTGGCTCATGCCTGTAATCTCGGCACTTTGGGACGCCAAGGTGGGTGGATCAAGATGTCAGGAGATCGAGACCATCCTGGATAACACAGTGAAACCCCATCTCTACTAAAAATACAAAAAATTAGCCAGCCGTGGTGGCACGTGCCTGCTTAGGAGGTTGAGGTAGCAGAATCTCTTGAATCTGGGAGGCGGAGGTTGCAGTGAGCCAAGATCTCGCCGCTGCACTCTGGCCTGGGTGACAGAGCAAGACTTTGTCTTTAAAAAAAAATTGTAGGCCGGGCACGGTGGCTCAAGCCTGTAATCCCAGCACTTTGGGAGGCCGAGACGGGCGGATCACGAGGTCAGGAGATCGAGACCATCCTGACTAACACGGTGAAACCCCGTCTCTACTAAAAATACAAAAACTAGCCGGGCGAGGTGGCGGGCGCCTGTAGTCCCAGCTACTCGGGAGGCTGAGGCAGGAGAATGGCGTAAACCCGGGAGGCGGAGCTTGCAGTGAGCTGAGATCTGGCCACTGCACTCCAGCCTGGGCGACAGAGCGAGACCCCGTCTCAAAAAAAAAAAAAAAAGTGTACATTTATTACTAACTTAAGCATCAATACGTCCAACTTTGAAGAACGCTCTGTCAAATCCTATCACCAACTTCCAGTTCCTCTACACCGAAAATTCTGGAACGATTTTCAGTGTTTTCTGTTTATTTGGCTTGGCAACTCAGTCTCTTTGTCTCTGTCTCTCTCTCTTTCTCTCTCCCTCTCTCTTCCTTGCCTAACTTCCTCCCTCCCTGCCAAATCTTTCATTCTGTCAATGACCACTTTGCAATAACCAGCTTTACTCTGCAAGCTACAGTGATAGGAAGGCAGTTGAAATCCCGTTGTGGGAGTTTAGTCGCCTCAGATTCAGGATCTGAGTTGAAAATCGAATTTCTGCTATTGCTCCCGACTCACTTAAGCACTACTCAGAAAATATTTGCTGAGCTAGGCACTCTGTTCTAGTCACTCAAGATACAGCAGTGAACAAAAGAGTCTTTGCTCACACAGAGCTTATATTCTAGCTGGGGGAATCAAGAGAGTAAACAAATATGTAATACCCTGGGTGGCTGGAAATGCTGTGAAGAAAAATAAAGCAGGGGAGGGAACAGAACATGAAGTGCAGGGGCTGAGGTGGTTTACAACGGACCGGTCAGAGAAGGCTCTGCGATGCGCTGACGTCTGAGAAGAGAGCTGGAGAAGAGCAGGTGAGTCCGGCAGATTCAGGCAGAGAGAACCAAGCACTGGGGTGAGCAAGTGCAAAGGCTCGAAGGCAGGTGTGTGCCGGGCTGTTCAAGGAACAAGAAGGAAATAAAAATGGCCGACGCAGCGTGACTCGGGGAAGGAAGGGGCAATGAATGAAGAAGGGAACCTGGAGCCAGGTAATGGCGGGACTTAGACAATGGTAGGGATTTAGAGCTTTACTCTGAGAGAGGTGGGAAACCCGCTGAGAATCTTCAACAAAGGAGCGGCACAATCTGACTTCTGTTTTCAAAAGATTACCCTGGAAGGTATGTGAAAAAATAGATTGGAGAGTTACAAGGATAGACTCAGAGATATGAGTTAAAAGGCTATTGCAACGCTGCCATTTTTAACTCTATTGGAGTAATTAGTGCTGGCCTTGTCCTCCTACTGTCAACAATTGGAAAACTGAACAAAGGTCTAACACGCTTCATATCACATTCAAATTTTCTATCAGACTTAGACACTGGACAAGAGATTTTTCACCGGACTTTGATATGTGATAAAAAGGGGAAAAAACAGGGTAAGTCCTACACCTCAGCTGTCTGCTTGGAGGCATTTTTTGGACTGTGCTGCAGGGAGAGAGAATCCAAGCAATATATGGGGATTTCATTAAGTGAGATAAGGGGGCCTCAAGTAGCAGGAATTTGCCAGGCAGAATACTGAGGGGTAGGATCTGTACAGATAAAGAGATATAGAAATCAACAGAGGGATTCCCTTGATTCTATTGCTGAATATTCATATGTCCATGGATGGGCCCGGCAAGGGTCTCCTGAGGAGCTGTAAGCCAAACAATTCTCAAAGCTCACACTGGGCTGGGAGATCATGAAAACATGCCAGCCAGGCACAGTGGCTCATACCTATAATCCCAGCACTTTTGGAGGCCAAGGTTTGTGGATCACTTGAACCCAAGAGTTCAAGACCAGTCTGGACAACATGGTGAAACCCCATCTCTACTAAAAATATAAAACTTAGCCAGGTGTGGTGGCATGCACGCGTAGTCCCAGCTACTTGGGAAGCAAAGCAGAGAGGATTGCTTGAGCCCCGAGGCAAAGGTTGCAGTGAGCCAAGATTGCATTGCACCACTGCACCCCAGCCTGGACGACAGAGCAAAAACCCCATGCCAACCAGTGCGGAAAAACCTCACTAACATCTAGGACATTAGTAAGATGATGCTTTAGATCCGGAGCTAAACTAGGCCTAGAGCCAGGACTATTGTTGATCTACCCCAGCAAAAGCCTGAGACAAGCCCCAAAAGGTTCTTCACCAAAAGGTGAAGCTGAACTGCAAGTTTCTTAACTACCTGCCAAAATAAATGTCAACACATCTTAAAGAAATTTAGCAAAACCAAGACACGAACAATGTACTATTCAAAATTTTCAGTATCCAAGAAAAAATTACTAGACATGCAAGGGAGAAAAGTCAGTCAATAAGAAGCTAGAAATATAGTGGCCCCCTCTTCTCCACAAAGGATACATTTTATGACCAACCCCCACCCTGCCACTTCTGCGGTGGATGCCTGAAACCACGGATAATACCAAACCCTATGAATACTATGGTTTCACCTATACATATAAACCTATGAGAAAGTTTAATTTATAAATTAGGCACAGTCAGAGATTAACAGCAATAACTAATAATAAAATAGAACAATTATAGGAATGTACTGTCATACAAGTTATGTGAATGTGGTCTCTCTCTTTCTCAAAACATGTCATTGTACTACACTCAGGCATCTTCTTATGACTTGCCAATCTGATAACTGAGACAGCTACCAAGTGACTCATAGGCAGGCAGCATATACAGCTGAGATACACTGAATAAAGGGATTATTCATATCCTGGGCAGGACAGAGCAGGACAGTGGGAGGTTCCATCATGCTACTCAGAATGGCACACAATGTAAAACATGTGAATTGTTTATTTCTGGAATTTTTCCTTTAATATTTTAGACCACAGTTGACCATGGATAACTGAAACTGTGGAAAATAAACTGTGGATAAGTGGGGGAAACCACTGTAAAAGGCAAATTAAATGAAAGTAACTAGAGGAAAGGGAATAATAAAGATAAGAGTATAAATCGATGAAATACAAATTGGCATCCAATAGAGAAAGTTAATAAATCCCAAAGCTGGTTCTTTGAAAATATCAGCAAAGTTGATAAACATATAGTTAAATTGCCAAAAGTAAAAATGAAAAAGGACAGAAAACTGGGCCAAACTGTGTCCTCCCAAAATCCAGATGTTAAAGCCCTCATCCCCAGTGCTACTGTATTTGGAGATACAGCCATTGAGGAAATAATTAAATTAGGTCATAAGATTGAAGCCTTATACAAAAATTAACCAGGCATGGTGATGCATGCCTGTAATCTCAGCTACTCGGGAGGCTGAGGCAGGAGAATCGCTTGAACCTGGGAGGCGGAGGTTGCAGTGAGCCGAGATCACACCATTGCACTCCAGCCTGGGTGACAGAGCCAGACTCTGCCTCGGAAAAAAAAAAAAAAAAAAAAAACGATTGAGGCCCTAAACCAATAGCACTAGTGATCTTATAAGAAGAGGAAGAGACGCCAGAGCTCTCTCTCTTTCTCCACACATGCATAGAAGAAGGGCCCTAGAAGGACACAGTGAGACGGCAGCACTCTGCAAGCCAAGAGAGCCCTCCCCAGAAACCAAATTTTCTGGCACCTTGATCTTGAACTTCTAGTCGCCAGAACTGTGAGAAAATAAATTTCTGTTATTTAAACCATCCAGTCTGTGGTGTTTTGTTATGGCAGCCCAAGCTGATAATAATAATGATGATAATACATATTTCAGTACCAAGAGATGGAGTGCTACTGTAACAAACACCTAAAAATGTGGAAGAGACTTTGGAAATGGATAATGGGTAGAGGCTGAACGAGCTTTGAGGTGCATGCTAGAAAAAGCCTAAATTGCCATGAAAAGACTTTAGTAGAAATATGGACGTTACAGTGATTCTGGTGAGAGCTCAAGAAGAGGAGAGGATAGCTGTAGAGAAAGTGAAAGCTTTTATCATCTTAGAGAATATATATCATCATGAATAGAACGTTAATAGAAATAGGACATTAAATATGCCTCTGGCCAGAAAGAGATCATCATGGCGGATGGCAGGCAGGACTAGATTGCAGCTCCAACTCGGACAGACAGCAGCCTACGGAGACTCGCATCATCAATTTTAGCTCCAGAAAAACTGCAAGAACAAACCAGCAATCCCCAGAGGACCCACAGACCCTCTGAAGAAAGCAGGCTGCTCCTGCAGGACTGGAAGACACCCCAAATACTGTGAATGCCCAAACTGTGAAAGTGATAAAGGGAGACCCTCCACCCCAAACACACACCCCCACTGAGGTAACAGAAGGTCTAGATTGCAGGAGAAGTTTCTGACCTTACCTGGAGGCTGAGTCAATTTAGAGCTGAGCAAAATACAGGGGTAGAGGAAGCAGCGGGAAAGGCCCTGGGAGTTCGCTGGGTCCCCAAGCAGGCCATTCCTGCCTGGTACCACAGGGATCTTTCGGGAGGGCGGCCAGAGGCACAGGGGAAAATGCCACAGGAAGAAGGAAGTCTCCAGCTGAACTTTGTAACAATTTGAATTGGGTGAGAAGCCCCCTGACCAGAACTTGGGGGAGGGTGCAAATCCGGTGTGCAGACTCCACAGGCGGGGGAAGAACCAAAGCTCTTTTCTTTCGCAGCTGGGAGGCACGTAGCCTGGGGCAAGTTCTCAACCCCTGCTCACCCACTGCCTGGAAACAGACTCGGGGCTCTTAGCGGGGCATAGTGGAAGTGAGACCAGTCCTTTGGATTGCGTGGGAGCTGGGTGAGGCCTGTGACTGCCAGCTTTCCCCCCACTTCCCTGACAACCTGCATGACTCATAGAGGCAGCCATAATCCTCCTTAGGTAAGCAACTCCACTGACCTGGGAACACCTGGGAACCTCACCCCCAACCCCCACAGCAGCTGCAGCAAGACCCACCCAGTGAGAGTCTGAGCTCAGACCCACCTATCCCTGGCCCCACCTGATGGGCCTTCCCTACCCACCCTGGTAGCTGAAGACAAAGAGCATATACTCTTGGGAGTTCTATGGCCCTGCCCACCATCAGCTTCTCACCATACTACCACAGCTGATGTTCTCTGGAAAGCGCCACCTCCCCGCAGGAGGCCAATCAGCACAAAAATAGAACATTAAACCACCAAAACTAAGAACCCTCACAGAGTCCATTTCACCCTCCTGCCACCTCCACCAGAACAGCTGCTGGTATTCACAGCTGAGAGACTCATTGATGATTCGCATCACAGGACTCTCTTGCTGGGTGGCTAGACCCAGAAGAGAGATAACAATCACTACAGCTTGGCTCACAGGAAGCCACATCCATAGGAAAAGCGGGGAAGCACTATCAGGGAAAACCCTGTGGGACAAAAGAATCTGAACAACAGCCTTCAGCTCTAGACCTTGCCTCTGACGGAGCCTACCCAAATAAGAAGGAACCAGAAAACCAACTCTGGTAATATGACAAAACAAGGCTCGTTAATACCCTCCACCCCAGAATCACACCAGCTCACCAGCAATGGATCCAAACCGAGAAGAAATCCCTGATTTACCTGAAAAAGAATTCAGGAGGTTAGTTATTCAGGTAATCAGGGAGGCACCAGAAAAACGCAAAGCAAGGAAATCCAAAAAATTATACAATAAATGAAGGGAGAAATATTCGAGGAAATAGATAACATAAAGAAAAAACAAAACTTTGGGAAACATTGGACACACTTATAGAAATGCAAAATGCTCTGGAAAGTCTCAGAAACAGAATTGAACAACAAGAAGAAAGAAATTCAGAGCTCGAAGACAAGGTCTTTGAACTAACCCAATCTAACAAAGACAAAGAAAAAAGAATAGGAAAATACAAACAAAGCCTCCAAGAAGTCTGGGATTATATTAAACAACCAAACCTAAGAATAATTGGTGTTCCTGAGGAAGAAGAGAAATCTAAAAGTTTGGAAAACATATTTGGGGGAATAATTGAGGGAAACTTCCCTGGTCTTACTAGAGACCTAGACATCCAAAGACAAGAAGCACAAAGAACACCTGGGAAATTCATTGCAAAAAAGTTCATCACCTAGGCACAGTGTCATCAGGATATCTAAAGTTAAGACAAAGGAAAGAATCTTTAGAGCTGTGAGACAAAAGCACCAGGTAACTCATAAAGGAAAACCTATCAGATTAATAGCAGACTTCTCAGCAGAAACCCTACAAGCTAGAAGTCATTGGGGCCCTCTCTTCAGCCTCCTCAAACAAAACAATTATCACTCAAGAATTTTGGATCCAGTGAAATTAAGCATCATATCTGAACGAAAGATACAGTTTTTTTCAGACAAACAAATGCTGAGAGAATTCACCACTATCAAGCCACCACTATAAGAATTGCTAAAAGGAGCTCTAAATCTTGAAACAAATCCTGGAAACACATCAAAACAGAACCTCTTTAAAGCATAAACCACACAGAACCTATGAAACAAAAACACAATTTAAAAAGCAAAAATGAAAAGGAAAAAACCAAGGTACACAGGCAATAAATAGCACAATGAATGCAATGGTACCTTACATCTCAATACTAACATTGAATATAAATGGCCTAAATGCTCCACTTAAAAGATACAGAACCGGCTGGGCACAGTGGCTCGTGCTTTTAGTCCTAGCACTTTGGGAGGACAAGGCAGACGGATCACCTGAAGTCAGGAGTTTGAGATCAGCCAGGCCAACATGGCAAAATTCTGTTTCTACTAAAAATACAAAAATTAGCCAGGCGTGGTGGCACATGCCTGTAATTCCAGCTACTCAGGAGGCTGAGGCAGGAGAATCGCTTGAACCCAGGAGGTAAAGGTTACACTGAGCTGATATCATGCCACTGCATTCCACCTTGGGTGACAGAACAAGACTCCATCTCAAAAAAAAAAAAAAAAAAAAGATAAGAACTCACCAACCAACTATCTGCTGCCTTCAGGAGATTTACCTAACACATAAGGACTCACATAAACTTAAAGGGGTGGAAAAAGGCATTCCATGCAAATGGACGCCAAAAGTGAGCAAGTGTAACTACGCTTACATCAGACAAAACAAACTTTAAAGCAACAGCAGTTAAAAGAGACAAAGAGGGACATTACATAATGGTAAAAGGCCTTGTCCAACAGGAAAATATCACAACCCTGAACATATATGCACCTAACACTGGCATTCCCAAATTTATAAAACAATTACTAATAGACCTAAGAAATGAGATAGACAGCAACACAATAATAGTGGGGACTTCAATACTCCACTGACAGCACTAGACAGGTCATCAAGACAGAAAGTCAACAAAGAAACAATGGATTTAAATTATACCTTGGAACAAATGGACTTAATAGATATATACAGAATGTTTCATCCAACAACCTCAGAATACGCACTCTATTCAACAGCACATGGAACTTTCTCCAAGATAGCCCATACAATAGGCCACAAAACAAGCCTCAATAAATTTAAGAAAATTGAAATTATATCACTCTCTCAGACCACAGTGGAATAAAACTGGAAATCAACTCCAAAGGGAACCTTCAAAAGCATGCAAATACATGGAAATTTAAAAACCCACTCCTGAATGAGCATTGAGTCCAAAACAAAATCAATATGGAAAATTTAAAAATTTTCAAACTGAACAGCAATAATGATACAAGCTATTAAAATCTCTGGGATACAGCAAAGGCAGTGCTAAGAGGAAAGTTCATAGTCCTAAACACCTACATCAAAAAGACTGAAAGAGCACAAACTGACACTCTAAGGTCACACCTCAAGGAACTAGAGAAACAAGAACAAACCAAACCCAAAACTAGCAGAAGAAAGAAAATAACCAAGATCAGAGCAGAACTGAATGAAATTGAAACAACAACAAATACAAAAGATAAATGAAACAAGAAGTTGGTTCTTTGAAAAGATAAATAAAATGGATAGACCATTAGCAAGATTAACCAAGAAAAGAAGGGAGAAAATCCAAATAACCTCATTGAGAAACGAAACAGGAGATGTTACAACTGCTACCACTGAAATACAAAAGGTCATTCAAGGCTACTGTGAACACCTTTATGCACATAACCTAGAAAACCTAGAAGAGATGGATGAATTCCTGGAAAAATACAACCCTCCTAGCTTAAATCATGTAGAATTAGATACCCCCCAAAAACCAATATCAAGCAGTGAGATTGAAATGGTAATCAAAAAATTACCAAGAAGAAAAAGTCCAGGACCAGATGGATTCACAGCAGAATTCTACTGGACATTCAAAGAAGAATTGGTACCAATCCTTTTGACATTATTCCGCAAGGTAGAGAAACCCTCCCTAATTCATTCTATGAAACAAGCATCACCCTAATACCAAAACCAGGAAAAGACATAATCAAAAAAGAAAACTACAAACCAATATTCCTGATGAACATAGATGTTAAAATCCTTAACAAAATACTAGCTATGCAAATCCAACAATATATCAAAAAGATAATCCACTATGATCAAGTGGGTTTCCTACCAGGGATGCAAGAACGGTTTAACATACACAAGTCAATAAATTTTTGATACCACATAAATGGAATTAAAAACAAAAATCACATGATCATCTCCATAGATGCAGAAAAAGCATTCAACAAAATCCAGCATCCCTTTATGATTAAAACTCTTAACAAAATTGGCATACAAGGGACATACCTCAATATAATAAAAGCCATCTACGACAAACCCACAGTCAACATAATACTGAATGGGGAAAGGTTGAAAGCATTCCCTCTGAGAACTGGAACAAGACAAGGATGCTCACTCTCACCACTCCTCTTCAATCTAGTACTGAAAGTCCTAACCAGAGCAATCAGAAAAGAGAAAGAATTAAACGGCATCCAAATCTGTTAACAGGAGGTCAAACTGTCACTGTTAGCTGATGATATGATCATTTACCTTGAAAACTCTAAAGACTTCTCCAGAAAGCTCCCAGAACTGATTAAAGAATTCAGCAAAGTTTCCAGATAAAGATTAATGTACACAAATCAGTAGCTCTTCTATATACCACCAGCGACCAAGTGGAGAATCAAATCACAAACTCAACCTCTTTTACAATAGTTGCAAAAAAATAAAATACTTAGGAATATACCTAACCAAGGAGTCAAAAGACTTCTACAAAGAAAACTACAAAACACTGCTGAAAGAAATCATAGATGACACAAGCAAATGGAAACACATCCCATGCCTATGGATGGGTAAGAATCAATATTGTGAAAATAACCATACTGCCATAAGCAATCTACAAATTGAATGCAATCCCCATCAAAATACCACCATCATTCTTCACAGAATTATAAAGAACAATTCTAAAACTCACATGGAACCACAAAAGACCTCGCATAGCCAAAGCAAGACTAAGCAAAAAGAAAAATCTGGAAGCATCACATTACCTGATTTCAAACTATACTATAAGGCCACAGTCACCAAAACAGCATGGTACTGGTATAAAAATAGGCACACAGACCAATGGAACAGAATAGAGAACCCAGAAATAAACCCAAATACTTACAGCCAAGTGATATTCAACAAAGCAAACAAAAATATAAAGTGGAGAAAGGACATCCTTTTCAACAAATGATGCTGGGATAATTGGCTAGCCACCTATAGGAGAATGAAACTGGATCGTCATCTCTCACCTTATACAAAAATCAACTCAAGATAAAGGACTTAAACCTAAGACCTGGAACAATAAAAACTCTAGAAGATAACATTGGAAAAACCCTTCTAGACATTGACTTAGGCAAGGATTTCATGACCAAAAACCCAAAAGCAAATGCAATAAAAACAAAGATAAATTGCTGGGACCTAATTAAACTAAAGAGCTTTTGCACAGCAAAAGAAACAGTCAGCAGACGAAACAGACAACCCACTGAGTGGGATAAAATCTTCACAATCCATACATCTGACAAAAAACTAATATCTAGAGTCTACAACGAACTCAAACAAATCATTAAGAAAAAAAATCCCATCAAAAAGTGGGTTATGGACACGAATAGACAATTCTCAAAAGAAGATGCACAAATGGCCTACAAACATGAAAAAATGCTCAATATCACTAATGATCAGGGAAACGCAAATCAAAACCACATGCAATACCACCTTACTCCTGCAAGAATGGTCATAATCAAAAAAATTTTAAAAAGTAGATGTTGTCATGGATGGCGTGGATGTGGTGATCAGAGAACACTTCTACACTGCTGGTGGGAATGTAAACTTGTACAGCCACTGTGGAAAACTTTGAGGAGATACCTTAAAGAACTAAAAGTAGAACTACCATTTGATCCAGCAATCTCACTACTGGATATCTATCCAGAGGAAAAGAAGTCATTATACGAAAAAGATACTTACACATGCATGTTTATAGCAGCACAATTTGCAATTGCAAAATCATGAAACCAACCCAAATGCCCATCAATCAACGAGTGGATAAAGAAACTGGTGGCCAGATGCAGTGGCTCATGCCTGTAATTCCAGCACTTTGGGAGGCTGAGGTGGGTGGATCATGAGGTCAGTTCGAGACCAGCCTGGCCAACATGGTGAAACCCCATCTCTACTAAAGATTAAAAAACAAAAAAATTAGCTGGGCATGTGCCTGTAATCCCAGCTAGTCAGGAGGCTGAGGCAGGAGAATCACTTGAACCCAGGAGACAGAGGTTGCAGTGAGCCAAGATCATGCCATTGCACTCCAACCTGGGCAACAGGGCAAGACTGTGTCTCAAAAAAACAAAACAAAACAAAACACAAAACAAAAAAAAAAACTGTGGGGTATATATATGATGGAATACTACTCAGCCATAAAACAAAATGAATTAAAGGCATTTGCCATGACCTGGATGATATTTGAGACTATTATTCAAAGTGAAGTAACTCAGGAATGGAAAACCAAACACTCTATGTTCTTACTGATATGTGGGAGCTAAGCTATGAGGATGTAAAGGCATAAGAATGATACCGTGGACTTTGGAGACTTGGGGGAAGGGTGTGAGGGGAGGGAGGGATAAAAGACTATAAATAGGGTACAATGTATACTGCTCAGGTGATGAGTGCACCAAAATTTCAACATCACCACTAAAGAACTTACTCATGTAACAAAATACCACCTGTACCCCAATAACCTATGGAAAACAAATTTAATGCTTCTGGTGAGGTTTCAAACACCAGTGAGGAACATGCTATTGGAAACTGAAGGAAAGAAAATCCAAGTGGCAGAGAATTTGGCTCAATGATGTTCTAGTGTTTTGTGGAAGGTAGAACTCGTGAGTGGTAACCTTGGATATCTAGCTTAGGAAATTACTAAGCAACATGTGGAAGGTTCAGCCTGGGTTCTCCTTACTGCTTGTAGTAAAATGTGAGAGCAGGGAGATGAACTGAAGAACAAATTGTTAGGCAAAAAGGAAACAGTACTTGAAGTTTTGGGAAATTCTCAACCTATCCATATTTCAAAAAATAAGAAAGTGTGTGTTGGAAAGAATGCCAAAAGTGTGACTATGCAATGACTCCATAAAGAGATTATCCATGAAGTTAATCAACCATTTCATCAAAAGCCAGGAATAGAGATGGGATTATACCAGAATAAACAATGTCAGTTTGGACCAAAGACAACAGAGATGGGATGAAATTAAAACCAGGCTTTTGGACTCTTGGGATTCTATGCGATGAGACAGTAGAGCTATTTGGCTGATAACTTGCTTTCTCCTTCAAGAAAAGGGAGGAATGATCCCAAAGATGACTTAGAGATTATTAAGGTTTCCACTCCCATTACAGGATCAGAGTGCAAGACTGTTACCTCCTCAGTTTCAGAGGTAGGGCTGCCTTTCATGTTTCAGTAGGCCAGCCTGTCCCCACTCAGTACCTCAAGGGCAGGGCCTCCATTCATAACCAAGGTGGCAGAACCACAATCTGGTCATTTGGAGTGATACTGATGTCCCACTGGGTCCAGATAGCAGCGCATCCAAGCAAAGAGGATTATCCTTGAGCCCTAAGATCTCATAAATTTGCCTTGCTAGGTTTTGTACTTGCTTGGGGCCCATAACCCCTTTCTTCCTTCCAGTTTCTCCCTTTTGGAATGGAAATGTCTATCTTATACCTGTCCCACCGTTGTATTTTGGAAGCACGTAACTTGTCTGTTTCACAGATTCACAGGTAAAAAGGAATTTTGCCTCAGGACAAATCACACCTGGAGTCTCACCCATGCCTGATTTAGATGATATTTAGATGAAACTTTGGACTTGGAATTGATACTGAAATTGGTTAAGACTTTTGAGGCTCTTGGTAGAGGATAAACGTATTTTGCATGCAAAAAAAAAAAAAAAAAAAAAAAAAAAAAAAAAAAAAAAAAGCTTAAGTTTTGGGAGGCCAGAGGGCAGAATGTTACAAACTGAATTATGTTCCCCCCAAATTTATATGTTGAAGCCCTAGCTCCCCATGTGATGTTGTTTGGAGATAGGGCCTTTAAGGAGGTAACTTAGGTTAAATGAGGTCGTAAGGGTGGGGTTCTACTCCAAGAAGAGGAAGAGACACCAGAGATCTCTTTTTGTGTGCATACACAGAGGAAAGACCATGTGAGGACACAGTGAGAATGTGGCTTGGTGCAAGCCAGGGAAACAAGAGGCCACCAGAAACCAACCCTGATGGCACCTTAATCTTCGACTTCTAGCCTCCAAAAATGTGAGAAAGTAAATTTCTGTTGTTTAGGCTACACAGCCTATGGTATTTTGTCATGGCAGCCCTGTCAGTCTAACACAAAAATCAAGATCATAAATATCAGGAATGAAAGAGGGGACATCACTACAGTCCCTATAGAAACCAAAAGAATAATACAAATATATTATAAACTTATAATAACAACTTAGATGAAGTGGACAAATGTCTTGAAAAACATAAATTACCAAAACAGATACAAGAAGAAATAAAAATCTGACTGGTCACATTAAAGAAATTGAACATATCCCAACAATTTTATAGATGAGCATTACCTTGATGACAAAATTTATGAGAAAACAAAATTTTGACCAGTATTTGTCACAAACACAAATGAAAAAGTGCTTTAAAATTAGCAAATTGAAAATACAGCAATAGGGCCATACAGGTGCGGTGGCTCACACCTGTAATCCCACACTTTGGGAGGCCAAATCAGGTGGATCACTTGAGGTCAGAAGTTCAAGACCAGCTTAGCCAACATGGTGAAACCCCATCTCTACTAAAAAATACAAAAATTAGCTGTGCATGGTGGTGGGCACCTGTAGTTCAAGCTACTTGGGAGGCCAAGGCAGGAGAATTGCTTGAGCCCAGGAGGCAGAGGATGCAGTGAGCTGAGATCACATTACTGCACTCCAGCCTGGGTGACAGATTAGAGACCTTGATAAATAGAGAGATATGCCTTGTTTATGTACTGTATAATGTTAAGGTATTAATTCTCCCCAAATGGATCTATAGAATAAGCACAATCTCAGTCAAAATCCCAGAAGATTCCTTTTTTTTTTTCTGAGATGGAGTCTCGCTCTGTCGCCCAGGCTGGAGTGCAGTGGCGCGATCTCGGCTCACTGCAAGCTCCGCCTCCTGGGCTCACGGCATTCTCCCACCTCAGCCTCCTGAGTAGCTGGGGACTACAGTTGCCGCCACCACGCCTGGCTAAGTTTTTGTATTATTTTTAGTAGAGATGGGGTTTCACCATGTTAGCCAGGATGGTCTCAATCTCCTAACCTCGTGATCCACCCTCCTCGGCCTCCCAAAGTGCTAGGATTACAGGCGTGAGCCACCGCGCCCAGCCAACTCTTTTTTTGGTATAAATTGCCAAGCTGGTTCTAAAATATACAGAGAAATGAAAATACCTAGAAGAGTTAAAACTATTTTGAAAAAATTGAACAAATTTGGAGGACTTACTCTATGTGCTCTCAAGGTTTACTCTAAAGCTACAGTGCTTAAGACAGTGTAGTTTTCATATAAGGATAGACATGTATCAATATATAGACATAGAGTCCAAAAATAAGCCCACATGTAGAAAAGATCTGCTAATCTTTGACAAAAGTGCCAAGGTAATCAAATGGGAGAAAAGATAATCTTTTAACAAATGATATTGGAACAACTAGTTATCTATATGGGAAACAAAATAAACTTTAAACGTTACTTCACACAATACAGAAAAACTAGCTTTAAATAAATCATATATCTAATTGTAAAAGCTAAAATTATAAATTTTCCAGGAGAAAGCCTTCATAATCTTGGGAAAGGCAAAGCTTTTATAGACAGGACATGGAATGCACTTAACACAAAAGAAAAGTTGGTAAGTTGGACATTATGAACAAACATTTCCATACTTCAAAAGACACAATTAATCAAATATAAGCCCTGGTAAAAATAAAAAATACAGAAAAAAGAAAAGAAGAGAAAAAAAACACAGTTAAGAAAATGAAAAGAACTACAGACTGGGAGAAATATTCACAATACATATATCTGACCAAGAATTGTATACAAATTATATAAAGACAGCAACAATTCAATAATAAGGTTAAATAATTTTTAAAAGTAGACAAAAATGTTACACACTCACAAGATAAGATATAGGAATAGCCATAAAGTGTATAAAGAGATACTCAATATCATTAGTCATCAGGCAAATGTAGACTAAAGCCTCAGTGAAGCACTGTTATATATCCACTAAAATCGCTAAAATTAAAAATATGATCACACCAAGTGTCGGTGAGAATGCAGAACACTGAACATTGCTGGTAGAAATGTTAGATCATATAATCGATTATTTTGGAAAAGAACTCTGCAGAACTTTTAGAGATAAAATATAATCACTAAAACTAGAAACTTGGTGGAAAGTTAATCAAAAGATGATACATGTCTGAAAAGAAAATTCATTATCCAGAAGATAGATTTAAAGAAATAACCAGAATATAGCACAAAGAGATGCATAGCTAAAAAATATGACAGAAGTTAGTGTGAGAAAGTACAACTCAACTGCCTAGACCTTCAGAAGGAGAAGATAGAGAGGGGAGAAGGGGAGAGACAGTATCAAATAGCCAGATTTCCCAGAAATTGGTCAATATATATATCAATCTCATATACAACCAACCCACTGATAACAAGGAGGATAAATTAAAACAATGCACACCTAGGAACATCCAAACTGCAGAACACAAAAGAAAAAGAGAAGACTATATAATAAAAGCAATCAGAGAGAAAAGATGAATCACTTAGTTAGGAATGGCAATTATGCTGGCGACTTCTCAGCATCAACAATGTAACTCAAAAGACAGTGGAACCATGTTTTTGACATGCTGAGATAAAATATCTGTCAACCTACAATTATGTTCTTGGTAAAAACAATCTTTCAAGAGAAGGGGTAAAATAAAGACCTTTTCAGGCAAACAAAAGCTGAACTTGACTTTAGGAGAATCACATGAAAGAAAATTTCAAGGACAAGAATAAGTTAAATTATTACAAAAGGAAGGTCTGAGATTCAAGGAATGGTGAGCGAAGATACTGGCAAATATCAGGTAAATATAAACAAATACTGAGAATAAAACAGTAAGAATGTTTATAGGGTAAAAGAAAAGTAAAAATACTGGACAGAAATAGTGTAGAAGTTGGAAGGGGTGATCAGGATTATAGCATTATAAGAACTTGTATTTTTTTTTATCAGAAAGTAAAGTTAGTAATTAAGTTTAGACTGTTAACCATGCATTTTAAGTAACTAAAGTTACTGCTAAAATAATAGACATCACAATATAACTTCTAAACTAATAGAGAAGGAAAAATAAATAATTCATAACAAAGAAAAGAGGCTAGGTGCAGTGGCTCATGCCTGTAATCCCAGCACTTTGGGAGGCTGAGGCAGGCAGATCACCTGAGGTCAGGAGTTCGAGACCAGCCTGGCCAACAGGGTAAAATCCCATCTCTACTAAAAATACAAAAATTAGCTGGGCTTGGTGGTGGGCACCTGTAATCCCAGCTACTTGAGAGGCTGAGGCAGGAGAATCACTTGAACTCAGGAGGCAGAGGCTGCAGTGAGCCAAAATCGTGCCATGGCACAGCTGGGTGACAGAACAAGACTCCATCTTAAAAAAAAAAAAAAAAGAAGAGCCAGGCACAGTGGCTCACGCCTGTAATCCCAGCACTTTGGGAGGCTGAGGAGGGCAGATCACAAGGTCAGGAGATCGAGACCATCCTGGCTAACACAGTGAAACCACGTCTCTACTAAAAATAACAAAAAATTGAGCCAGGAGAATGGCGTGAACCCCGGAGGTGGAGTTTGCAGTGAGCTGACATCATGCCACTGCACTCCAGCCTGGGTGATAGAGCGAGACTCCATCTCAAAAAAAAAAAAAAAAAAAAAAGAAGAAGAAAAAAGAAAGGCAGAATAAATAGAAAATATACAACAAGATATAATAAGTGAATCCAAATATAAATAGATAAAAATATAGTTAAGTGAAACCTCCCAATTAATATTGTTAAACCAGAAAAAATATATGAAATCAAGATATTTATAAAAGACTTATCTAAAACATAAGGATACAGTAATTTTAAAAAAAATGGGCTAAGCATAGTGGCTCATGCCGGTAGTCCCAGTGCTTTTGGAGGCTAAGGTGGAAGGATGATTTGAGACCAGGAGTTTGAGAACAGCCTGGGCAACATAGTGAGATCCTATCTCTGTCAAAAAATCAAAAATAAAAATATTAGCGAGGCATGATGGTACATACCTGTAGTCCCAGCTGCTCAGGAGGCTAAGGTGAGAAGGTTGCTTGAGCCCAAGAGTTTGAGATTATAGAGAGCCACTGCAATCCAGTCTGGGCAACAAAGCAAGACTCTGTCTATAAAAAAAAATGTATTTTAATCAAAAAAGTGAATAAAGATATACCAGGTAAATGTTAACCAAAACAATTCTGGGTGATGTTAGACATATGTTATACCTAATGATTAAGATTCTACTCATTAGGAAGATACAACATTTCTCCACATATATATATACAACTAATAATATAGTTTCAAATAACATGAAGTAAAAAATTGACAGCTACAAGATATACTAACAAATCCATGATCATAGTTGAAGTTTTTCTAACATTTGTTTCAGTAATTGGTAGAGACAGATTTTTTTTAAGTCAGTAATAATGTGAAAAATTAGAATAGCACAATAGACAATTAGGATCTATGATTCGCTCTCTCTCTCAGAATATATATTCTTTTCAAGTATACATTTACCCATTTAGAGCAGTGACCACATGCTAGGCTTTAAGAAAACTTCAATAAATTCCAGCAGGTTGGTATTGTTCAGAATGTATTATTTGACCACTAGACAATTACACTGGAAATCGGTAGCAAAAAAGGTAGAAAATCCTCATACCTTTAGAGATACAAAACATACTTCTAAAGAATTTCACAGAAGCGAGAGACTGATGGAAATTCTATTTAGAATAGAATAATAAACTAGTACATATTAAAAATATATGAGATATAGTGGTATTGAGAGTGAGTTTGATAGCCTCAAATGCTTATACTGGAAAAGAACTCTCAAATGTATGACCCAGGCATCTAATTTATTGAGTTAGAAAAGAATAGCTGAATAATTCCCCAAAAGTAGAAGAAACAACATAATAAATATAAAAGCATAAATGCGTAAATATAAATGCATAAATGCATAAAATAAAAAACATAGTTCCAAGATAGAGAATTAACAAAGCTAAAAATTTGGTCTTTGACAAGACTAATAAAATAGACAACAGTAAGATTAATGAAACAGAAAGAGAGAGACATATAAACTAAGAATTAATATGCACATATCTCTAGAGGCTGGAGAGAAAATATTATAAGATACGAACAAATTTGGGACAATCAGTTTAAAAACTTAGAGGAAATGAATATATCCTCTTATGAGCTGAACTATGTTCCCTCCAAATTCATATGTTAACGTCCTAACCCCCTCAGAATATGCCTGTATTTGGCAATAGGGTCTTTAAAGAGGCCATTAACTATAAATGAGATCATCAGAGTGGCCCATAATCCAATAGGATTGGTGTCCTAAGAGGGGATAAGGGCACAGATACACACAGAGGAAACGCCAAGTGAAGACATGGGGAGAAGGTGGCCAACTGCAAGCCAAAGAGAGAGGCCTCGGGAGAAACCAACCCTGCCAACACCTTGATCTCGGACTTCCAGCCTCCGGAACTGTGAGGAAACACATTTCTGTTGTTTCAGTCATGCTGTCTGTGGCAGTCCTAGCAAACTAATACATAAACTTAGAAAAAGTTGGCCGGGCGCAGTGGCTCAAGCCTGTAATCCCAGCGCTTTGGGAGGCCGAGACGGGCGGATCACGAGGTCAGGAGATCGAGACCATCCTGGCTAACACGGTAAAACCCCGTCTCTACTAAAAATACAAAAAACTAGCCGGGCGAGGTGGCAGGCGCCTGTAGTCCCAGCTACTCGGGAGGCTGAGGCAGGAGAATGGCGTAAACCCGGGAGGCGGAGCTTGCAGTGAGCTGAGATCCGGCCACTGCACTCCAGACCGGGCGACAGAGCAAGACTCCGTCTCAAAAAAAAAAAAAAAAAGAAAAGAAAAAGTCTCAACCATTAGCAAAAGTAAATTTGTCATTTACAAGTCTTGTATTGCCCGGAGAGGTGGCTCATGCCTATAATCCCAGCACTTTGGGAGGCCGAGGCAGGTGGATCACAAGGTCCGGAGTTCAAGACTAGCCTGGCCAACAGGGTGAAACTCCATCTCTATTAAAAACACAAAAGTTGGCCAGGCATGGTGGCAGGCACCTGTAATCCCAGCTACTTAGGAGGCTGAGGCAGGAGAATCGCTGGAACCTGGGAGGCAAAGTTTACAGTGACCCAAGACCATGCCACTGCACTCCAGCCTGGGCTACAGAGCAACACTCTGTCTCAAATAAATAAATAAATAAATACATGTCTTGTGACACACACACAAAACCAATTCAAATTACCAGTTCTAGCTTGACCAAATATCCAAGAAACAGACAATTTCAGTTTCTTCCAGGGAATGAAAAAAGAGATTGTGAGGCTAGCCTGACATAGATACAAAAATCTTGAACAAAATATAAGCTAACCAAATGTAGCAATGTATAACACTCTGTTGATTAACATATTGGGTTGATCCTGAGAATTCAAGGTCAATTAATATAATGCACCACTATTATAGATCTTTAAAGGAGAAAATTAAATAATGCAGAAAAATCATTCAATAACATTCAATGTCCATTCATGATAAAAATTCAGCAAGCTGAGAATAGAAAACAACTTTCTTAATAATTAAGACATCTTGCTGTTGTCTACGTTATTAGTCTTGTGAAAGGCCCAACCTTTGGCTGGGTTGATTCTCTTTATTGAAACTGTGTTTTTTATTCTCTGTATTTCTGCTTATTTAACTTTCTCTGTAAAAGACATCCTCAAAAAAAAAAAAAAAAAAAAAAAAAAAAACCTCTGAGAAAGCATCATAATTATGAAATGTTGAAAACATTCTCTTTAAGAGCAGAAATGCAACATGAATATCCACTATCAATCACCCTTTCTGTTTAAGATTGTTTGGAGGCCGGGCACAGTGGCTCACACCTGCAATCTCATCACTTTGGGAGGCCAAGGTTTGTGGATCATGAGATCAGGAGTTCGAGACCAGCCTGGCCAACATAGTGAAATCCCATCTCTACCAAAAATACAAAAAATTAACTGGGTGTGGTGGCAGGTGCCTGTAATCCCAGCTACTTGGTAGGCTGAGGCAGGAGAATCGCTTGAACCTGGGAGGTGGAGGTTGCAGTGAGCTGAGATTGCGCCATTGCACTCCAGCCCAGGCAACAGTGTGAGACTTGGTCTCAAAAAAAAAAAAAATTGTTTGGAAAGCCTAGCCATCAAGTGAGAAAAGCCAAAAAAAAAAAAAGAGAGAGAAGAGAGAAACATAGAAGAATCAAATGGAAAAAGAACAAAATTGTCATTATCTGCAAAGTGATTCAACACTCTACATAGAAAATTAATCTGTAGAAAAACTATCATAATTAGTAAACTTGTATAGCATGTTTGCTAAATAATATCAATTCACAAAAACCAACATTGTAATGCACTTGTAATGTAATGTAAAGATACCATTTACAATAATAATAAAAATGTAATTACTCAGGATGAAACCTAACAAAGGATGTGCAAATCCTTCATGGGCTGCATTTTATTTTGTCTTTTAAAAATTGCTTATATTAAAGGTGCACAACATGACATTTTAATACAAATATACACAGTGAAATGATTACCACATTCAAGCAAATTAATATACCTATCATCTCATATAGGTTCCTTTTTTGTGGTAAGAGCACCTAAAAATCTATACAAATAATGAAAGGAGATCCTGACATTTGAGATAACATAGATGAACCTGGAAGATATTATGCTCATTGAAATAATTCGGGTCCAGAAAGACAAATACTGCATAATCTCATGTACAGGTGGAATCTTTTTAAAAATGTTGAAAACATAGAAACAGAGTAGAAAGGTGGTTACTGGGAGTGGAAGGAGGGCAAGAAAATGAGAGAGGTAGGCCAAAGGGTTCAAAGTTACATAGGACGAACAAGTAATAGATGTAACATACACCACGAGAACTATAGTTAATAACATAGTCTTGACTACTGGAAATTTGCTAAGAGGGCATATTTTATCAGCTGCCTTTTAACAGGATTTTTAGGTGATTTGTATGCACATTATAGTTTGAGAAGAACTCTTTTAGTGCAATGGTTTTATCCTTAGCTGCATATTATAATAAAAACTTTATACACACACACACCTATACTCATACAAACACATATTCCTGGACTCCCCTTACTCTAATGTGTAATCGGATTGGCACCAGTGTATCAATACAGTTCAAAAGGCTCCCCAGGTGATTCTCATCTAAACTATTACTCAACAGGATGATGGTAGAATGTGCTTGGAGAAAGGCACATGGAGGCTTCCAAGATACTAGTAATATTCTATTTTTTCATTTGGGTGATGGATATATTGGTACATTAGTCTTTAAATCATACACATACATTTTATACATTTTGTAGTATTTTAAATTTCAGTGTAACACAATTAAATACCTCCTTAACATCAGTGGTGTAATTTTTATTATTTAGTCATCTCATTACTTCCCTAATGCTGGGGACAGATTCCTATGTTGTCTTTCTTAATCATCACAGAAATTTGGGATGGCTTCAAGTCACACTACCTGATATGGTTTGACTATGTCCCCAACCAAATCTCATCTTGAATTGCAGTTGTCATAATGCCCACGTGTTGTGGGAGGAACCCAATAGGAGGTAATTTAATCACAGGTGAGGTTACCCTCATGCTCTTCTCATGACACTGAGTGGGTTCTCACAAGATCTGACGGTTTTATAAGGAGCTTTTCCTCCTTTTGCTCGGCACTTCTCCTTGCTGCTGCCATTTGAAGACGGGCATGTTTGCTTCCCCTTCCGTCAAGATTGTAAGTTTCCTGAGGCCTCCCCAGCCATGCTGAACTGTGAGTCAATTAAACCTCTTTCCTTTACCCAGTCTTGGGTATATCTTTATTAGCAGTGTGAGAACGGACTAATATACTACTCATCATATAAATTTAAGCAACAACAGAAACAAAACTTGAATATGAGTCTGCCATTTTGAATAAATAAACCCATCATGGAACTGAAGGACCTGAATGTCACATTCAAGATTTCACTGGATCAGTTTTGCCAGTACACGCCTGGCCAAGACTTTGGCTAATTAGAAAGTGCACCTTTTAACACTAGTGGTATTAAAGTAATAAATCACAGAATTATAAAACCCTAAGTTAACTTAGAGAAAAAACTCAGATGTCCTTCGGGAAGCTGTATCTCTGAGAGGCTAAAAGACTCTCTTAAAGTCAGACAGGAAGTTTGTGACAAGATCAGGGTGAGAATCCAGGTCTCCTGTCTCCTTGAACTACTACTATTACAAAGACTCAAGAAATCGAGTATTGATTAACTGAATTAGGAATTCATAGGGTTTCTTGTTTGGTTGCAAATTTCATTTTTTACTTGGAGAGTGGCCACTCTAGGTTAATGATATCTACTCTTTTACTATATATGGTTTAACATTGAAGGCTACTCACATTATTTCACTGAAATAGGTTGCCTCACAGGAAACAGTGCTCACTGCATTTCTCTCACCTGCTAACTGGCTATACAAATAGTTATTGTTTAGAGACTAGATTTGGCAGTCAATGCCATTGGAAAAAGTATAATCTATTTTAAATATTCAATCTACAGAATCATTTTACTCTCAAAAAATATTTTAATGTAATGCTCAATTAAAAAGCAACATAGGTTTAAGGTACAAAAATGGGGGTGGGAGAATATGGCAGTTCCTTAAAAAATTAAACATAGAATTACAATATGATACAACTATTACACTTCTGAGTATATACCCAAAATAACTGAAAGCAGGGACTCAAATAGATACTTATACACCATTGGTGCATAGCAGCATTATTTACAACTGAAAGACGGAAACAACACAAATGTCTATCCGCAGATGAATGGATAGACAAAATGTGCTATATATAATACATACAGTGGAATATTATTCACCTTTAAAAAGTAATGAAAGGGAGGATGGCAAAGTAAGAAGCACCAAGAATCTGGCTCCCCATCTAGACAACAATTGCCCTGACAGAATCTGTCTGATATGACCCTTTTGGAACTCTAGAGTCTACTGAAGGCTTGCAACTTCCAGGGGAGGCCTTGGATGGTAAATTGATGTTAATTTTGGCCAGTTTCAGCTCTTAGCACCCTAGTAGCTACTCATCCTTCACCTCCAGAGCTAAGACAGGCAACTGTCCATGTGTTCCTAGCGTAACTTGCACACAGCTTATAGAAGCCAGGGTAGGCAAAAAGGATCCTGTCTTCCAAATATCAGAGATCTGTGCTCTAATCACTGATTGCTCTAATCACTGATTGCTATTTCTGATCACAGAGCTGCAAACAAAGAGGTGACAGCCATTGTTTCTGCACTGCCCTCCATTGCTGTAAACCCCTCCTCCTCTGGCTGAAGTGACTTCCATGGATTTAAGGAGCTAACGGTCTCCCCGACCCCTTCATTTTGCTTTTTATTTTTCTCTTTTGGGAGCCAGACATTCAAGACCAGGACATTCAAATGCAACTGCTTATATGGAAAACAGTAGAAAATGGCTATGCATGCCCAGGGAAAGGCACAGGCTCAGGCGAGACCTGAGAATCTCTTAAGTTTTACCTCAGGCTTATCTTTGGCATGGAGATAGCTTAAAACACTTTAAAAAACAAAAACAGTAACAAAAACCCAGCAAACATGTGCAAGGGGAAAACCCAATTTCCAGAATTACATTATTATATTCAAATATGCAGTGTTCAATAAAAAATAACAAGGCAAATAAAGAAATGGGACAAGTATGACACACACAGAGGAAAGTGATATATCAGAAGAAAATGTCCCTTTAAAGGACATGACAACAGATATACTATATGAAGACTTTAAAACAACCATCTCAAAGATGTTCAAAGAACTAAAGGAAGATGTAAATAAAGTCAAGAAAAAGATATATGAACAAACTTAAAATATCAATAAAGAGATAGAAAACCTCCAAAAGAAACCCAAAAATCTGGAGTTGAAAAGTACAATAACTGAACTGCAAAACTCACTAGAACAAACTTGTCCAACCCACAGCCTGCAGCCCAGGATGGCTTTGAATGCGGCCTAACACAAATTTGTAAACTTTCTTAAAACATTATGAGATTTTTAAAAACTCTTTCCTTAGCTCATCAGCTATCACTAGTATTAGTGTCTTTTATGTGTGGCCCAAGACAATTCTTCTTCCAGTGTGACCCAGGGAAGCCAAAAGATTGGTCATCCCTGCACTAAAGGAATTCAGAGGCACATTTAATTAGGCAGGGAAAAAAATCAGTGAATTTGAAAATAGAACAGTGGAAAATACTGAGTTTGAGAAGCAGAAGGAAAAAAATGGAGAAAAGTAAACACAACTGAAGTGACCTGGGGAACACCATCGAGTGAACCAATGCTGAGACCAGCTCAGTCTGGGAGACCCTAACCCAGCAGCGCTAGAGGAATTAAAGACACATACACAGAAATATAGAGGTGTGAAGTGGGAAATCAGGGGTCTCACAGCCTTCAGAGCTGAAAGCCTTGAACAGAGATTTACCCATGTATTTATTAACAGCAAGCCAGTCATTAGCATTATTTCTATAGATATTAGATTAACTAAAAGTATCCCTTAATGGGAAACAAAGGGATGGGCCGAAATAAAGGGATGGGTCTGGCTAGTTATCTGCAGCAGGAGCATGTCCTTAAGGCACAGATCGCTTATGCTATTGTTTGTGGTTTAAGAACGCCTTTAAGCGGTTTTCCACCCTGGGTGGACCAGGTGTTCCTTGTCCTCATTCCGGTACACCCACAACCTTCAGCATGAGTGTTATGGCCAACACGAACATGTCATAGTGCTGCAGAGATTTTGTTTACAGCCAGTTTTGGGGCCCGTTTATGGCCAGATATTGGGGGGCCTGTTCCCAATAAACCAATATATGAAAGGAAGAAGTAAAATTATCTTTGCAGATGATATGATTTTATATGTAGAAAACCCTAAAGATTCCACATACAAAAAGTTGAATTAATCCATTAATTCAACAAAGTAGCAAAACACCTTTGTGTCTTTTGCATGTTGACTTTTCAACATGCAAAAATCGGTTGCATTTTTATACACTGACAATAAACAATCTGAAAAGGAAATTATGAAAATAATTATATTTACAATAGTATCAAAAAGAATGAAATACTTGAGAATCAACTTAACCAACATGGTAAAAGATGTGTACAATGAAAACTACAAAATATTGATGAAAGAAATTTTAAAAGGCATAAGTAAATGGAAACATATCCCTTGTTCATGAATTGAAAGATTTAATATTGTTAAGACAGCAACACTATCCAAAGCAATCTATAGACTCAATGCAATCTCTATCAAAATCCCACTTTTTTGTAGAAATAGAAAACCCATCCTAAAATCCATACGAAATTTCAAGGAATCCCAAACTGACCAAACAATCTTGAAAAAGAAGAACAAAGCTAGATGACTCACATTTCCTGATTTGAAAACTTAATACAAAGCTACAATAATCAAAGCAGTGTAGTATTGGTATAAAGACAGAAATATGGACCAGTGGAATTGAATAGAAAGCCCAGAAATAAACCTGCACATTTATGTTCAAATAATTTTTTTACAAAGGTGCCAAAACCCTCAATGGGGAAAAGATAGTCTTTTCAACAAATGGTGCTGGGAAAACTGGATAGTCATATGCAAAGAATGAAGCTGGAGCCTTACCTAGCACCATATGCAAAAATGAACCCAAAATGGATAAAAACTTAATGTAAGCCCTAAAACTATTAAAATCTTAGGAGAAAACATAGAGCAAAAGCTTCACGACATTGAGTTGGGCAAAGATATCTTGGATATGACATTAAAGACATGTGCAACCGAAGAAAAAAACAGAAAAATTGAACTTCATAATAACTTTAAATTTTTGTGCATAAAAAGCTATACAACATAGTAAAAAAGGGAACCCACAGGATGGGAGGAAATGTTTGCAAATCATATATCTGATAAAGGATTAATATCCACGATGTAAAAGAATTCTTGAAACTCAACGACAATTTAAAAAACACAAACAATCCACCTCAAAAGCAGGCAAAAAAAGGCCAGGCGCAGTGGCTCATGCCTGTAATCCCAGCACTTTGGGAGGCTGAGGTTGGTGGATAACTTGAGGCCAGGAGTTCAAGACCAGCCTGGCCAGCATGGTGAAACCCATCTCTACTAAAAATATAAAAATTAGTCGGGTGTGGTGGCACATGCCTGTAATCCCAGCTACTCGGGAGGTTGAGGTGGGAGAATCACTGGAACCTGGGACGGGGAGGTTGCAATGAGCTGAGATTGCACCAGGGTACTCCAGCCTGGGTGACAGAGCAAGACCCTGTCTCAAAAAAAAAAAAAAAAAAAAAAAAAAAAAGGCAAAAACTTAAATAGACATTTCATCAAAGAAGATGTACAAATAGCCAACAAGTACATAAAAAAATGCTTAGCATCTTTAATCCTTAGAAAATACAAATCAAAACAACTACAAGATACCACCTCACACCTATTAGGAGGGCTACTATCAAACAAACAGAAAATAACAAGTGTTGATGAAGATGTGGAGAAATTGAAACCACGTGCATTGTTGGTGGGAATATAAAATGGTGCAGTCCTTGTAGGAAACAGTAGATTCCTTGTAGGAAGTCCTTGTAGGAAGAATAGATTACCATATGATCCAACAATTTCACTTCTGAGTGCTGAAAGAATTGAAAGCAGAGTCTCAAAGAGATATCTGCACATCCATGTTCATAACAGCATTGTTCACAATAGACTAAATTGGAAGCAACCCAAGTGTTCACTGATGAATGGATGAATTCATAACTGAAATGTAGTATATACAGACAATGGAATATTACACAGACTTACAAAGGAAGGAAATTCTGACATATGCTACAATACAATGAATCTTGAAGACATTATGCTAACCAAATTAAGCCAATCATAAAAAGAAAAATACTGTGTGATTCCACTAAAATGATGTATTAATACTTAGAGCCGTCAGTGTCATAGACACAAAAAGAGAATGGAGGTTGTCAGGAGCTGGGGGTAGGGGAAGATTTGGGAATTTAATGGGTACAGAGTTTCTGTTTTACAAGGCCAAAAAGTTATGGAGATGAATGGTGGTAATGGTTGCATACCATTATGAATATATTTAATGCCACTGACCTATACACTTAAAAATGGTAAGATGATAAATTTTATGCATGTGTATTTTAGCACAATTTTTAAATGAGGGGAAAATGAAATTCTGATACATGTTACAACGTGGATGAACCTTGAAGACGTTATGCTAGATGAAATAAGCCAGACACAAAAGACGAATGTTGTATAATTCCTCTTTTACAAAGTTCTTGGAAATAGTCAAATTCATAGAAACAGAAAATAGAACAGTGGTCACCCAGGGTTGAGAGGAGCGAGGAATAGGGAGTTAGCGTTCAATGTCAACGGAGTTCAACTGGGGCTAATGAAAAAGTTCTGGAGGTGGATGGTGGGGATAGTCTCACAACAATGCAAATGTACTTAATGCCACTGAATGGTGCAAGGAAACATCAGTAAAACGGTAAATTTTATGTTATATATATTTTACCACAATAAAAAAGAAAGATTTCCAGTTCAGATTCGGAGTTGCTGCAGAGGAAGACATTTTAGTGAAACAATACATTCTTAGGAAGAGCTCAATTCTAAAGAAACAGGCTGTTTCACTAAACCCTTAATTGTGTGACTCCTTCTCAAAAGCTCAGAAGGAGCTGATGTCACCATTATTAAATGAAAGCACCCCTTCCACCAAAGTGCTGCAGCATCGCAAGGAAAGCACTGTCATCTTGATCTCTGTGCCTGAACACATCTTCTCATGTTTGTTGTCACACTTTGATGAATGCCCCCAGCCAGCCAGCTACCCTACGTGGCTGTGTAAACTCCTCGTCTTGCCCTCTACCCCGGGGTGACCTGGCGCGTTAGTGACTCCTGGCTGAGGTAAACGATACGGCACGGTGGTAATGGCAACTGTCAGATCCTTCCCTTTTATCTCCCTCCATCCACTGTGAAGCATCTCTCCCCAACTCCCTCCTACCAGGCATCAAAAACCCAGATAAAGCGGAAAGGAGTTATCTGAAGTATTGTGTGTCCCCTGTAAGAAATCCAATTATTTATTGTCACTGGAAACTTTTTCTTTTAAGTGTGTTAGTGAGTGACCTAAATGCATAGTTTTCCTCCCACTATTAACATAGCTGATCCTCTTTCCCACATTTAAAAATCTTAAACAGCCCTCTCCCGCCTTCAAGATGAAGACAAAAGTTAGTGGAAACAAGGTATGCCCAGTTACAACACAGAGAAGACACAGGATATTGGAACCCTGTTCTTTAGCTTCTGGTTTTTGCTATAAAAAAAAAAAGAAAGAAAGAAAGAAAGAAAAAAAATCTGCTACTAGGACTACTACTGATGTAATTTTAAAATGAGAGGTGAGCGGCACCATTATTCCAGAGGATGTCTGCCTTAAGTTCTGCTCTGTCGAGGGCAGAGAAGTCACACAGAAGAATTGAGTCATTGCAGCCACTTCCTCAGTCCCCTGTATGAGTGACAAGATAGACCCCTGAGGTCACAGGAGTAAAGCCTCACATCCCACTTTGGTGGAGGAATCTTTAGGTAGACCTAATGATTAGCTTCGTTTTCCAAAAAACCTTCAACCTTCCCCTACCCTTGGTGCCAATTACGGGAGAGCAGACGGGGAACAACACACATGTCCCAGACCAATAGGGTCCCCGGGGGATCTGTGAATTGGACAGATGGAAGGGTTTTTGAATCCTTGCTCTAGAAAGTGTTTCCACTTCAGGTGTCCCCGAGCTGCTTAGGGAAAGGAGCTCCTGTGCATTTCCTTGAAGCCTTTTTGCCATTGCTCTGCGTGAGCTAAATCTACCAGTGAAGTTTTGAAGGAGTTGGAGGACAAAAGGTCAGGATGAAGATCTAGCCACAGATTCCATTTATTGGTTGTGGTCTGTGCCTTCTCTGAACTTCCATGTTCAGAAGTTCAGAAAGAATAAGAAAGAACCCAAGGCACCTGGGGCTCCAGGTCATCCCCCAATTATGGTCCCAGACCAACAGCAGAAGTAACAACCCACTGAACAGCCACTCACGTCTCCTGGGCCGCTCCTCTTCCCTTTGCCCATTGTTTCTCAACCTTGTTTTCATTAGCACCCCTATAACCAGCCTTTTTTAGACACTTTTGTTCCTAATCACCCCCTCCATGAGATGTTAATAGCACAGGCATGCTGGATATCTGTTTATGTACTATATTGGTGCTTTACAGCAAGACAAAGATTCCTGCCTCTTCCCAAAAACCAATTTTTGCCCCTTTGGGGACAATATTGCACCTACTGAAAGTGCATGCCCTAACACCTTTGGAGAGCCAGATGGAATAGGCATGACTTGAAGATGGAGCTGTGGTGGGGCATCCTCCCGCAGCCAGTCTGGCAGAATGGGAAAAGCACACTAACTCTGGGGTCAGAAAGGCTGCGTCAGCATGCCAGCTCCACCTGCCCCTAGCAGGACCAGCAGGCTAAATTTAGGAAATACTCATATTCTATTAAGGCTCAGTATCCTCATCTATAAAATGGGGATCACTTCTATCTTCAGACTGTAGTGAGAATTAAGTGATGAAATGTGTATTACAGCAACAAGCATCCATCGTATTGCATTCTCATCTCTCTCTCTCTTCCCTTTAGTTTCTGTCAAAAATATAATATTCTGGTTTACAAGAGCGAGTTTGTATTCTTTAGCAAGATTTTACTTCCCTTTCCAGAGACATACTAGATTGAAAACTAATTTGCAAACGAATGTAAAATGTGTTGCTACTACAGCTGGTGTGTAAATGTTAATATCAAGAGGTAGTAAACCTAATCATACATCAAGGGGAAATAAAAAGTTACACACATACTCAAACTTTACAGCTCGCTGAAATTTCTTTGCACTTGAGAAACTGAGTATATTAATCACTCTCTTCTCCCTACTTTCCTTCCCTAATAAAATTTCACTATTCTTTATTTAAGGTTCCATGGTAAGATTAGCAACAAAATAGAAAACATTCTTTCTTTCTGAAGGTATAAGAGACTCCCTCAGGTACATCACTCAAGAGAATTATGAAATAAGTAAGCCTCTCAGATGAGATTTTAAAAGGTGACTGACTGTCTCTGGTCTGCCCACCTACTCCTTGCTATATACCCAAAAGTCAGGGTTTGTTTTTGAATTGAGCCCATTGATGGTGAAGGTGCAAGAATGAGAGTGCTTTGGAAACTTTGTGATGGAAGCAGCAGGGCTTGATGGCAGCCTAATTTGGGAAGAAAAGGAGTCTAAAATTACTTCACATTATATGTTTCAAGAGATACTAATCTTCCATCAAGTACAAAATGTATTTTAATGCACATTGAAAATGAAGAAAGTCACAGTTATTTTAAATAAGTAAACAGACAAGATTAAATGACATTAAATATCAAAAGCTAATTTGAGTTTCTGGCGTCAGAGCCAATGCTTCCTCCACACAGATATTCCTGAATTGGATTGTCACCAGCCTTCAGTGTTTGGGATGTCATCAGTCACCCATGGGAAGAGTGAATGATGAATCAGAGACTTCCATGGAGAAAGTGCTCTTCTGGGAGGGAGTTCACTGCTATGTCCTCTTGCGTATAATAGAGGCACAGCAAATGTTTATTGATTTGTGGTTTTTCTTGCTTTAGAAAAAGACAAACAGTCTACTAGTGTGTGTAGGCAATGATATGCTAAGGTAACAGACAAAGTCTGAAATCTCAGTGACTTAGCACCATGAAGGTTCATTTCCAGCACACACAAAGTCCATCATGGTTCCAATGACTGCAGAGTTGTGCCTTCCATGTCATTGAACCAGCCTGCTTATGACCACGGGCTTTACCCATTCAACGTGCAGCTTCAGTCCAGAAATGAGGCTTATCCACTTCCCCTCTGCACGGGCTGAGCCTGCAGGGGAGCCTGGGAAATATCTGCTGAGTATTCTGTCTCTGTTACACATGGGTGGACTTCTGCAAATCTACCTTTCAACACCAGATGATGGGTTCCTCTTGACTGTGCTTCCTATTGATTTGGGATGGATGGGAGAGGACTAACTAGAATTACTTATTAAAGGGCCAGAAAGCTATTTCCCTCCCAAACATGTCAGCTTCTGAGCAAAAAAAATTCAGCACAGTTGGCTACAGCAGCAGAACCACCAACTAGCAAAAGCACAGCTATTGTGTAGTCCATGCTATGTTAGCTACAATTTGAGTGATACATTTTAAGCTTAAGAGGTCAATCAATATTGGTTGATATAATGAATACTCATCAGCTGACAAAGTCAGCATCTTATTTACCCATATCTTCTTCCTTCCTCAAAGTATTTCTGGAATCAAATGGGATTTAGTCTCCCATGACTCTGTTCCTCTGGTAAAAGCCAATACTCAAACCCAGGAGTTTATCTGAAACGTCCAGACATCTGGGACCACAAATAGTGAAAAATGGGACTGTCCCAATAAGCGCAGATGGCTAGTAAGCTTGTGGTACCATGGACTCATTTGCACGTATGAGATCAGTCGTGATGGAGCCAAGTTATTTTCTTTTATGAACCTTTAATGTTTTTTGGCATACTTGAAAAGTGCAATAAAAATGAAAAAATATTCAATATTAGTGTATCTCCGTAGTCCTACTGTTGCATGGTAATATCATTAATTATGTATGGCTTCCACAGGGTAGTGTGTTTCAAGGGAGTGGAAATTGAATACAAAGTCTTTTATTCTTGTTTTCACTCCAACTCAAGTCATTAGTTCTCTCAGCAGATCTGCCCCTAACCCCAAGCCCCCAATACTAATGCCCCCATCCTTGCCCACTCACAGCAATTTTCTGGCAAGCCAAAGCACTATACCTTGAAGTGAATTCGTGATTTTCCTCCAATTCCCAGCAAGTGAGCATTCCTGTTTTGAGAACTGGCTTAGGCTGAGATAGCCACTCATTTCTCCAAGTGCCGTCAGCACAATTGTATTTTGTGTATGGCATACACATTTAACCTTCCGCCCTTGGAACAGTGTAATTGCTTGACATTTTGGCTGCCTAGACACATTTGTATCTCTGACCCCCCCAGGACCCGCACCCAGAGCAGGGACAGGCTGGGGCGGGTATCTAAGAGAAAACATTTACCTCCTTCCTTGTGAGCTGCTCCTAACAGCTGCGCTCAGTTCTTGAGACCCTCCTTGTTTTTTCACCCTCCGCAGGCAAGAAACGGAATTGAATGCAGTTGCAGGGCCATCCTTCTCCTGAAGATGGCAGAAGCGGAACGGCCAAGTGGAAGACAGGGGGCCCCACAAGCCCCTTCCTACCTCCGGACCCGAAATAGAAGGAAATGCCCTGAGCTAGGAAGAAAAGCGCACCAAGAAAAGTGTATTCTGAGCGACACCTTCCGTGTGGATAACGTCAAGACTTGGGTTTCTGGAAATGGAAATCTTGTCACTTTCCTTCATCATTCGTTTCTTTTTCTTCTTCTTCTTCTTCCTCTTTTTTAGAGACAAAGTCTCACTCTGTCGCCCAGGCTGGAGTGCAGCGCAATCATAGCTCACTGACGGATGGAGAGGGAAGCCAGATGGGGAGAGAAAAGAGGTTTAGGGGCGAGAGGGCAAAGAGGTAAATAGAGGAGTGGAGACGGATGGCAGAGGGGAGGGGCACAGGGAAGGAACAGTGCCCTGCCCTTCTCCCTGCCACACGCGGGAGGGCAGTATGCCTACCCGCATTTGGCCCGCGGGGCCGCAGCACAGCACTGCCAGGAAAAGGCCCGTTCCCCAGGAAGTGGGGATCACCAAGGGGGCTGCGCTCCTCTCATTCCTTCTGAGAAATCATCCTTCCCTTTCTGACTCCCCTCCAACCATAAGCCACTTCTCAGGCCTGGCCATTCTCCTCTCTCATCAGCCTAGACAGAGCTAGGGGCATTTGAAGATGCAGACTTCACGGAACGTTACCAACTTTCCACGTTATCACGGAACGTTACCAACGTTCCACGTTACCATGTTACCAACAAGCCTCCTCCTCTGTGAAGCACCCCCGATTGCCCCTCCCATCTTCCATCTAAGTGCACTGTTTTCACTCACCCGCCTCTCCCTCCAGCTCTTGAGCTGACCGAGGGCAGGGACTGTGTCGTGTTTGCTGTTGTATTCTCGGTGCCCTCTAAGGTGCCTTGGGCATGGTAGGAGATTGATAAATATTGGACAAATAAATTAATAAATGAGCAGGGTGCGGTAGCTCACTCCTGCAATCCTAGCACTCTGGGAGGCCAAGGTGGGTGGATCATTTGAGGTCAAGAGTTCGAGACCAGCCGGCCAACATGGTGAAACCCTGTCTCTACTAAAAACACAAACGTTAGCCAGGCGTGGTGGCGCACACCTTGTAATCCCAGTTACTCGGAGGCTGAGGCAGGAGAATCGCTTGAACCTGGGAGGCAGCTACTCGGAGGCTGAGGCAGGAAAATCGCTTGAACCTGGGAGGCAGAGGTTGCAGTGAGCCGAGATCCGGCCACCGCACTCCAGCCTGGGAAACAGAGCAAGACTACATCTCAAAATTAAAAAAAAAAAAAAAAAATTAATGAACAAATGAATGAATGGAGCACATTATTACTTCTAAAAACGCAATGCTGAGCGAGGCATTCTTCCGCAAAACAGAGGCTGGAACCTTTTGCGTGTGTCTTTTCCCTCAAGGAAAACCAGGGCTAAGGAAATTCAGCCCTTCCGGACAACACCAAGGAAAAGCGTGGCCGGCACAAAAAAACCGCTCAGTGTCCTTTCACAACATCTCTGGTCACGTGCTGTTCTTTATTTAATCCTATAAATCCCTCTTTGTAAATGTACTTATTTATTTATATTTAAGTTAACATGGATACTCATTCACTACTACTGAGTTTTTCAAAACTATGTGTCTGTCTCAGCATATGTTATCGGCTGAAGCACATGCCTGGCCAGCTGCTAGAGCCGCTGGAACCGGCGTTTGGATTGGTGCTGGGACATGAGTTGGGGCCAGAGTGATTCCTGCTGCGACTGCCACAGCCAGCTTGTGAAGGACTCAGGTGCTGATAGACCTGGCAGATAAACAAACCTCAACTTCTGATAATATTTATAAAATAATTAAGTGTTGTTGGATAGACCGTAGTATATGATGACAGAGCCTAGACATTCTGGCAGAACCATCTTAGAAATGAAAATAGACATATCATTATTTAAATGTCCAAGGAAACATACAACACTGGTATATACAATCTGAGCAACACCTTCCCTGTGGATAACATCGAGGCTTCGGTTTCTGGAAATGGAAATCTCGTAACTTTCCTTCACCTTTCAGTTTCTTTCTTTAGAAACGAAGTCTCACTCTGTCACCCAGGCTGAAGTGCAGTGCGATCATAGCTCACTGCAGCCTCGATTTCCTAAACAATCCTCCTGCCTCAGCCTCCTGAGTAGCTAGGACTACAGGCACACACCACCACACCCGGCTCCTTGATTCCTTCTTGTTTTGTTGAAAGTAATCAACTCAAATTAATCATCTTTTAGAGAATACCTGAGGGATATGGTACCTAACATAATTCTTACCAGCTAGCAACACAATTAGTGGACCAAGCCAATCAGACCAGGTTAAGTCTGTAACATTGGATGCTAAGTGAATTTCCCAAAGACCTGTTTAGACACTAGGCTATTCCAAGTGGCGTAAACCATCTCCTCTGGTGTGTGCATTCTCTGGTCCTTATTCTGTAACTTCACTGCAGTTCACTGCACAAACTGCCCATGGTGGGCTGCATTTGGCCTACAGACATTTTCCTTTGCTCACTCAGGAGTTTTGAAAGCTTCCATTAGGTGTTGACATTTAAAAATTGGGAGACCTCATTTAAAAAAAAAAATCTAGGTTTTATTTTCTCTTTAAAAATCAGAAAGTATAACAACACTGAGTATGAATTCCTTTATGGACACATTGAGCTCAAATAGGACTCTCTAATAACATCGATAAGAATAATAGTAGTAACAGCTATTTGTATAATAGGATGTACTATGTGCTACCTGCTCCCTTAAGTGCTTTGCATACATTACATCATTTTATCCTCACATCAACCCTATGAGGTGGGCACTATAATTACCTGCAGTTTCTAAGTAAGGAAAACAAAACCTGGTGAGGTCAAGTCACTTGCCCGTAGTCACACAGCATTCGTTTATTTATTTACTTATTTATTTATTTATTTATTTATTTATGAGACAGAGTCTTGCTCTGTTGCCCAGGATAGAGTGCAGTGTCGTGATCTCGGCTCACTGCAACCTCTGTCTTTTGGGTTCAAGCAATTCTCTTGCCTCAGCCTCCCGAGTAGCTGGGATTACAGGCACGCACCACCACACCTAGCTAATTTTTGTATTTTTAGTACAGACAGGGTTTCACCATGTTGGACAACCTGGTCTCAAACTCCTGACCTCAGGTGATCCACCCACCTCAGCTTCCCAAAGTGCTGGGATTACAGGCGTGAGCCACCGCGACCGGCCAGTCACACAGCTTTGAATGATAGAACCAGGAGTTGAACCCAGCAGTCCGAATGGTTAAATACTCACAAATGCAGTCTTCCAAACGATGCTGGGTAGGAATAAACGATTGTAGACACATGGATGTCTAGATGTAAACACTGTTGTGACTAACATATAACAGTTCAAAATAGTATGGGATCTGGAGTCAAATTCCCTCCATTTGAACCTAGCCTCAGCCACATTTCGCCTGGGAGAACTTGGGCAACTGATTAGTATTTTTAAGCTTTAGTTTCATCTGTAAAATGAGGAAATAGTACCTTCCCCATGGATTGTTTAGACTTTACAGAATTAAGTGAGGTAATAAAATCCTTAGCATAGGTAAGCAGTGGCACACAGTAAATGCTCAATAAATGTTCACTATTGTTGTTTTTATCTAGGTAACTTTTAGCACTGAAAATTTCATATGTGTCTGACTCAGAAAAGTCTTAAGCTGATGTACAACATATTCTCCAATTTCTAACATTTTGTAGTTTAAAGGAAATATGTATAGACAAAAATAATATGACTCTTTGGGAAATAGTGCTCAAGTACTCTTTCACTGGAGAGCGCGAGTATATAAAATGAAACGGCACTTTAATTTTAGTTTGTCTTTCTGTAAGTGCAGGAGTCCCTCCTTATCTTTGGGGATATGTTCCAAGACCCCCAGTGGATGCCTGAAACCTCAGACAGTGCCAAACCCTATATATAGCATTTTTTCCCTATGCCTACATACCTATGATAAAGCTTAACCTATAAATTAGGCAGAGTCAGAGATTAACAACAACAATAATAAAATGGACCAATTATAATGATACACTGTAACAAAAGTTATGTGAATCTGGTCTTGCTGTCTCAAAATATCTTACTGCGCTGTACTCGCCCTTCTGATGATGATGTGAGATGATGAAATGCCTTTGTGATAAGTGAAGTGAGGTGAATGCCATTGGCATTGTGACATAGTGTTAGGCTACTACAGACCTGCTGACGTTATGTCCAAAGGGGGATGAGCTGCCACGGGTGGTCCGGGTCACTGGGCCATGACAATGCTAATAGTTGAATGTCAGGAGCCGATGATGTTGATAGCTGGGGATACTGGATAGTTGAAAATTTTTTTGCTGAAAACTTTGGAAGAACGTTGTAATCAGAAGTTGTCTCTAACTCTTCAAAGCTTTGCTGCAGACGTTCTAATCCTTTGGTGATCATGCGGGTGACTTTAATGCTGCATTCCAATTAAGGATCACATTTCATAATTTTGTCTTTAAAAGTCTTTGAAATGTGAAACACTTAGCAAATGTTGGTAATGTCCACATTGCTGATTCCGCTTCAGTTTCTTCTTCCACTTCCTCTGTGGATGACTCAAGTTCTCCCAATTCCTGGTTTAACACTTGTCAGTGGCCTTCAGTGTGTTCTCCCACTTCCTCTCAAGTATGTCGGCAAATCGTTCTCCACCAACTTGTCTTCCTGCATGAGTGATTTTCCTAACTTCATCAATCCCAGAAAGCCTTTAAAATCATTCATGACTTCACTCCATAGGTTCTTGCTGCAGACATTTATAATTGCTGGTTTTGATTCATGCATTGTAGCTTTGGTGAGTGTTATTGTGTCAGCGATAGTGAATAGTTTCCAGCACCACATTAGGTCCAGATTAGAGTCTGCATCAATTGCTGATCAAAATCTCAGGTGGGTGTATATGGTTTTGACAAACTAAATGATGTCATGCCCTGGACAAAGGGCCGAAGCAATGAGGTTGTACTTGGAGGTAAAAACACAACCTTGACATTTTAACTTTCTCAACAAACAAATTCAGGACATCCAGGTGCAATTTCTATTGTCTAAACAGGACTTTAAATTCCAACCCTTCCTCTTCCAAGTATTTTTTCACTTCTGGGATGAAGTGTTGGTGGAGCCATTCCATGAACAAGATGATTCTCACTCACACTTTCTGATTAAAGTGACAGAACATGGGCAGATAATTGGGGGGGGGGTTAAACCATGAAGTTTTTAATTTTTAATTTTTGTGGGTACATAGTAGGTGGTGGTGGTGGTTGTTGAGAGCACACGCGTTCTTCACTGTGTGCGTGACACCTGGCTTTATCGTATGCCCTGCAGCATTGCCACCTGGTACCAGCGTTAATCTGCCCATCCATGCTTCATGCCCCAGCGCCTCCTTTGAACTTTTATGAACGTAGGTTCTATCAGGCATCTTCTTCCAGAAACACCTCGTTTCATCACAATTGAACATTTGCTTTGGAAGGTATTCTTTCTCCTTAATCAACTTCCTCAGCTCTGCCAGAAATGCAGCAGCAGCTTCTTCATCAGCAGGTGCAGCTTCTCCAGTAATTTTTTTATTTTTCGGTCCAAACCTATTCCTGAATCTGTGGAACCATCCCTTACTTGTAAACGGCTTGGTGTCACTTGTTTCAGGGGAACCCTTGCTCAAGTCTTCCTGTAAGTTTAGTGCTTTCTGGCACAACGCATTTGTTATCAACCGAAACATATTTTCTGTTCATGTCTTCCACCTACAAATCTAGATGGTTCAACCTACTGCACACCTAGGTACGAGGTACAGCTTACTGCGCCTAGGCTACAAACCTGTATAGCATGTGACTCTACTGAACACTGTAGGCAACTGTAGCAAAATGGCAAGGATTTACATATCTGAACATATCTAAACACCGAAGAGGTACAGCAAAAATACGGTATCAAACACAAAAATGAAACGCCTGCTTAGGGCAGCTCCATGATAACCTTGACTAATGCTGATTGAAACATCATTATGTAGTGCACAGCTGTGTTTATAAAAATCTAAAACGGGCATACTTTATGACCAGTTAATTTATCTGATACAAATTAATCTTAAAGGCCAGGGGCAGTGGCTCACGCTTGTAATCCCAGCACTTTAGGAGGCCAAGGCAGGCAGATCACCTGAGGTCAGGATTTGAAGACAAGCCTGGCCAACATGGCGAAATCCCGTCTCCACTAAAAATACAAAAATTAGCCGGGTGCGGTGGCACATGCCTGTAATCCCAGCTACTCAGGAGGCTGAGGCAGGAGAATCACTTGAACCGGGAGGCAGAGGTTGCAGCAAGCTGAGATCACGCCACTGCACTCCAGCCTGAGCGACAGAATGAAACTCCATCTCAAAAAAAAAAAAATTAGGCCGGGCGCGGTGGCTCAAGCCTGTAATCCCAGCACTTTGGGAGGCCGAGATGGGCGGATCACGAGGTCAGGAGATCAAGACCATCCTGGCTAATACGGTGAAACCCCGTCTCTACTAAAAAAATACAAAAAACTAGCCGGGCGACGAGGCGGGCGCCTGTAGTCCCAGCTACTGGGGAGGCTGAGACAGGAGAATGGCGTGAACCCGGGAGGCGGAGCTTGCAGTGAGCTGAGAGCCGGCCACTGCACTCCAGCCTGGGCGGCAGAGCAAGACTCCGTCTCAAAAAAAAAAAAAAAAAAAAAATTAATCTTAAAATATGATCTCATTGATGAATGAGCAAAAAATGATAAACCATCCAATGGGAAAGATAGGTAAAAGATATGAAAAATAGTGCCACTGTCCCTGTGTTCCAAGACCTCCAGTGAATACCTAAAACATGTTTTATGCTCATGTCTTCCACCCACAAATGTGATGCCGTTTTTCCATCTTCACTGAGCACTTATCATGCACTGTGGCCACGACTATAGCAATCTGAGATGCAACAGCAGAACTAGCACAAATTTCTTGTTCCTTCTTCACAATTTCACGGATTGAAGATTTGATCTTACTGTAGATCTTAAGAACCTCAGCATAGAATTTTTTGTCCTTCCTTATAAGTTGAGAACTTTCTCCTTTTCACTTAGAAGAAGTACTTTATTGCTTCTCTTTGGCATATCCGAATTGCCAGCATCACTACTACTGCACTTTGGGGCCCCTAGAAAGTACAATAAAGGTGTCTTGGATGCAAGCATTGTGATACCTGAGACCGTCAATCTGATAACCAAGCCGGCTACTAAAGGACTAGTGGGCAGGTAGTGTAGACACCATGGATATGCTAGAAAAAGGAATGATCTACCCCATCAGGCAGGACAGAGCCAATGTTGCAAGATTTCATTACGCCACTGAGAGCAGCATGCACTTTCAAAACTTACGAATTTTGTATTTCTGAAATTTTCCATTTAATACTTTCAGATCAAGGTTTGCTGCAGGTAACTGAAACCGTGGAGAGCAAAACTGTCCTTAGGGGGAAACCATTGCATTTTCAGTAAGTATTTATTGAGCATCTACCATATCGTATTCATCACTCTATCTCTAGTATTTTAGCCTCGCCTATAGTAGGATTCAGACAAATGTCTGCAGAACGAGTAAAGACAAAAGTGAGAAGTTGATAGAATTTGGTTTGTTCTTCCAAAAGGTAAGATGCCAGAAAAAAATTCTGAAAATCAGTTCATGTTAGAGTAAGCAAACAAACAAAAAAAAGCAATCAAAGAAATTTTCCTTGTTAAAATCAGAATGCATTAATACTAATGAAAGGAGAATGCAGACCCCTTCTGACATATTTTATACTGTTTAAAGATAAACATTTGTGCGCTGCAAGCCGCAAATGGGTTGCAACTCCAGTGAGGACTTTATGAGCCATCTGCTAGTCTCCTAATGAGGCTAGTAACTATCATTGTTTACAATTAGGCACCAGGGGTCATGGGTGTTTGTTATAATGAAAGCTGTAATGCATCACTGCAGAAACTAAAAGAGCCTTTCTTCACAAGGGCTAATTACAAATATAATAAAACAACATTTTAAAAAATCTCTTGAAGTCCACAGAGAAACCTAACTTGGCACACCAAGTACAAACAGTAGTACCCGCTCTGTTTTCATTTAGCGGATTCTGATTACAGAAGCTATATCATATTTAACTACTAACAACACAAGGCCACCAATGGGTCCTTTGCCTCAGATCACTTAATCACAAGATGCTTTGTGAACCACCTGGATCTCTAACATGTTTGCCCTGAAAATATACGCATAGAGTACGTAAACTCATAGCAAGACCCATGGGGTTTTTCTACCTGCATGTGCTTTTAGTAAGATGCTACTTTAAAGTTCTGCCTCCCTGATGTCCAAACTGAACTTTCCGAGTTAGTTATCTCAGTGTAGGTGTGGAATGTGAAAAACTGATTGCTTAGAGTCATAGAAACAAAGGAACTAATAGGCTGACTACATTTTTTTTTACTTTTTATTGGCAATTTTAGCATTCTAAAAATGTAGTCCAATCTTAATTATTTTGGCCAATAGATAGTGGCAGTATCTCCACAGTCCAGGGGAGAAGTAATTTGGCCTGTTGCATTAGTTGATGATGACCACATCAATTCATGTGTTCCCAGCATCTCAGACTAGGAAAACTTAGGGTCACAATATGAAGGGCTTCTTTTTTTTTTTTTTTTTTTTTTTTTTTTTTTTTTTTTTGAGACGGAGTCTTGCTCTGCCACCCAGGCTGGAGTGCAGTGGCCGGATCTCAGCTCACTGTAAGCTCCGCCTCCCGGGTTTACGCCATTCTCCTGCCTCAGCCTCCCGAGTAGCTGGGACTACAGGCGCCCGCCTCGTCGCCCGGCTAGTTTTTTTGTATTTTTTTTTTTTTTTTTAAGTAGAGACGGGGGTTTCACCATATTAGCCAGGATGGTCTCGATCTCCTGACCTCGTGATCCGCCCGTCTCGGCCTCCCAAAGTGCTGGGATTACAGGCTTGAGCCACCGCGCCCGGCCATGAAGGGCTTCTTATAAAATGTTAGTAACAGTATCAAAACCTGAGAGCTCCCACATGAGAAAAGGTTACCTATTTTATTAAAATTGCCTGTTAATAGGATCGCTAATAATAAGACTACAAGAAGAAAAATGTCTCATATTTGTAGAGTGCTTCTTGCTTATTCCAAAGCCTTGTGCGTGAAAACCAAAACCCAGAAACCACTAATACATGCATATTCCCTGGGAAAGAATGGCAATAAAAACGTGAAAAACGAAGAGAAATTAGGTGGATCTTGCACTGCCAAGTAGTAAAACATACTAAGCTCAAGTAAAGTAGTGCAGTGCAAATGCAAGAGTGGAATAAGCAATCAACAAGTGGAACAGAAAGAAAAGAGATTTGCCTGCAGGGCTGATATGAAGGGAGCCCCTGAAATTGTGCTGAAGGCATGTAAGAAAGTGTATGTGATCAACGTGGCAGTGGAAATAAATGGAGAAAATAAAAATGATTTAATGACTAATACTGAGATAATATGTTAACTTTTTGGAGAAGGAAAGAGATTCTAAGATTATATGCAAAAATAAAGTCCAGGGGGCTGGGTGTGGTGGTTCATGCCTATAATCCAAGCACTTTGGGAGACCAAGATGGGCGGATCACCTGAGGTCAGCAGTTTGAGACCAGCCTGGCCAACATGGTTAAACTCCGTCTCTACTAAAAATGCAAAAGTTAGCCAGGCGCCATGGTGGGTGCCTGTAATTCCAGCTACTCAGGAGGCTGAGGCAGGAGAATCGCTTGAACCCGGGAGGCGGAGGTTGCAGTGAGCCAAAATCACACCACAGAACTCCAGCCTGGGCAACAGAGCAAGACTCCATCTGAAAAAAAAAAAAAAGTCCAGAGAATTAAATAACCAAGGATAGAAAATAAAACTATGAAAAATAACTTTTAAAAGTGTAAGCAAATATTTAAGTGGAGAAGGCAAGAGATGGAGAGCAGTGTGACTCATACACCCTGGTTCATCCCTCTATGGCTATCACGCATCCCACAGGCAGCCTCAGAGGAAAAGCTGTGAGGCAATTTTGTTCATATTCGTGTCATAAATTGAAAATGTAAGATAAACTATGCTTTTCAAGAAATGCCATTAAAATACTGAAAATAATGATGTGTTCAGAGGTTGCACATGAGCCACAAATTGTGCTGACCATTCTGGAGGGAGCTGCTATCCAGTAAGTAGGGTCTGCTACCATGAGGTTTATGCGCGTCCAAATCATTTACATAATACTGCCTACTTTATTCAAGGTGGCTTTTTATTTGTACTCACACATTGCATTTTAGCTTCATTTCACAAAAGTGGATTAGTGGCGCAAAATGGTTTATTGAGGCATAAAGGCAATAACGAAATAATAACATACATACTACAACCAGAATAACACCATACCCAAACATAATGAACAAGACTCTGGCACAAATGTGGAATGCGAATTCTCACATGTTGGGACAAGTGAATCTGTGAAGGTGATGATTTCACACAAGGATTGGAAAAGAAAAGTGTGAATAGGATGTAGCATCATGAATATCTGAAAATTGAATTTCGTTCGACAAGTGATCCATTCACTTTTTGCCCTTCATGCTTTGTCTGTATTGAATTTTGTCCCACAATGGCACAAAGCCATCCAAACTTTTGTATCACTTTCACACAAGCTCAGTGACCTTTCCAGCATCCACATGAGGTTTCCTGGAATAAAAGCAAAGTATTGCTTTTCAAGTATGAAACCAATCAATTGTATCACTAAAGGCAGAGAAGAGGTAGTAGCAGTAAGAGATATCAGTGACATGAACATTAAGAAACAAACGACACCAGCCCCAAAGTTAATGACCAATATTATGCATAAAGAGAAAGCAGAATAATAAGGCAGATAAATTGAAAGAGTCTTTACTACCACGTCCTCTTGCTAGCAGATATTTCTCACCGAGGCTGGACAGAACTGAGGAACAGGGCATGGAGCTACTCCTGGCATACATGTTTTCCTTGGGGATAATGTTCTATGGCTTTTGATCTTATTTATCTCTGAAAACACAGGCTATATAAACAGGTATTTTCTTGTTTTGTTAATGATGATTTTGTGAGCTGTAGGGCACTTGTACAGAAGAGGCTTTGGGATCAGAGCTGACAGAGTATCTGCTATGCATGAACATAGAATGTGAATCAGCAGGGTGCAGTGGCTGGCGCCTGTCATCCCAGGACTTTGGGAGGCCAAGGCCGGAGGATCACTTGAGCTCAGGGGTTTCAGACCAGCCTGAGCAACATAGCAAGACCCTATTAAAAAATAATTTTTTTCTATTAAAAAAACTTTTAAATGCCAGGTTCGGGGACTCAAACTGTAATCCCAGCAGTTTAGGAGGCCGAGGTAGGTGGATCACCTGAGGTCAGGAGTTAGAGACCAGCCTAACCAAGTTGGTGAAACCCCATCTCTACTAAAAATACAAAAATTAGCCAGGCACGGTGGCAGGCACCTGTAACCCCAGCTACTCAGGAAGCTGAGGTGGGAATGGTTTGAACCCAGGAGGCAGGAGGTTGCAGTGAGCCAAGATCATGCCACTGCACTCCCGTCTAGGTGACAGAGCGAGATGTCATCTAAAAAAAAAAAAAAAAAAAAAAAAAATTTAACCAGGCACGCTGGTGCATACCTACTCAGAAAGTATATTTCACTTGCTTGGGAAGCTGAGGTGGGAGGATTGCTTGAACCCAGGAGTTCGAAGCTGAAGTGAGCTGTGATCGCACCACCATGTTCCAGACTCGGTGACAGAGCGAGATCCTGTCTCAATTTAAAAAAACAAAAAAGAAAGAGAGAGAGAAAGAGAAAGAATACACCTAAATGCCAATTCATCCACTGCTTTAATTATGGAGAACAGGTGATGGACAAAAAGATGCCTTTTGATCCAGATTAGGTGTCGAAGGAAATGGCGAAACATGTAAATATAATCAAATGGCCACCACTGAGTGTGCACTGTATGAAGAAAAGGGGTAGCGTGCTCTGCTTTTGGATGCTGAGGCACACCGGATATTTAACGGAGAGACAATCAGAGAAGATTTCAATGCCTTTGGATAATTTTTATGACATCATTAATACCCATAACAACCATTTTATGATTTCCAGTGATTTGTTCCAGTAATTTAATAGGAATATCTTTGCTACTACCTGCCACGTTGAAACTCTCAGTCTTACAGCTTTGTCTGAGGCTCGTTGGCTCAGCATCCAACAAAGCAGTGAGTGTAGACTTTGGCAAAAAAGCTTGACATATTTTCAAGGTCTACCTTCTATCTTCATATGCAGAACTAACTGACAAACTATCAAATATTTGCTGTCATTCCTGAAAGTTGAAATTTCACAGAAATAAACTAGAATGGGAGGATGATATCGTTCTGAGGCAAGACAGTGAAAGCCGACTGCAGTTCATCCCATGGAAATGAGAACTAATGCCCCTTCCTCATGGGCACTGAAAGAATGCCCTTCCTAGATTAATAGCTGCATATCACAGACCCAACCTAGGTTCATCTGCTCTGTTAGGATACCATATCCAGAACAGCAGCTAAAATTAGGGTTAAGTTTGTGATTGACCACTGTCATCTGCCATGATGCACCCAGATTTTGCAGAGGCGAGACTGGTGAATTAAATGGAGTTGCAAGAAGGGCCACCAGCTGTGAACTATTAAAGTCTTTGAGGGCGGCACCAATCTCTGCTATCTCTCTGAATGAGGTATTTACTATCAAGGTCAGGGGGTAATTTTAGGAACTTTCAGGTGGCCTTTCCTACTATGGTAGTTCTTATTCCACAGTCAAGGAACCAATGTAGGATTCTGTCTGCCAGCTGCCATATGTGGTCAAGAGCTTGTCTCTGCTGGGCCCAGTGGCTCATGCCTGTAGTCCCGGCACTTCGGGAGGCTGAGGCAGGTGGATTGCTTGAACTCAAGAGTTCAAGACCAGCCTGGGCAACGTTGAGAAACCCCGTCTCTACTGAAAATACAAAAACTAGCCAGCTGTGGTGGTGTGTGCCTGTAATTCCAGCTATTCGGGAGATTGAGGTGGGAGGATCACTTGAACCCGGGATGGTGCAGTGAGCCATGATCAAGTCACTGCACTCTAGCCTGGGCGACAGATTGAAAGCTCATTTAAAAAAAAAAAAAAAAAAAAAAAAAAAAACTTGTCTCTAAAAGAATAAAAATGAAAACGTTACTTAGGAGACTGATGTACTCCGGAACTAAGGAAATGACACTGGTGTTGTGGGTGGCAGGATGCACAGACCCAGTGAGAGACAAACTTTATCAAGGACTTTCTTTTCTTTTTTTATGAAAAAGAATTTATTATAGACTTTTAAACATAAAGAAAATAGAAAAAATAGGACAGTGAACATTAATAAATATACCAGTTAGGTTCATTAACATTTTGCCATTTATACTTTACACACACACACACGCACACATTTTACTAAACCATTTGAAAACATCTTAGAGATATTTTAACAGTTCACTCCTAAATACTTCAGCACACACATTTATAAAGACATTCTTCTATAAACTACAGTACCCTTATCCCAGCTCATAAAATTAGCAATAATTGTCTAGTATCATTGAAAATACAGTCCATATTCAGGGCCGGGCGTGGTGGCTCATGTCTGTAATCCCAGCACTTTGGGAGGCCGAGGCAGGAGGATCACAAGGTCAGGAGATCGAAACCATCCTGGCTAACAGAGTGAAACCCCGTCTCTACTAAAAATACAAAAAATTAGCCAGGTGTGGTGGCAGGCACCTGTAGACCCAGCTACTCGGGAGGCTGAGGCAGGAGAATGGCGTGAACGTGGGAGGCGGAGCTCGCCGTGAGCCGAGATCATGCCACGGCACTCCAGCCTGGGTAACAGAGTGAGACTCTGCCTCAAAAATAAAAAATAAATAAATAAATAAAATTTAAAAAATAAAATAAAATCTAGTCCATATTCAAATTTCTTCAATGGCCCTTTGCCCAAGTCTTTTACAGATGACTTTTAAAACCAGGCTTCAGGTTGGACGCAATGGCTCACGCCTATAATCTCAGCACTTTGGGGCGGGCAGATCACCTGAGGTCAGCAGTTCGAGACTAGCCTGGCCAACATGGTAAAACACTATCTCTACTAAAAATACAAAAATTGGCCAGGCATGGTGGCGTGCACCCAGCTACTTGGGTGACTGAGACAGGAGAATCACTTGAACCCGGAAGGCAGAGGTTACAGTGAGCCAAGATCGCACCACTGCACTCCAGCCTGACCCTGTCTCAAAAAACAAACAAACAAACAAAGGGTTCTAATCAAAGATTGCACATTGCATTTAGTTATTAAGTCTCCTAAGTAACTTTTATTTTTATTTTCTTAGAGACAGAGTCTTGATCTGTCACCTAGGCTGTCGGGCAGTGGCGCAATCACAGCTCACTGCAATCTTGAACTCCTGGGCACAACAGATCCTCCCAGCCCAGCCACCTGAGCAGCTGGGACTACAGACACTCACCATCATGCCTGGCTAACTTTTTAATGATTTTTGTAGAGATGGGGTCTGGCTATGTTGCCCAGGCTGGTCTCAAATTCCTGGCCTCAAGTGCTTCTCCTGTCTCAGCCTCCCAAAGTGCTGGAATTACAGACTTGCACCACCCTGCCTGGCCTTAAGTAACTTTGAATCTAGAAGAGTTACCCACTCTACCTCCTTCTTCTTCCTGAATGCTGATATTTTGAAGAAATGATGCCAGTTATCTCTACAACATTCCACATTCTGAACCTATCTGATCGTTTCTTTAATGGTGTCATTTAACTTGTTGTTCTAGCCTCAGTATCTTCTGCAAATGGAAAATTAGATCTAAAAGCTCAACTAAATTCCAGTTGAGCTCTTTTGACAAGAACACGTCATAGGTGCACACTACATGACAAATGAAAAAGCATGTCTGGTTGTCTGACTCTTGGTGATGCAATATCATCAGATCCTAAGGATCTCTTCGTTATATATGTATGTTTTGCCCACACAACCAACCAGCAAGTCTTTGGTGAGATGATACTTTGATACGATGAGAATTCTGGGGTGGATGTAGATCAACTTTTTATCTAATAGTTTTGGCATCAAAATCCCTTTAATGTTGTTTTACATTAACTTTTCAATTTTTTAACAATTCGATTTTTTAAATATTGTAAAACATTTGTTTTCCACAAACCGTAAAATTTATGCAAAAGTAAGATTCACTTTTATAATGATGGCAGAATTACTTCTTAATTGACATGTGAGCACCTTTCTTTTTTATTTTTATTTTGAAACTCACTGGGCACGGTGCCTCACACCAGGCATGGTGGCTTACGCCTGTAATCCCATCACTTTGGGAGGCTGAGGTGGGCAGATCACTTGAGGCCAGGAGTTCAAGACCAGCCTGGGCAACATGATGAAACTCCACCTCTACTAAAAATACAAAAATTAGCCAGGCGTGGTGGCACATGCCTGTAATCCCAGCTACTTGGGAGGCTGAGGCAGGAGAATTGCTTGAACCTGGGAGGCGGAGGTTGCAGTGAGCCTAGATCACACCACCCATCTCAAAACACACACAAAGAAACCCTCATATGTATTAGTCAAGGTTCTCCAGAGGGACAGAACTAGTAGGATATATGTGTATGTATATACATGGGTTATATATATATATATATATATATATATATATATACCATTTACATTAATATTCTATATATATATCATATACATATCATGTATTGTGTGTGTGACTGTGTGAGCCAGTTCTTCCTATGAGAGAGTTTATCAGGGAGAATTGACTCACACAATCACAAGGTGAAGTCCCACGATACACTGTCTTCTAGCTGGAGAAGAGAGAAGCTGGTAGTCGCTCAGTCCAAGTCTAAAAGCCTCAAACCAGGGAAGCTGATTATGCAGCCCTATGCAGACTGAAAGTCTGTGGCCAAAGACCCAAGAGCCCCCAGCAAACCACTGGTGCAAGTCCCAGAGTCCAAAGGACCTGGAGTCTAATGTCCAAGGGCAGGAGAAGTAGGAGGAAGCATCCAGCACAGGAGAAGGAAGGCAGCCAGAGGACTCAGCAGGCAAGGCTATCCCACCCACTTCTGCCTGCATCACTGGCAACCGATAGGATGGCACCCACCCACACTGAGGGTGGGTCTTCCTCTCCCAGCCCACCCACTCAAATGTCAGTCTCCTCTAGCAACACCATCGTAGACACACCCAGAAACAATACTTTACCAGCTATCAAGGCATCCTTCCATCCAATCAAATTGACACCTAATATTAACCATCACACCATATAACAGCTAGTATGATAGCCAATTAGGTACTGAGAGATGATCACACTTCCCAAAGCAAAGCATCATTAAGAGACTCTGGACATATGACAGGTGGAAGTGGAGGAATTATTGATGGTCCAGAGGGAAATGAAGGCAGCCAGCATGACAGGAAATGGGGTGCTGGTGGAGGAACATTGAATTTTAGACCTGGCTTTCCTGGTATCAGTCCTGACCCTGGCATGGGGGTGGTAGAAGGAAAAAGGAGTTCCATGGAGTAGCTTTTGATTTGATGTTATTTGGTTTATTTCCAGGAGACTTGGAGTTCTCATTTTCATCCATTGGAACTTGACTTTCATTCTCCTGAGTGTTCTATTCTATATTACTAGCTACTTCAGAGGTTGGGGAAAGTAGTAGATCAGGCAGATTTTCCTCCTCTCCATTTCCATATCCAGTGTACACTGCAACATGGGTTTTTCCCTTAAAATCAACCAAAGTGGCTCAGGCTGTGGTGTCTTATGCCCGTAATCCCAGCACTTTGGGAGGCTGAGGCGGGAGAATCGCTTGAGCCCAGGAGTTCAAGACCAGCCTGGGCAATGTAGTGAGAACCTGTCTCTATGAAAAGTAAAAATTAAGTCCCAGCTACTCAGGAGGCTGAGGCAGGAGGATCGGTTGGACCTGAGAGTTGGAGGCTGCAGTGAGCTGTGATCGTGCCACTGCACTCCAGCCTGGGTGACAGAGCAAGATGCTCTCTCAAAATAATAATGATAAAAATAAAATACAATCAACTGAAGCAATGATGTAGCTGGGTGAAGACAGTTGTCTTCTGACCTAATGCAGAACATGCGCCACCAGCTTTCCTGTTTGCATATTCACACAGGAGTTGCGTATTCTATTTTTGGCTCTTACCCTTCTTGGGTTTTCTTTTAGGTGTGCCTTTTGGTTATCTGAAGTTTCACAAATGTCATCATTCTTGAGAACAGTGGCTTAAAAGAAGCATGGCTTTGTCATAAGCTTCTATCAATGCTGTGTCATTCCAAACGTCACAATCATCACTCTGACCTGACTGCACAAGAACAACACCCAGTCCTCCTGTCCAGGACTCCATCTCCACCTCTACCACCACCACCGCTGCTGCCCATGGCCATGCCGAGCCTACTACCTTATTTATTTTCTCATACCTACATTTCTCTACTCTAACAGGGAGGCCACGGTGACATTTGATTTCTTGGATATTGCTCTATTCAAGAGCCTTGGATATAAGATCTGGGTGTTCCCTTGTTTGCAAGGTATGGCACCTACATAGGTGGCTGCAGTTTCTTTTGGGAGCGCTGGGGAATCCACACTGCAAAGGCTGTGCTGTATATCCTGCATGTACGGGTCCTTCCCTGCATGTACTGGACCTTTTCTTTACTCAATGAGTTCTGGGTCTGAGAACTAGCTTAGGTCTTGTAATTGGGCAAGAAGGTATAACTTCCCACTAGGAATGGCTGACTTTAGCCTCCTTATCATCCATTCTTTTTTCTTTTTTCTTTTTTGTTTTAATTTTTGTGGGTACACAGTAGGTGTATGTATTTACGGGGTACATGAAATGTTTTGATACAGGCATGCAGTGAGTACTAATCACATCACATAAAATTGGGTCTCCATTCCTTAATGCATTTATCCTTTGTGTTACAAACAATCCAATTATACTTTTAGTTGTTTTAAACGGATCATTCTTGATCTCTGTTTAGAGCTTAAAACTGCACTAAGATTTTTAGGGTACCCAGTAAACAATGCCCTGTTGCCTGCCCATTTATCTTTCCCCTAGAATCACCATGTTTCTAGAAACACCTCCCTAGATCTCCCCTGACTGTCCTTCCAAATTTACTGTCCTTATTATAACATCTAGCTTCTGACAATTAAGTGCTGCTGGGCTCTGCTACTGTGTGACCAGTTCTGTACTGTCATCTCTTGTCGGCCCCAACCTACAGAAGACAGTTGCCACTGAGTTTCTCAATGTGCTGGTGTCCTCACTGTCACCGGTAGCAACTATCTGGGGCTAGTGGTGCAGATGGTAAAAAGAATTTATCAAGATAGTTATAGGTAAAGAAAGGCAAATTTATTAGAAAAGCAGGAAAATATGTTTCAGGAAAGCAACGGGCAAGTCAGCAAGAGAGGAGCTGACTGCAAGGAGACAAAAGCTTGCTGGGGATTTTATAGGATGGTGCTTGTGCTGTGTGCTGAAGAGGGCTTTCCGCGGTACTGATAAGTCGCAGTGAGCTAACTTGCATTTTTCTATCAGCCGACAGTCTGGTGATAGCTGGGTGCAGGAAGATGGTGAGTTATTTGCACAGGATGGCTCTGTGTCCTGGACCATAAAGAAAGGCAGACTTACAACTTATCCATTTTTTTGCTTTCCCCTGGTCCTGCCATCCTGACTCCTTTTCCCTAATTAGGACTCCAAACTCACCAGTGCATTCCTTATCACCTGCATACACGCAGTGTTCTCCCCAGGAGCATGGTCAACTGACCTCCCGTGGGAGACCTATTCTAGCATGTCCACTTCTCCAAGTCTCTTGTTTCTTTTTTCCACAGTCAGCCTTGGCAGTTCTGCCATCTTTGCTTCATTTTATGTAGGCCGACACTTTATCCAAGTTTCCAAGACTTATCCAAGCAGTGTATGAGACCCACATCCTGGGACCCTTGCCAGACAGCTAATTCTGAGGGATAGGGGAGTGCCCCCTTATGGAGAAACTCTCGCTTACCCCGTTCTGGATTCCAACCCTCTGGTCCAGCACCATGGAGATTCACTCCCAGACATACTCACCAGTTCTTGCCAGTACACACCAGTCAGGTTCTGAGCTGCTCGGGCGTAGAATCCCTCTTCTCCCTTAGCAGGCTCTGCTTTCCCCGTTAGGTTGTGCTGACATCTGACCTTAATTATGAATCTTGTGGCTGGGAGTGGAGGTAGAGGCAGATCCTGAGGAGGACAGACATTGTCTTATAAGGCACTGTCTCACTATCTGGTCTTCAAGTAAGAAAGGCCCACTGTCTTCCAATTAGGCCACGTGGGCCACTTCTGAAGTCCAAGCATTCCAGAGAATATTAGAGAGAGGGTTCTCAATTGCATCTACCTATTATCCCTAACCTAAGCCTTGGGGTCTCACTCCTTCCCTACCAAAGCTCTGAGTTCATCTTCCCACCAAGTCAGCCCTTCTTGGTTTTCTTTCATATCGCAAAAAAGAGTCATTTATTGAGAGCACTGGGCTAAATTCTGGAGCATAAAGAGATATGACTAGTGCCTTCTTTCATGGGACAAGACAGTTCACATTTGCTCAAGCCAATGACCGTTTCCCATCTCCCTTGCCACGTGACTGTGTTAGGGATTGGAATTTAACCCAAGTGAAGCCAACAGGACATGAAGACTTAGCTGAGGCTCTGGGAAAGAAGGTCCTACACTCTTGATTGAATTTGCTGCTCCAAAGACATGAAGCTCACAGTGGGCTTCCTCTGCAGCATCTTGAAAGCAGGATGGGGAATCCCAGAGATTCTGGGAGTTGAAGTCAGGAGATGCTGCCATAAGCACCTGGCAGGGGAACCAAGCTAGTGGAAGCGCTGTGGAGAGGAGAGTCCTGCTGACACAATTCCTCCTCCCAGTCAGGCCGTGCTCAACTGCACATCTTACTTGTGTGAAACCGTAGCTTCCCACTTCTGTTTAAGTCAGTGTGAGCGTTTTGTCATCATGTCCACCCTAAAGAAGTTCATGGTGCAGCAAAAATCAGTCACAGTTTATGATAATCGCCTAATTATTTTATACGATTCCCTGAAAAACTGTTCAGTTATTGTTTCCTTCAGCTGGGAAGCTAGATGGTCTGCTCTGTTGAGTCCCAGTCTTAGGCCTTCTTCACCAGAATGCACATTTATAGAGGACATTCAATATACACTTAATGCATTGATTGTGTAGAAATTAAAAGAAGAACAATCAAATGAGAACTATGAAAAGCTGTTCATTCAGAGCTTGCTACAACAAGGGAATCACCCACTATTACTTGCGTTGTTGCAGAGACTCAACGGAAGGCAGAGGGGTCGGAAAGCTTCAGAGCAGAAAAAAAGAGAAGGCTTCAGGTGTGCCCTGATGGAGACCATGGCCTGGGGAAGCTGCAGGCAGGCTGGCTAGAGGCAAGCATCCCATGTGATTGGTTAGTGGGGCATACTTGGCATTGGAAGCAGGGACAAAAATTAGGGAAGCTGTCAGTTATTAATCAAATCTTGGCCATTTAGGGCCAGTTGTTACAGAGGCATTTTATATGTGGTCTGGCCATGGCTCATTTTGTATATTCAGTCTCTCTATTGATTGAATCTCCTTTCCCTAATTTATATCAAAAAATAGACTTTTCAAGAATAGTTTGGGGATTGTTGTCTTTGTTGCTAAAACTTAAACAAAAAAAATGTACCTAGTACTGTCACTGCCTTCGGGGCTGATTCAACTCCAATATGGATTTAGAGGATTAAACCCAATCTATGGTGATATTGAAGACAAGCTCAAAATGAGAAAAACAACTCTACCCAGACCAAATACACAATAATCAATTTGGATGCTGCACCTAGCGATGCAAGACAGAAGCTAGAAGGGCATTTCTCAACCTGTGGAGTGTGTCTCAGAGCAGTGAAACAAAATTAATGATGATTAGGAATCGAAAAAGTCTTCCTCATCAGGCAGAAGTTCTAGAAATTATTAATACATTTCACATGTTAAATGATGATACCAAGTATAAATATTATGTAAGTACAGCCATATATACAGTGGTGAGGGGTATATTTTTAGACTGAATTTAAGAAACTTAAGGACTGGGTACGGTGGCTCATGCCTTTAATACCAGCACTTTGGGAGGCTGGGAAGGGCAGATCACCTCAGGCAGGGAGTTTGAGACCAGCCTGCCCAACGTGGAGAAACCCCGTCTCTACTAAAAAATACAAAATTAGCTGGGTGTGGTAGTGCATGCCTGTAACCCCAGCTACTCGGGAGGCTGAGGCAGGAGAATTGCTTGAACCTGGAAGGCAGAGGTTGCAGTGAGCCAAGATCACGCCATTGCACTCCAGCCTGGGTGATAGAACAAGACCAGATAGAAGAAACTTAAAAAAGTGGACAGCAAATTTTTTTTAAAAAGAGGAACAAGATTCTAGGATAAGTTTAATCTTTGTAACAATTACCGTTTAAAAATAGAAAGCTGATCAGCAAGAAAGACTCTGATAACCAATTTGATGATGTTATAGCTACACTTTCACAGTATGTGTTCATAAACTTAAGTACTGGAATTAAAACAAAGCAGCACATATGGTAAGACTAACAAAATGTAAAGTGACAGATGTCTATAAATACGAAAATTATGTATAGTATAGTTCATTAATTACCTGTCATTGGATCTTAAAATTAGGAATGATATTTACTCCCACTCAGCCATTTAATGAATAGACTTTGTGTGAGGCAAATAAGATATAACAAGCTGGGGCTGTGCAGCTCGACCAGCGAGAGCCGAAGCAGGGAGAGGCATTGCCTCACCTGGGAATCACAAGGGGGAAGGGAATTCCTTTTCCTAGCCAAAGGAAATTGAGATACATAACACCTGGAAAATCGGGTAACTCCCACCCTAATACTGCACTTTACCAAGGGTCTTAGCAAATGGCACACCAGGAGATTATATCCCACACCTGGCCGGGAGGGAACCATGCCCACGGAGCCTCCCTCATTGCTAACACAGCAGTTGGAGATCTAACTGCAAGGCGGCAGCAAGGCTGGGGGAGGGACACCCACCATTGCTGAGGCTTAAGTAGATAAACAAAGCTGCCAGGAAGCTCGAATTGGGTGGAGCCCACCGCAGCTCAAGGAGGCCTGCCTGCCTCTGTAGACTCCACCTCTGGGGACAGGGCATAGCTAAACAAAAAGCAGCAGAAACCTCAGCAGATGTAAAAGTCCCTGTCTGACAGCTTTGAAGAGAGCAGTGGTTCTCCCAGCAAGGAGGTTGAGATCTGAGAATGCACAGACTGCCTGCTCAAGTGGGTCCCTGACCCCTGAGTAGCCTAACTGGGAGACATTTCCCAGTAGGTGCAGACCGACACATCACACCTCACACAGCTGGGTACACCCTGAGACAAAGCTTCCAGAGCAAGAATCAGACAGCAACACTCACTGTTCAGCAATATTCTAACTTCTACAGCCCCCACTGCTGATACCCAGGCAAACAGGGTCTGGAGTGGACCTCAAGCAAACTCCAACAGACCTGCAGCTGAGGGTCCTGACTGTTGGAAGGAAAACTAACAAACAGAAAGGACACCCACACCAAAACCCCATCAGTACATCACCATCATCAAAGACCAAAGGCAGATAAAACCACAAAGATGGGGAAAAAACAGTGCAGAAAAGCTGAAAATTAAAAAAATCAGAGCACATCTCCCCCTCCAAAGGAACGCAGCTCATCACCAGCAATGGAACAAAGCTGGATGGAGAATGACTTTGACGAGTTGAGAGAAGGCTTCAGTCGATCAAACTTCTCAGAGCTAAGGGAGGAACTACGTAACCAGTGCAAAGAAACAAAAACCTTGAAAAAAGAATGGATGAGTGGATAACTAGAATAATCAATGCACAGAAGACCTTAAAAGAACTGATAGAGATGAAAACCAAGACATGAGAACTACATGTCAAATGCACAAGCTTCAGTAACTGACTCAATCAACTGGAAGAAAGATTATCAGTGATTGAAGATCAAATGAATGAAATGAAGTGAGAAGAGAAATGTAGAGAAAGAAGAGTAAAAAGAAATGAACAAAGCCTCCAAGAAATATGGGATTATGTGAAAAGACCAAATCTACGTCTGATTGGTGTGCCTGAAAGTGATGGGGAAAATGGAACCAAGTTGGAAAACACTCTGCAGGATATCATCCAGGAGAACTTCCCCAACCTAGTAAGGCAGGCCAACATTCAAATTCAGGAAATACAGAGAATGCCACAAAGATACTCCTCAAGAAGAGCAACTTCAAGACACATAATAGTCAGATTCACCAAAGATGAAATGAAGGAAAAAATGTTAAGGACAGCCAGAGAGAAAGGTTGGGTTATTCACAAAGAGAAGCCCATCAGACTAACAGCAGATCTCTCGGCAAAAACTCTACAAGCCAGAAGAGAGTGGGGACCAATATTCAACATTCTTAAAGAAAAGAAATTTCAACCCAGAATTTCATATCCAGCCAAACTAAGTTTCATAAGTGAAGGAAAAATAAAATCCTTTACAGACAAGCAAATGCTTAGAGATTTTGTCATCCCCAGGCCTGCTCTACAAGAGATCCTGAAGGAAGCACTAAACATGGAAAGGAACAACCGGTACCAGCCATTGCAAAAACATGCCAAAATGTAAAGTCTATCAATGATAAGAAGAAACTACATCAACTAACAAGCAAAATAACCAGCTAATATCATAATGACAGGATCAAGTTCACACATAACAATATTAACCTTAAATGTAAATGGACTAAATTGTCCAATTAAAAGACACAGACTGGGAAATTGGATAAAGAGTCAAGACCCATCAGTTTGCTGTATTCAGGAGACCCATCTCACATGCAGAAACACACATAGGGTCAAAATAAAGGAATGGAGGAAGATCTACCAAGCAAATGGAAAACAAAAAAAAGCAGGGGTTGCAATCCTAGTCTCTTAGATAAAACAGACTTTAAACCATCAAAGATCAAAAGAGACAAAGAAGGCCATTACATAAGGGTAAAGAGATCAATTCATCAGGAAGAGCTAACTATCCTAAATATATATGCACCCAATACAGGAGCGCCCAGATTCATAAAGCAAGTCCTTAGAGACTTACAAAGAGACTTAGACTCCCATACAATAATAATGGGAGACTTTAACATCCCACTGTCGACATTAGACAGACCAACAAGACAGAAAGTCAACAAGGATATCCAGGAATTGAACTCAACTCTGCACCAAGCAGACCTAATAGACATCTACAGAACTCTCCACCCCAAATCAACAGAGTGTACATTCTTCTCAGCACCACATTGCACTTATTCCAAAATTGACCACATAGTTAGAAGTAAAGCACTCCTCAGCAAATGTAAAAGAAGAGAAATTATAACAAATTGTCTCTCAGACCACAGTGCAATCAAACTAGAACTCAGGACTAAGAAACTCAATCAAAACCACTCAACTACATGGAAACTGAACAACCTTCTCCTGAATGACTACTGGGTACATAACGAAATGAAGGCAGAAATAAAGATGTTCTTTGAAACTAATGAGAACAAAGATACAACATACCAGAATCTCTGGGACACATTTAAAGCAGTGTGTAGAGGGAAATTTATAGCACTAAATGCCCACAAGAGAAAGCAGGAAAGATCTAAAATTGACACCCTAACATCACAATTAAAAGAGCTAGAGAAGCAAGAGCAAACACATTCAAAAAGTAGCAGAAGGCAAGAAATAACTAAGATCAGAGCAGAACTGAAGGAGATAGAGACACAAAAAACCCTCCAAGAAATCAATGAATCCAGGAGCTGGTTTTTTGAAAAGATCAACAAAATTGATAGACCACTAGCAAGACTAATAAAGAAGAAAAGAGAGAAGAATCAAATAGATGCAATAAAAAATGATAAAGGGGATATCACCATCGACCCCACAGAAATACAAACTACCATCAGAGAATACTGTAAACACCTCTATGCAAATAAACTAGAAAACCTAGAAGAAATAGATAATTTCCTGGACACTTACACTCTCCCAAGACTAAACCAGGAAGAAGTTGAATCCCTGAATAGACCAATAGCAGGCTCTGAAATTGAGGCAATAATTAATAGCCTACCAATCAAAAAAAGTCCAGGACCAGACGGATTCACAGCCGAATTCTACCAGAGGTACAAGGAGGAGCTGGTACCATTCCTTCTGAAAGTATTCCAATCAATAGAAAAAGAGGGAATCCTCCCTAACTCATTTTATGAAGCCAACATCATCCTGATACCAAAACCTGGCAGAGACACAACAAAAAAAGAGAATTTTAGACCAATATCGCTGATGAACATCAATGAAAAAAATCCTCAATAAAATACTGGCAAACCAAATCCAGCAGCACATCAAAAAGCTTATCCACCATGATCAAGTGGGCTTCATCCCTGGGATGCAAGGCTGGTTCAATATACACAAATCAATAAACATAATCCAGCATATAAACAGAACTAAAGACAAAAACCACATGATTATCTCAATAGATGCAGAAAAGGCCTTTGACAAAATTCAACAGCGCTTCATGCTAAAAACTCTCAATAAATTTGGTATTGATGGATCGTATCTCAAAATAATAAGAGCTATTTATGACAAACCCACAGCCAACATCATACTGAATGGGCAAAAACTGGAAGCCTTCCCTTTGAAAACTGACACAAGACAGGGATGCCCTCTCTCACCACTCCTATTCAACATAGTGTTGGAAGTTCTGGCTAGGGCAATCAGGCAAGAGAAAGAAAACAAGGGTATTCAGTTAGGAAAAGAAGAAGTCAAATTGTCCCTGTTTGCAGATGACATGATTGTATATTTAGAAAACCCCATCATCTCAGCCCAAAATCTACTTAAGCTGATAAGCAACTTCAGCAAAGTCTCAGGATACAAAATCAATGTGCAAAAATCACAAGCATTCTTATACACCAGTAACAGACAGAGAGCCAAATCATGAATGAACTCCCATTCACAATAGCTTCAAAGAGAATAAATACCTAGGAATCCAACTTACAAGGGATGTAAAGGACCTCTTCAAGGAGAACTACAAACCACTGCTCAGTGAAATAAAAAAGGACACAAACAAATGAAAGAACATTCCATGCTCATGGATAGGAAGAATCAATATCGTGAAAATGGCCATACTGCCCAAGGTAATTTATAGATTCAATGCCATCCCCATTTAGCTACCAATGACTTTCTTCACAGAATTGGAAAAAACTGCTTTAAAGTTCATATGGAACCAAAAAAGACCCTGCATTGCCAAGACAATCCTAAGCCAAAAGAACAAAGTTGGAGGCATCACGCTACCTGACTTCAAACTATGCTACAAGGCTATAGTAACCAAAACAGCATGGTACTGGTACCAAAACAGAGATACAGATCAATGGAACAGAACAGAGTCCTCAGAAATAATACCACACATCTACAGCCATCTGATCTTTGACAAACCTGACAAAAACAAGAAATGGGGAAAGGATTCCCTATTTAATAAACGGTGCTGGGAAAATTGGCTAGCCATAAGTAGAAAGCTGAAACTGGATCCTTTCCTTACTCCTTATACGAAAATTAATTCAAGATGGATTAGACACTTAAATGTTAGACCTAAAACCATAAAAACCCTAGAAGAAAACCGAGAAGAATACCATTCAAGACATAGGCATGGGCAAGGACTTCATGTCTAAAACACCAAAAGCAAGGGCAACACAAACCAAAATTGACAAATGGGATCTAATTAAACTAAAGAGCTTCTGCCCAGAAAAAGAAACTACCATCAGAGTGAACAGGCAACCTACAGAATGGGAGAAAATTTTTGCAATCTACTCATCTGACAAAGGGCTAATATCCAGAACCTACAAAGAACTCAAACAAATTTACAAGTAAAAAGCAAATAACCCCAACAAAAAGTGGGCAAAGGATATGAACAGACACTTCTCAAAAGAAGACATACATACAGCCAACAGACACATGAAAAAATGCTCATCATCACTCGCCATCAGAGAAATGCAAATCAAAACCACAATGAGATACCATCTCACACCAGTTAGAATGGCAATCATTAAAAAATCAGGAAACAACAGGTGTTGGAGAGGATGTGGAGAAATAGGAGCACTTTTACACTGTTGGTAGGACTGTAAACTAGTTCAACCATTGTGAAAGACAGTGTGGTGATTCCTCAAGGATCTCGAACTAGAAATACCATTTGACCCAGCCATCCCACTACTGGGTATATACCCAAAGGATTATAAATCATGCTGCTATAAAGACACGTGCACACGTATGTTTACTGCGGCACTATTCACAATAGCAAACACTTGGAATCAACCCAAATGTCCATCAGTGACAGACTGGATAAGAAAATGTGGCACATATACACCATGGAATACTATGCAGCCATTAAAAAGGATGAATTTGTGTCCTTTGTGGGGACATGGATGCAGCTGGAAACCATCATTCTCAGCAAACTATCCCAAGAACAGAAAACCAAACACCGCATGTTCTCCCTCATAGGTGGGAATTGAACAATGAGATCACTTGGACACAGGAAGGGGAACATCACACACCGGGGCCTATTGTGGGGAGGGGACAGGGGGGAGGGATAGCATTAGGAGATATACCTAATGTAAATGATGAGTTAATGGGTGCAGCACACCAACATGGCACATGCATACATATATAACAAACCTGCACATTGTGCACATGTACCCTAGAACTTAAAGTATAATAAAAAAAAAACAAAACAAACTGGGGCTTTTTCAAGGTGTTACTTTACTTTTAACAATCATGCAATCAGAAGTATTGTGTTGATTTTTTGTGGGGGAAAGTGTGGTCTCACTATGTTGCCTAGGCTGGTCTCAAACTCCCAGCCTCAAGTGATCCTCCTGCCTCGGTCTCTCAAAGTACTGGGATTACAGGTGTGAGTCACTGCACCCAGCTTTGTGTTGATTTTTACTACACTGTCATAGTGTGAATATTGCAAACTAGAGCTTAATTTAAATTTCAATACAGTTGGACCTCTGTATCCGGGGGTTCCGCATCCATGGATTCAACCAACCAGGGATCAAAAATATGTGAAAAAAAAATAGATGGTTGCATCTGTACTGAAAATGTACAGACTTTTTTCTTGGCCTTATTTCCTAAATAATACAGGGTAACAACTACTTACATAGAGTTTACATTGCATTAGGTATAATAAGTAAATGGTGTAACTAGTAGAAACAAGTATATTAAAGGAAAATTATTAATATTTGACCTGTTTGATATCAACATTAATATCAGAGTAAAAACATAGCAATGTTCAACTTTCTTTGTCCTAGGAAACATTCCTAGGGGTTTGAGGAGGGTGACTTACGACTTCCTCTCAAAGGCATCTAAACCTAGACTTCTTCAACTTTAGCGTGCATACGCGTCACCTGGAAATCGAGGTGTAGCGTGGGGCCTGAGTTTGCATTTGTAAGGAGAGATGCTGACAAGATCCAGACCATCAGCCACTCAAGGCCTTTAACATGTTTCACACCTATGGACACCCTGATACGCCTTGGCCTCTGAAATACTTCACAAGCTTTGCTAAAGAACACGTTCACAATGTATCAATTCTTTAGCACTGATTCCCTTAGGGAAATCTGTTCTTCAAGGCAAGTTTCCCACTGCAGTTCTCTATCAACCTGGCAGGGAAGTTACTGCCGATCATTGACCAAGCAGCATAGACTGGGAGAACTCCGTACCTTGGCTTTATAAGCAACATCACTGTTCAGAGTGGCCATTCTAAGCACGCAGATTGGAGATACTATGAACTCTGATCGTGTAAATGAAGGATTCACTGTACTTTTGTAAGCAGATAGAGAGGGTTTCCAGGGATTTTAGGAAATGAATAATCAACCTGAGCAAGCAGCCTGTTTTACAGCCTCTTGCCCTGCAGCCTGTGTGGAATGCAGTCACCTTGCTGGTTGGAATCAGCAACTGACAGACCCCAGCAACTTATAGATGAACCGCAGTGAAGTTTCTTCACGCCATGCTAAAGCCCTCCTCCCCTAGAGGAGCTATGGCTTTATTGCCATAAACTGTGACCCATCATGGCATGTAGAGGGGGGGTCTGGGCCACTGGTACCCCCCCACACACACACACATGCCATGATGCGCCTATCCCTTCTCCATCACTCCAACAAAACCTCCTGTCACTTTCCCTTGGGAAGACACCGCTTTGAAGAATACTCCCTGTGTGCGTCTTACTTATGCCAAGTAACACCATGCCTATTGATCAAAATCTGAGTTCTCCTGCAGAGTCGTTTGTTACTCACCAGACAAATAAGCCCCAGTTTTGGGGGGTAACAATAGGAAATATTCTGAAGTAGTCCCATAAAAGATTTGTACTTTCCTTTTCAAATTATTCATAAATAAATGAGCTTGCTTTGGGCTATGGAGATAGCTTCACACGAATGAATCAATTCCTCTGAGCAGGGGCACCAATGTGGAGGTACAGGCTGACCCACCAGCTCCTGCCTGTCCGTGGGTGGGAGGGCCTGGGCCAGTGCCACCCCCAGATTGTTTCCTGTTTATGCATTGCCAGAGGCGGGATGAGAAGAAAGGGCTGTGGGGATCTGAGGCTTGGAATTCCAAAATTGCTCCCAACCAAGCTGTGGTGCTTAGATGGACACCTGCACACCCCGTTATCCTCCGGCTGGTCCTACCTGTTCAAGGACCCCTAAGGGGCTCTCCACAACAGACTTTCATCTCTTCTTCCGAATGGGCCCGCTCTCTGTTCAGTTCCCACAAGGCAGGGATGGATGACTGGCAAAAATATCCAAATGTTACGTGAGAGGAAAAAGAACTATTTCTTTTGTCTGAGTCCTTTGTCTATCTTTTTCTTTTCAAGTATTCCCTGTCCTTCAAGAGCAAGGTGAATCCTACGTCCTCTTCAGAGCCTTCCTGGATGTCACAGCTGACCATTGTTGGGGCTCAGAAAAAGATACGGCGCGCTGGCCTGCAGAGTACTTTGAACGGGAGGAGACTCGAAGGCTTCAGCAACGGCCTCAGCAACAAGATCTCTCTGACCTTTGCCTGCCCTCCTGTCTCACTCCTTTTTCTCCCCTGAAGCACAGGGAGGGGCTGTCCCTGAACCTTCCTTATCTCCTCAAGATAGATCTTCTAAAAAGGAACTCAGTTCCTCCTCCAGAGACAAGATTCACTGTATCACAGGAGAAGAGACGGGGGTCTGGGCCGCTCACAGACATCACCATAGGCTATCACCTGTTCATCTTCCCCAAAAAGCACTTACTTTCCCCTAAGCAGCCTACATGGCCGATCCCCTCTTCTTTATGAAGAAGTAGATAAGCTTGTCAGTTTCACTGGGTTTTGGGTACTCGCTTTTCTTTCTCGTGCTGCTCCCATCCGTGTAATAAATGTGCACGTTTTTCTCCTGTTCATCTGCCTACTGTCCTGGAGTCAATTATGAAATCTCAGAGAGTAGAGAGAAAGTGTTTTCTGTCCCTACAGGAGGCAGCCATTGTTCTCGTGGCACTCATCACTGTCTGCCTGGCGTCATGCATAAGTACCCAGTTGCCCCTAAAAGATTGCAAGCCCTGTGGGGGTGGAGACCGTGTCTCATTCATCTCCTGCAGGCACTCAAGAAGTAGGAAGAAATGGATGAAGTCTCTTATGTCCTAAGGCCTGCTAAGGTGCTTATGTAATCAAATCTTGTCTTACCCTTATAATACGTGTTGCTTTACCTTTGATCATTGTAATGCCACTTATATAGCATGTTATAATTTATAAAGACATTTTCATATGCTTTCTTTTCACCAACATTAATTTCCAACATCCTTCCATGCATGTGATATTCTGGGCACAGTGTAGCTATCTGTTCTTTTGCCCCAAAATTACAACCAGCAGATGGCTGCCTGCATCCCCACTTAGAGATGTTGCCTGGCCGACAGCTCTCTGACTTCACAAAGAGGTCATCAATCATCACAGAAGCACAGAATCATGACGTGAGGGCGGCTTGCGCCCCAGCGCGCACCCAGGCCCCTCAGAGCCCCCGTCATTGGGCTCCCCCGGGGTCCCTGGTTGTGCGCCAGGCAAGATGTTGAGATGCACACTGGAAAACCGGAATGTTCAAACCAAACAACTGCAAGCAGCTGTCTCAAATGTGGAGAAGCATTTTGGAGAACTGTGCCAATTCTTTGCTGCCTGTGTGCAGAAAACGGCCAGGCCGCGAGACGAAGCGGACCTCCTGATGAATGAAATCAATTAGTATGCCGCTACAGAGACCCCACATCTAAAGCTGGGCCTGATGAACTTTGCTGATGAGTTTGCCAAACTTCAGGATTATTGACAAGCAGAGGTTGAAAGACTTGAAGCCAAAGTGGTTAACCCTTGAAAGCTTATGGAGCCACTGTAAAAATGAAACGGGATGACCGCAAGGCAACATTCACAGCAAGGAATCGAGAAGCTAAGCAATTAACTCAAGTAGAAGGAACAGGTCAGCGAAACCCACCTGAACGACATGTTATTGTATCTTTTGAATTTTGACCTTAAAAAAAAGTTTTTTAGGCCAGGCATGGTGGCTCATGCCTATAATCAAAGCACTTTGGGAGGCTGAGGTGGGCGAATCACGTGGTCAGAAGTTCCAGACTAGTCTGGCTAACATAGTGAAATCCCGTCTCTACTAAAAATACAAAAAAATTAGCCAGGCGTGGTGGCAGCGCCTGTAATCCCAGCTACTCAGAAGGCTGAGGCAGGAGAATGGTGTGAACCCAGCGACGGAGGTTGCAGTGAGCCGAGATCACGCCATTGCACTCCAGCCTGGGTAACAGTGTGAGACTCTGTCTCAAAAAAAAAAAAAAAAAAAAAAAACAAAGAATGTTTTTTAAGGTTGTTACTGCCCAGCTCAGCCAGAAACCACATGAGGAGTGGCTCTTTGAGAGCGTTTGAGGTTCCAGAACACCTCCATTCCTGAGAGGAGTCCCTGGAGCAGCAGTTTGGGGCTGTCCCAATTGCTTGGTCCTTCTTCCTTTGGACCAAAGGCAGACACAGAATTACAAAGAGCTGAAAGGGATGCTACCCGAACAAGTGGAGGAAACTATTGACAACTTTGAAAGGCAGAAAATAAAGGCTAGAAAGACTATATTTTCCAAATTTTTCACAATTGAAATGTTATTTCACAGCAAAACTTTAGAGGCCTACACAGCTGCCTACCAGAATATACAAAAGATTGATGAGGATGAAGATTTAGATTTAGAGGTTTTCTGAAAGTCTCTGTATGCACCAGATTATTCATCTCATTTAGATATGGTAAGAGCAAATTCAAAGTCACCTCATCAGACATCACTGTCAGCAAAGTGTGCATCTGGAACAGTACAGGTATCTGCTACCAATTAAGAAAGGATCAGCCAGCAGAAGATGATGAGGATGAAGAGTTAGATGTTACAGAAGAAGAAAATTTTCTTAAGTAAACTACACATTTCCATTTTCATCATAAATGACATGAAATCCACAGTGATTACATTGCAGAACTTTATACTCACTTTGATATGGTAAGCCTCAAAATGAAATTCAACTAGAAATGGAAAAATAACTGAAGGAAACTTACGCTGACCAAAAATGAAGGCTTTTAAAAATATTACACACCAGTCATTTCAACACCCCCCCAAAAAAAATGACTTGAGCGTAGCAGTTTGTTCTCTACTACAGGTGAGAGAAAGAAAGTATTGACCCTGAAAAGGAGTGTTTTGCTTAATATATTTTCAGAACGGGGAAGAGGGTTATCTCTTTTCTCCTTCTCCTCCTCTTCTTTTTTAAATTAACACCTCTTGTTTCCAAAAGTCTACTCTACTAGATTCAAATTGCCTTCTTGTTCCATCCTACCTTTCATTTAGATTGACTCCTTTCATTCTCATTATCTCTTTCTCTATTTCTTGTAAATTTTCATCTCTTCAATTTTCCATTTATTTGAACCCTTCATATATTCATTGTCTAACCATCTAAAATGTGGTATGAACAACAGTTATCTTATTCCCTTTTATATAATTTTTTAGTATCATTTGTTTTCTGTTCTTTCATCGGTGTCTCATTTTATGAATTTTCTACGTTATCACTTCCTCCACTATTTCAATTATTTTTTCATTTAGCATCCAGATGATCCAAAAACAAACAACAGAAAAACAAGTTCAGAGAATTATATTACAAACTCCTGTGGGCCCACTATTCAGCTTTATCTGAAATTTTGCCACATTTGTTTCAGGTTTTTGTTGTTTTGGGAAATAAAAAATAGGTTAAGAAAGTCCTTTTCCACTCCTGTTTCGGTAAAAACAAAATGTTGTCATGAAGTGATGTTGAATTTTATCAAGTGCTTTTTCTGTATTTCCCATAATGCTCCCATTTTTTCTCAATTTGTTGGTATGACAAGATAAACACAATTTTCTAATTTTAAACTATCTTTGCACTCTGACATAAATCCAAATTGTTCATGATATATTCTTATTTATATATTGCTAGAACTATGTTGGCCAAAATTTATTTAGGATTTTGTAACTATATCCACAAATGAAATGGGCTTATATTTTTGTATTGTTCTGTTCAAAATTATATGTGTTCATAAGATAAGTTGGGAAACATTCCTCTTTTTCAGCTTAAAAAGTTATTAGATCATTCAGAAAACTATTTGTTGTACATGTAACATTTCTTTGTAAGATTGGGTTTTTGATGGTTTGATTTTTAACTGTTGGTAAAATCATGGAAGCATGATTATTGATGCTTGCAAGTTTTCTGTTCCTTTTCAAGTCTCTTTTGATATGCTACATTTATTTTAGGAAAATGTCCATTTTATCTTTTTTTTTTTTTTTCAAATGTTTTCATTAAGTTGTGAATAGCATTCTCATAGGGTTTGCAAAACCTCTATTCCCTCTTTGGCAATGACTCATTTTAGTCCTAGTGTATTTGTGTGTGTGCTTTATCTCATTTTTCCCTACTCAATCTTGCTTGCAAGTCATTCTATTTTATTTGTTTTTGCAGTCAATCAGCTTTAGGCTTTACAATCTTCTCTATCATTTCTTGTTTTTTGTTTCACCCATTTATGCTTTCTGTTAATCCCTTGTATCTACTATTTTGGAGTTTACTCTGCTGAGTGTTTATGTCATTACTTTTCAGTCCGTTCTTTTTTTCTAAGATTATATATCTCCCACTTACTACACTTTTTTTAAATTTCAACTTTTATTTTAGATACAAGGGGTACATGTGCAGGTTTGTTATGTGGGTAGATTGCCTGATGCTGAGGTTTGGGGTGTGGATCCCGTCACCACCCAGGTAATGGCATAGTATCCAATAAGGAGTTTTTCAGTCCACATCCCCTACTTCCCTTCCCGCTCTAGTAGTCCACAGTGTCTGTTGTTCCCACGTTTCTGTCCATATGTGCTCAAAGTTTAGTTCCCACTTACAAATGAGAGCATGAGGTATTTGGTTTTCTGTTCCTGTGTTAATTCGCTTAGGATTATGGCCTCCGGCTGTATCCATGTTGCTACAAAGGACGTGGTTTTGTTCTTTTTTATGGCTATGTACTTACTACACTTTTGATGTGCTCTGCACATTATAATTTTCATGATCATTCAGTTACATATTATTTTCTCTCTCTCTTTTTTTCTTTTTTTTTTGAGACAGAGTCACGCTCTGTCACCCAGGCTGAGTGCAGTGGCACAATCTCGGCTCACTGCAACCTCCGCCTCCTAGGTTCATCAAGCAATTCTCCTGCCTCAGCCTCCTGAGTAGCTGGGATTACAGGTGTGCCACCACACACGGCTAAGTTTTGTATTTTTAGTAGAGACGGGGTTTCACCATGTTGGTCAGGCTGATCTCAAACTCCTGACCTTGTGATCCACCTGCCTCAGACTCCGAAAGTGCTGGGATTACAGGCATGAGCCACACCCCCGGCCTCAGTTACGTGTTATTTTCTAAGTGAAGCAGCATCTTGGGATTGTGTTAAAAAGGATGTGTTCTGCCTCTGGGCAGAATCACGTTGTTCCTCAGTTTCATTATCTGTAAAGTGGAAATAAGGATAGTCCTTACTTGGGGTCCTATCAGGATTAAATGAGCTAAACATACAATACATGGAAGAACGTCTGGCACATGGCAAAAGCTCAGCTACCATTAGCAATGATCAGTATTATAATTTTTTTCATCCTTAAGTTTTTAGAAGCTTTTTTAATCTCTTAAAATATAATCCTTTGTTGCCTTTTTTTTTTATTAATTTTGAATTATTGTACTGAGGTAAGAGAACGCAGCCAATATGATAAAAATGTTTTGCTGTCTACCAAAATTCCAGTATCATTTTTCACAGAAATAGAAAAAAAATCCTAAAATTCACATAGAACCACAAAAAAAAAAAAACCCAAATAGCCAAAGCAATTCTGAAAAAAAAAAAATAAGTTGGAGACATGACACTTCCTGATTTAAATTTATATTACAAAGGTATAGTAACCAACACAGTATGGTACTGGCATAAAAACAGACACACAGACCAGTGGAATCAAATACAGAGTCCCAAAATAAATTCAAACACAGATAATCAACTAACTTCTTTTTTCTTTCTTTCTTTTTTTTTTAAGACGGAGTCTTGCCCTGTTGCCCAGGCTGGAGTGTAGTGGCATGATCTCAGCTCACTACAACCTCTGCCACCTGGGTTCAAGTGATTCTCATGCTTCAGCTTCCAGAGTAGCTGGGATTACAGGCGCCCGCCATCATGCCTGGATAATTTTTGTATTTTTAGTAGAGATAGGATTTTACCATGTTGGCCAGACTAATCTTGAACTCCTGACCTCTGCTCGCTTCGGCTTCCCAAAGTGCTAGGATTACAGGTGTGAGCCACTGCACCCAGCCGGTCAACTAATTTCTGATAAGGGAATGAAAAAAAATACAATGGGCAAAGGATCATCTCTTCAGTAAATGGTGCTGGGGAAACTGGATTTCCACATACAAAAAAAATAAAATTAGATCCCTATCTTACACATGCATAGAAGTCAACTTAAAATGAATTAAAGACTTAAAATGTAAGATCTGAAACTGTAAGACTACTAAAAAAAACATAAGGGAAATGCTCCATGACATTGGTCTGGGCAAGGATTTCTTTGGGTAGGACCCCAAATATTCAGGCAACAAAAGCAAAAATAGACAAGATTGCATCAAACTAAAAAGCTTCTGCACAAGAAAACAACTAATAAAGTGATGAGACAACCCACAGAGTGGGAAAAAATATTTGCAAATTATATATGTGATGAAGGTTAGTATCAAAAATATATAAGGAATTCAAACTACTCAATGGCATAAAAACAAATAATCCAATTACAAAATGGGCAAAGAACCTGAACAGACACTTCTCAAAAGAAGACATAAAAGTGGTCATCAGGCTCATGAAAAAAATTGCTCAACATAGCTAATCATTAGGGAAATGCAAAATAAAACTACAGTGAGATACCACTCCCATCTGCTAGAAAGGCTCTTATCAAAAAGAAGAAAGGTAAGTATTGGTGAGGATGTAGAGGAAAGGGAACCCTTGTACCCCATTGTTGGTGGGAATAAAAATTAGTACAGTCATTACAGAAAATGGCATGGAGATTCCTCAAAAATCTGAACATAGAACTACCATGTGATCCAGCAATCTCATTTCTGGGAACATATCCAAAAAAAATTGATATCAATATGTCAAAGGAATATCTGTACTCCTATATTCATTGCAACATTATTCCAATAGCCAAGATATGGAATCAACTAGTGTCCATCAACAGATGAATGGATAAAGAAAATATAGTTTATGTATACATAACAGAATACTCATCAACCTTTAAAAAAGAATGAAATTCTGTCATTTGGGACAACCTGGATTAATCTAGAGGACACTATGCTAAGTGGCATAAGCCAGGCACAGAAAAACAAATAATTGCATATTGTTACTTACATGCAGGATCTAAAAATAGTCGAACTCATAGACGCAGAGAGTAGAATGGTGGTTACCCAGAGGCTGAGTGGTTTACTAGAGGCTGAGTGGGAGAGGGAATGGGGTGTTGCTGGTCAAAGGGTACAAAGTTTTAGTTAGACAAGAGGAGTAAGTTCAGATCTACTCTACAGCAGAGTGACTATAGTCAATAATAATGCATATTTCAAAATATCTAAGAGAGGAAATTTCACTTGTATTACCACAAAAAATGTTGAGTGAGATGATGCATTTGTTAACTAGCTTGATTCAATCATTCTACAATGTAAACATACATCAAAGTATCATTGTACTCTATAAATATAATACAATTATGATTTATCAATTAAAGTAATATTAATAATTAAAAAATTTTGTATTGGTATTTCCTTTGTGACCCTAACATGTTACATGTATGCCTAAACAATATGTGTATTTTCTGCTTGTGAGGCATAGAGGTTTTCTGTTTGTTTGGTTTTTGGTTTTTGTTTTTGTTGTTTTTTTTTTTTTGAGATGAAATTTCGCTCTTGTTGCCCAGGCTGGAGTGCAATGGCGCTATCTCAGCTCACCGCAACCTCTGCCTCCCGGGTTCCAGTGATTCTCCTGCTTCAGCCTCCCGAGTAGCTGGGATTACAGGCGCGTGCCACCACGCCTGGCTAATTTTTTTTTTAATTATTATTTTTAGTAGAGACAGGGTTTCACCATGTTGCCCAGGCTTGTCTCCAACTCCGGACCTGAAATGATCCACCTGCCTCAGCTTTCCAAAGTACTGGGATTACAGGCATGAGCCACCACACCAGGCCTCAATTTAACTATTTATTAAATCCTCAATAACACTTTTTGCCTTCAACACCAAGATGCCCAATATTGTTATAGCCCACAAGGTTTATTCGTTTTGTTTTGTTTTGTTTTCGGATAGTAGATGTTTGGTTGCCCCTTTTTGATTCTTTACTTTTGACCTTTCCATATCAGTAGGTATATCTCTTATAACAGAATACAGCAAGAATTTTTAAAACACAAGTTTTAACTGATACTATATCCATTTATGTTTGTTAGAATTACTGATATATTGGATTTATTTCTGCAATCTTGTTTTTGTGCTTCTTTCCATACTCTGCTTCTTATTTTTCCTTTCCCATTTCCTAGCAAATTAACCATTTTCATCATCCCTCCCTTTTCTTTTCAACTCATTTTAAAGTTGTATGTTCTTTTTCTTTTGGGAATTACTCTTACATTTTCTAGATGTATATTTGACTTAAAACGAAGAGTTAATCAATATGCTTACTCATTTCACAAACACCATTAGGATTTAAAAACACATTTTAAAACTCCCAAAACCTTATGTGTCATTTTTCCAGTAGTTTAGTTACAAAATTGTTTTTACACCCTCAAATTAGCTATTATTGAGTTTGTTCTTTGACATAGTTAGTGCTTTTTAGACTTTGTCGAAAATTTATACATTTCTTTGCTATTTATTTTTGTAACTTGGTCTTTCCTTCTGAGCACAGTTATCTTCTTCCTGAGGAGAAAAATCAAATGGTTCTGTCAGTGAGTCTGTGAAGGTAAATACATGGTAGTGGTGTTCCCAAGCCAAGAAATGCACATAAACTGGTGTCCTTGAGCTGGGACTGTGGATTTATGCTGATCTTTCTCTTTAAGGTTATTGCCTTTCACAGTTACCAGATTTATGCAGGGATCTCAGTTCTCACCTTCTGTCAACAGTAGGCCTATGACCCCATTCCTTGTGCCTGCATGAAAGTTAAACCCAAGTCCCTGTTCTCCAGGGATGCTCACCTACGGCTGCTTCAGACCATGTGCTAGCAGCTCTGGTTGTCATTTCTGCCTATTTCTCTGGGCAGTGCTTTCCTGAGCACTCAGGTCTACATTTTAGAAAATACTTGTTCTAGTTTCACTAGCATTTGTAGTTCTTTAGAGGAGAGTTTTCAAAACATTAGGTCCATAGTATTGCCAAGCCAGAAGTATTAGATCTACAGTTTATTTTTCAAAAACTTCCTTCCTGGATTTAGATCATATTTCTCTGTGACACTGTCATGTGTAACTTTTCTCTCTCCCAAAAGTCTTCAGTAGATTGTAAAATACATTATATAAATAAAATTTTTCAAAATAACTTTAATAACCACTTTTACACTGAGCAGATTATGTCTCTCATTCTCTCAAAAATGATCAGGAGATAATTTTTTCATTTATGAGCTTCTATTGCAGCTTTCATTTTCTTATGTAGACACAATTTCAGAGACAATTCAATTTCAAGTTTGTTGCTGCTATCATAAAATACGGACTCAGTATAGACATTTAAAATACTAAATGGTTCATAGAAATAAAATGTTTCTGCACTAGACACGCAGGCTGCCAATAGTTTCCAAGTACAAGTTCTGCCAAATCCCTTTCCCAAGAACCTTATGAACCAGGTAACCCTGTGAAGAATGCACATTACAAACTCCTGAACACACTAAATATATAAATTGCTTTTCAGAATATCTTTAGCAATATGTTCTTTAGTGATATGTTATGTCAGTGACAGTCTCGAAAGGTCCTAATTTTATGTGTCAGACACACACACACACACATTTGTTTGTTTTTTAAATCAAAATATCTGGTAAAGGATAATATTGGGTTCATGTCTCCATTTATGGCCAAAGAATAACGGTAACGGAGAAAGTTAAAAAAAAAAAAAGGCTCCCCCATTGATGTGTCCTGTACTGTGATCAAGATAAAGAAAAGATTCTTCTAGATCATAAAAGCATCTTAGAAGTGTCCAGGAACTCAATAAAATATTAGCAAATCAAATTCAACAACACATCAAAAAGATTAAACATTATGATCAAGTGGGATTGATTGCTGGCAGGCAAGGCTGGTTTAACACATGCAAATCAATCAATGAGATACATCACATTAATAGACTAAAACATAAAAACTACACAATCAGATCAATTGACACAGAAAAAGCATTTGACAAAGTTTAACACTCCTTCTTGATAAAAATTCTGAACAGTTTAGGTATAGAAAGTTCCTCAACATAATAAATACCATTTACAAAAACCCACAGCTAACATAATAATAATGGGAGAAACTGAAAATTTTTCCTCTAAGACCTGGTACAAGGCAGGGATGCCCATTCTTACCACCCTATTCAACATAGTACTGAAAGTCCTATCAAGAGCAATTAGACAAGAAAAAGAGATAAAAATCTATCTGAATTGGAAAGCAAGAAGTAAAATTATCTCTATCTGCAGATTACATGATTCTATATGTAGAAAATCCCAAAGATTCTACCAAAAACTGTTAAATATAGTGAATAAATTCAATAAAGTTGCAAAATACAAAATCAACATGGAAAAATCCATGGCATTTCTATACACAAGTAACAACTTAGCTGAAAAAGAAATTTAAAAACCATAGATCATGATGCTCATCTAAAGAGAAAAAAGAAAGATGAAAGGAAAGTAGTTAATTAAAATTTTTTTAAAGAGATTTAAAAACCATCCCATTTATAATACCATAAAAAATAGGAATAAATTAAACCAGGAGGTGATAAATCTGTACACTGAGACCTATGAAATAATGATGAAAGAAATGGAAAGGGAAACAAATAAATGGAAAGATATTCCACGCTCATGGACCAGAAGAACTGATGTTGTTAAATGTCTATGCTACCTAAAGCAACATGTGGATTCAATGCATCTCGACAAAAATCCCAACATTTCTCACAGAAACAGAAAAAAAAATCCTAAAATTCATATAGAACCACAAAAAAACTCTGAATAGCCAAAGCCATTCTGGAAAAAAAAAAAAAAAAAAAAAAGTTGGAGACATCACACTTCCTGATTTAAATTTATATTACAAAGCTATAGTAACCAACACAGTATGGTACCGGCATAAAAACGAACACATAGAAAAGTGGAACAGAATGGAGAGCCCAGAAATAAATCCAAACACATATGGCCAACTAATTTTCAAAAAAGATACCAAAAAGACACAGTAGGGAAACAATAATCTCTTCAATAAATGGTGCCGGGAAAACTGAATTTCCACATGCAAGAGAATGAAATTGGACTCTTATCTCACACCGTACACAAAAAAACTTAGAATGGATAAAAGACCTAAAGGTAAGGCCTGAAACCATAAAACTCCCAGAAGTATGCATAGGGTAAAAGCCTTGGCAATGATTTCTTGAATACCACACTAAAATGCAGGCTATAAAAGTAAAAATGAATAAATGGGACTATGTCAAACAAAAAAGTTTCTGCACAGCAAAGGATACAATCAACAAAATGAAAAGGCAATTTACAGATTAGAAAAAAATATATTTGCTAACTATATAACAGATGAGGGGTTAAGGTTCAAGATTTATAAAGAATTTGTACAACTTAATAGCAAAAAGTCCCATATAACCTGATTTATAAATTTCTCCAAAGATGACATAAAAATGGACAACAGGTATATGAAAAGCTTCTCAGCAACACTAATGATTATGGAGATCAAAACCATTATGACATATCACCTCACACCTGTTAGAATAGCCATTATCAAAAAGACAAGAAATAACAAGTTTGGGGAGGGTATGGGGGAAAAGGAACACTTGCACGCTGTTGCAGGGAATGTACAGTTGACCCTTGAACAACACAAGTTTGAACTGTTTGGCTCCACTGCTATGTGAATTTTTTACAGTAAGCACATTGAAAACATGTTTGGAGATTTGTGACAATTTGAAAAACTTGCAGACAAACTGTGTAGCCTAGAATTGTCTTTAAAAATAAGAAAAAGTTAGGAATGTCATGAATGCACAAAGCACGTGTAGTAAATGTTATTATTTACTACCTTGAAGTATACACAAATCTATTATAAAAAGTTAAACAGGCAAACATAGACTGTATTTGGCACCATTCATGGTCAAGAGAAATGTAAACAAATGTTAAAGACGCAGTATTAACTCATAACTGCATAAAATTACCTGCGGTAATACTGTACTACTGTGATAATCTTGTAGCCACCTCCTGTTGCTGTTGCAGCAGAACTCAAGTGTTGTGAATGTCCACTTAAAATGCTGCGTGACGCTGATCATCTCTCAGTGGGCAATTCATCTCGCCAGTAAATTGTGCATTGCAGTAAAAAGTGATCTCTTGTGGTTCTCATGAATATTTTCTTGTGTTTAATGCAATACCACAAACCTCGAATAAGACCATGGGACTCATAAGAAGTGCCACTAGTCATGCTGGAAGTTCTCCCAAGAAGCAATTAAAAATCATGACATTATAAGAAAAAGCTGAATTGCTTTGATATGTACCGTAGATTCAGGTGTGCAGCTGTGATTGCCACCATTTCAAGATAAATGAATCCAGCATTCAGACCATGTTTAAAAAAAAAAAAAATGGAAAGGAAATTGTGAAGTTGTCCCTACAGCTACACCAGAAGGCATGAAAACCTTGCACTTTTGTGAAATGCCTTTTTGTCTCATATAGGAAATGCAGCTTTTATGTGGGTGCAGGATTGCTATAAAATGGGCATACCTATAGGCTCTAATATAACTGCGGGAAAAGCAAAGTCATTAGATGATGAGTTAAATGATAAGGAAGGTGAAGGATCTAAAGGTGGAGAATTTGGTTGGGCGTGGTGGCTCACACCTGTAATCCCAGCACTTTGGGAGGCCGAGGTGGGTGGATCTCCTGATGCCAGGAGTTCAAGACCAGTCTGGCCAATACAGTGAAACCCCATCTCTACTAAAAACACACAAATTAACTGGGCATGGTGGCAGGTGCCTGTAATCCCAGCTACTCAGGAGCCTGAGGCAGGAGAATTGCTTGAACCCGAGAGGCGGAGGTTGAAGTGAGCCAAGATCACACCACTGCACTCCAGCCTGGGTAACAGAGTGAGACTCCGTCTCAAAATAAATAAATAAACAAACAAACAAATAAAGGTGGAGAATTTAATGCCAGCAAAGGATGGTTTGATAATTTTGGAGAGAGGTTTGGCTTTTAAAATGTCAAGATAACAGGAGAAGCAGCTTCTGTTGACCAAGAGGCAGCAGATGAGTTCCCAGATGCCATTAAGATGATCACTGAGAAGAGATACCCGAATGAATCAGTTTTTCTCTTTTTTGTTTTTTGGTTTTTTGAGATAGAGCTTGCTCTGTCACCCAGGCTGGAGTGCAGTGGCGATCTCAGCTCACTGCAGCCTCTGTCTCCTGGGTTCAAGCACTTCTCGTGCCTCAGCCTCCTGAGTAGCTGGAGTCCCAGCTACAGGTGCATGACACCACACCCGGTTAATTTTTGTGTTTTTTGGTGGAGACAGGGTTTCACCATGTTGAGGGCTGGTCTTGAACTCCTGGCCTCAAGTGATCCACCTGCCTCAGCCTCCCGAAGTGCTGAGATTACAGGCGTGAGCCACCACGTCCGGCCCTGAATCAGTTTTTAATGCAGACAAAAGTGCCCTATTCTGCAAGCAAAAAATATCACAAAGGATTTTTATTAGTAAGGAAGAGAAGCAGGCACAGGATTTAAGGCAAGAAGGGATAGGCTAACTCTATTGTTGTAGGCAAATATAGTTGAATCTATGAAAACAGGACTGCCCTTATCTATAAAACTGCAAACCCCAAGCCTTGAAGGGAAAAGATAAACAGCTGCCAGTTTTTTAGTTATACAATAAGAAGACCTGGACAACAAGAACACATTTTTTGGATTACTTCCATCAATGCTTTGTCCTCAAAGTCAAGAAGTACCTTTGCAGTAAGGGACTGTTTTTTAAAGTTCTTTTGGACAATGCTGCCTGGACACCCAGAACCTCATGAGTTCAAAACCAAAGAAGTCAAAGTGGTCTACTTGCCCAAACACAGTATCTCCAATTCAGTCTCTAGATGAGGGGAGCCTAAGAACCATAAGGCTCATTACACACTGCAACTCTATGGAAAGGATTGTCAATGCTATGGAAGAGAACCCCAAAAGAGAACATTATGAAAGTCTGGAAGGGTCACACCATTGAAAATGCCATCATTGTTAGGAACAAAGCCATGAAAGCCACCAAGCCCACAACAAGAAATTCCTGCTGAAGAAAACTATGTTCAGATGTTGTGGATGACTTCACAGAATTTACAACAGAGCCAATCAAGGAAATCAAGAAAGAGATTGTGGATGTGGAAAGAAAAAAAAAGCTAGAGAGTAAAGGGTTGCGAGATATGCATCTTGGAAAAACAAGATACACATACACACAAAAATGTGTTTTGGTTTTATTGTTTGTTTGTTTGTTTTTTTGAGATGGAGTCTCACTCTGTCACCCAGGCTGGGGTGCAGTGGCACAGCACCATCTTGGCTCACTGCAACCTTCGCCTCCCAGGTTCAAGCAATGCTCCTGCCTTAGCCTCCAGAGCTGAGATTACAGGCATGCACCACAACGCCCAGCTAATTTTTTTGTATTTTTCGTAGAGATGGTGTTTTACCATGTTGGCCAGGCTGGTCTCAAACTCCTGACCTCGAGCGACTCTCCTGCCTTGCCCTTCCAAAGTGGTGGGATTACAAGCATAAGCCACTGCACCTGGCCATAAACACATTTCTATTAATATAAATGGCATATTTTCATTAAAAATAACTATATTTTTTAAACAAGAAAAGCAGCAAGAAAGGTGGCATTGTTTTATCTGCAAATCTCTTTAGTGTCTCACTTAACAAAAGGTGGCCCACTCTGGCCTCTCCAAAAAAAAGTTTTAAGATGTAGGAGAAATTCAGGAGTGAATAGACACCACACTAGAGGAATTAACAGACAACGATGATGGAGGTGAGTGCTTCCGAACCAGCGCCAGACAGCGAGGCAGTGCCAGAAAACAAACTGGCATTAGATTATCTGGCAGAAGGGCTTTGATTATTCAAGACTGCTTTTGACTTCTTTTACAGCATAGACCCCTCTATGATACAGGCAATGAAACTAAAACACATGGTGGAAAAATGACTGGTATCACATGCAAATATTTTTAGAGAAATGAAAGAGCAAAAATATCAGGCAGAAGTTACAAGGTATTTCCATAAAGTTACACCTAGTGTTCCTGCCTCTCCTGCCTCCTCTTCCACCTCCTCCGCCTCTTCCATATCTGCCAACCCTGAGACAGCAAGACCAACCCCTCCTCTTCCTTCCCCTCAGCCTACTCAACGTAAACATGACAACAATGACCTTTATGGTGATCAACTTCCACTTAAAGAATAGTAAATATATTATCTTTCATGTTTAATTAATGTGAACACATAACAGTTATACATATGTATGGGGTACATGTGATATTTTAAAACAAGCAAACAATGTGTAGTAATCAAATCAGGGTAATTAGAATATCTAAAACCTCAAATATTTATTATTTCTTTGTATTAGAAACATTATAATTCCACTCTTTTTGTCATTTTGAAATATATAATAAGTTATTATTAACTATAGTCACCCTATTGTGCTCCCAAGTACTAGGTCTTATTCCTTCTATCTAACTATATTTTTGTATCTATTAATTATTCCCTTTATCTGTCCATCCTTCCCCTCCCTACCAACTACCCTTCCTAGCTTCTGGTAACCATCATTCTCCTCTCTACTTTCATGAGTTTACTTTCTCTTCCAAACTCCGACGTATAAGTAAGAAGTTGAGATATTTGTTTTTCTGTGCCTCACTTTTTTTTCACTTGACATTGATTCCTCTAACTCCATCCATGTTGTTGCAAATGACAGGATTTCATGCTTTTTTGTGACTGAATAATATTCCATTGTGTATATACACCACATTTTCTTTATCCATTCATCCATTAATGGACACTTAGGCCGATTCCACGTCTTGTCTATTGTGAATAGTGCTGCAATAAACCTGGGAGTACACATATCTCTTCGACATACTGATCTCCTTTCTTTTGAATTATGCCTATCAGTGAGATTGCTAGATCACATGGTCATTCTATGTTCAGTTTTTTGAGGAACCTCCATACTGTTCTCCATAGTGGCTATACTAATTTACACTCCAACCAACAGTGTTCAAGTGTTCCCCTCTCTCCACATCCTCTCCAGCATTTATTACTGCCTGTCTTTTGAATAAAAGCTATTTTAACTGGGGTGAGTTACTATCTTATTGTAGTTTTGATTTGCATTTCTCTGATGATTAGTGATATTAGACATATTTTCATATACCTGTTGGCCTTTTGTATGTCTTCCTTTGACAAATGTCTAGTCAGATTCATTGCCCATTCTTAACTGGATTACTTGGGGTTTTTCTCCTATAGAGTTGTTTTAGCTTTTTAAATATTCTGGTTAAGAATCCTTTGTCAGGTGTATGGATTCCCTCAAAAGCATCAGCTTTCCCAGAGTGCTCTACAAATGCTGTCATTCTCTATGTGTGTCAAAGTGTTCAGAAGGTTAGGAAACTGCCCCACGGTGAGGTGTTAAGTCTGATGCACCTCACAGAATCTTAATGGATTTAGGTTTAGGCTTTTGAAAATAAAATCTTGTTCTCTCCTTTTTTTTTTTTTTTTGTTCCGCCATGCGCCATGTCACATCCCACCTTTGAAACAATGAGTCAAGCTTGCCACTTGTTCAAAAAAGAAAACTAGAAAGAAAAAAAGGACATAGAGTAGCATCTCTAAAACAATTCCTAAAGTGTGGTCCACGGACCCTCTAAGAGTCTGGAGACCCCTGGAAGGGGTCTGTGAAGTCAAAACTCTTTTCGTAATAATGTTAAGATGTCATTTGCTCCTTTCACCCTCATTCTTTCCTGAGAGGACAGTGCAATTTTCCAGACACTACATGATGTATTATGATGTAATAAGTTTACTGTTGACATTCATGTGATAATCCAGCCGCCTTTTGTTAAGTGAGACACTAAAGAGATTTGCAGAGAAAACAATACCACCTTTCTCGCTGATTTTCTTCTTTTAAAAATACAGTTATTTTTAATAAAAATATGCTATTTATATTAATATGAAGTGTGTTTATGGCCAGGTGCAGTGGCTCATGCTTGTAATCCCACTACTTTGGAAGTGCAAGGCAGGAGAGTCGCTTAAGGCCAGGAGTTCGAGACCAGCCTTGGCAACATAGCAAGACCCCCATTTCTACAAAAAAAAGTTTTTTAAAAATTAGCCAGGAGGAACAGAAAAACCAAACACGGCAGGTTCTCACTCATAAGTGGGAGTTAACCAATGAGGATACATGGACACAGGGAGGGGAACATCACACATCAGGGCCTGTCGGAGGATGGGGGGCAAGGGGAGGGAGAGCATTAGGACAAATACCTAATGCATGCGGAGCTTAAAACCTAGATGACGGGTTGATGGGCAGCAAACCACCATGGCACATGTATACCTATGTAACAAACCTGCATGTTCTGCACATGTATCCCAGAACTTAAAAGTAAAATAATAAATACATAAATGAATAAGAATCCCTCATCAAGCTGGGTGTGGTGGCTCATGCCTGTAATCCTAGAACTTTGGGAGGCCAAGGAGGGTGGACCACGAGGTCAAGAGATCAAGCCAACACGGTGACATGGTGGCCAACATGGTGAAACCCTGTCTCTACTAAAAATACAAAAAATTAGCTGGGCGTGGTGGTGCGTGCCTGTAGTCCCAGCTACTGGGGAGGCTGAGGCAGAAGGATTGCTTGAATCTGAGAGGCAGAGGTTGCAGTGAGCTGAGATCATGCCACTGCACTCCAGCCTGGCGACAGAGCAAGACTCCGTCTCAAAAAAAAAAAAAAAAAAAAAAAAAAAAAAAAAAAAAAAGTGTGTTATATTCAGGATTTTTGCCAAATGGGCAGATCATGGTTGTACTTGTGACCAGTTGGGGCCAAGGACAGTGCGGGGCTGAGAAACGGGTAACTGTGAGATGATGAATGTGTTAATTTTTTCCATCCTAGTAACTATTTTACTATATATGTATTTTGGGTTTTTGTTGTTTTGAGACAGAATTCCCCTCTGTTGCCGAGGCTGGAGTGCAGTCACACAATCTCAGCTCACTGCAAGCTCTACCTCCTGGGTTCGAGCGATTCTCATGCCTCAGCCTGCCGAGTAGCTGGAACTACAGGGGCGCACCACCATGCCCAGCTTATGTTTGTATTTTTTGTAGAGATAGGGTTTCACCATGGCTGGTCTCCAACTCCTGGCCTCAAGCGATCCTCCCACCTTGGCCTCCCAAAGTGCTGGGATTACAGGCGTGAGCCACTGTGCCCAGCCTATATATGTATTTTATAACATCATGTTGTATACCTTAAGCATACACAGTAAGAAAAAAAAAATTTAGATAGAGTGTCAGGGTAGCTGTGTGGAAAAATCACCATAGCAAATGTGATGGGATCCCCCTTCCAGTTTCCCACACTCAGTAAAGCAGCCCTGTGCAGACAGAGCTGCTCCTCTGTGCTTTTCACTATTGCTTTGGGCGAGAGAATAGCTATACATGTAGAATTTAGCCATGTATAGTTGTAAAGCCAGCAGGTGTAACTGTGACCAGAGAGAAGGAAAGCTGTGGCAGTTGTCCCAGAACCACTCCTGATACCTCCTCCCTCGCTCCCTGCAGAAGTCACCACTCGCCTGACTTTTGTGGTAGCAATTTATTTGCTCTTTATCTCCTCCATGCGTGCACTCTAAACAACAGAGAATCGCTTTGTCTATTTATGAACTTTTTAAGGAACTTTAAATAAAACCATGATGTTTATACTGCTTTGTGATTTGTTTTCTCCTTGGCATTGGTTCATCCTGGTTGTGAGTAGCTTAATTCATTCATTAGGGTTGCTATATAATAATCGCTTTATGACTATACCATGATTGATTGATTGATTCTATTGCTGCTCTGCCATATTTTATGACAATAACCTCCCGCAAATCCTCTGTATTTACCACTGTGCCTCCCATCCTCTGCACCCCAGGGGTGCACATCTAGCTCTTTACATACTTTGGACATAATATATTGCTTTTGTCTTTGGCACTCAAGAGAATCTACAGTTGTTTATATTTTTCTTGAAATTCTTGGAATGCCAAGAGTTGCTTGATTAGTAATAAATAATATTCTTAAAGTCATTTTTTTCACCTTCGATCACAGCATTTATCGCAGATAAAACCCACAGTGAGCAGTCAGCAAATTCTTGTGTATGATAACACTGATGATGCCTGGCTGGTCACCAGAAACACTTCAAAGCAGAGGTTTTTTGTTTGTTTTGTTTTGTTTTTGGAGACGGAGTTTCACTCTTGTTGCTGAGGCTGGAGTGCAATGATGCGATCTCAGCTCACTGCAACCTCCGCCTCCGGGGTTCAAGTGATTCTCCTGCCTCAGCCTCCCGAGTAGCTGGGATTACAGGCACGCACTACCACGCCCAGCTAATTTTGTATTTTTAGTAGAGACGGGATTTCTCCATGTTGGTCAGGCTGGTCTCGAACTCCTGACCTCAGGTGATCCTCCCACCTCACCTCCCAAAGTGCTGGGATTACAGGTGTGAGCCACCGCACCCAGCCAGCCCACATTTTCTTAATTACTATTTTTTCTTTTTCTTTTTTTTTTTTGAGATAGGGGTCTCATTCTGATGCCCAGGCTGGAGTGAAGTGGCACGATCTCGGCTCACTGCAGCCTCCACCTCCTGAATTCAAGCGATCTCCCTCCTCAGCCCCTTGAGCAGTCGGGACCACAGGCGTGTGCCACCATGCCGGGCTAATTTTTGTAATTTTTGTAGAGATGGGGTTTCGCCATGTTGCCCAGGCTGGCATCGAACTCTTGGCCTCAAGCAATCCGCCAGCCTCGGCCTCCCAAAGTGCTGGGACTGCAAGGGTGAGCCAGCGCGCTGCTCACATTGTATCCATCCATCCCATGATGCTTCAGCTGCTTCCACATTTTGGCGACTATGAACAACGCTGCGATGAACCTTGGTGTACAGATATCTCTTCAAATATCTGATTTCAGTTCTTTTGGATTATATACCCAGAAGTTTAATTGTTGGATCATATGGTAGTTCTATTTTTAATTTTTTGAGGAACTGTCATGTTTTCTACAGTAGCCACACTATTTTACATTCCCATTAACAGGCACAAGGATTTCAATCTCTCCACATATTTGTCAACACTTGTTATTAGCTGTTTGTTGTTTTTTAATAGTAGCCAACCAAATGGATGTGATGTGTATCTCATTGTGGTTTTCATTCGCATTTTCTTTTTTCTTTCTTTCTTTTTTACAGATGAGGTTTTGCTATGTTGCCCAGGCTGGAGTGCAGTAGCTATTCACAGGAGCAATCATAGTACACTGCAATCTCAAGCTCTGGGCCTCAAGGGATCCTCCTGCCTCAGTCTCCTGAGTAGCTGGGAGTACAGGCTCATGACAGCATGCCCAGCTTTGATTTGCATTTCCTTAATGATTAGTGATGCTGAGCATCTTTTTGTGTGCTTATTGGTGGTTTATATATTTTCTTCGGGGAAATGTCTATTCACTCATTTTTAAAACTGGTTGTTGGCTTTTTGTTGCTGTGTTTTCATTCTTTATATATTCTGGATATGAACCCTTTATCAGACATATGATTTGCAAATAATTCTTCCATCCCATAGGTTGCCTTTTCACTTTGTTACCTATGTCCTTTGATGCACAGAAGTTTTAAATGTTTGATGTAGTTCACCTAGCTAATTTTTGTTTCATTGTCTTGTGCTTTTAGTGTTAATACAAAAACTCATTGCCAAATCCAATGTCCTGGAGCTTTTCTCCTATGTTTTATTCTAGGAATTTTATAGTTTTAGGTCTTTTACTTCAGTTTTGAGTTAATTTTTGTATACAGCGTAAGGTAAGGGTTCATCTTCATTTTTTTTTCTTTTATTGGCATGTCAATATCCAATTTTTCCAATACTATTTGTTGAAGAGATTCTCTTTTCCCCAGGTATTTGCACCCTGTTGAAAAATATCTGACCATATACGGGATGGTTTATTTCTGGGTTCTCTATTCTAGTCCATTGGCCTACATGTGTGTCTTTTTGCCAGTACCACACTGTTTTGATTATTATAGTTTTGTAGTAGGTTTTGAAATTAGGATGTTTGAGACCTCCAACTTTGTTCTTCTTTTTCACCATTGTTTTGGCTGTTTGGAGGTCCTAAAGATTCTATATGAATTTGAGGGCTATAAGAATGTGACCTGCTTCTTTTTCTCAAATTAAGCTTGGGAGTTTCTCCCAAGTTGCACATTGTGGTAGTTCATTTACTTCCAGAGTCCTATTTATCCAGTCTACTCCTGTTGAACATTTGGGACCTTTCCATTGGGGCTACTAAGAACAGTGCTGCTATATATACCCCTACATATATTTTCTGGCATGATTATATAACAGTTTCTCAAGGGTATATCCATAAGAGTAGAATTTGTATGTTTATCTGCAACTCTATAGAATAATCCCAGACTATTTTCCAAATGGTTACCTGTTTATGGCATGTAAGATTCCATTGCTCCACCTTTTTATGTATTCACCTGCTATGGTTTAAATGTTCCCTCCAAAGCTCACCTTGAAGTTTAATTGCCATTGTAACAGTGTTGGAAGCTAGAACCTTTAAGAATTGATTAGGTCACAAGGGTGGGGAATGGATTAATGCCATTATCATGGAAGTGGGTTAGTTATGGTGGGAGTTCAGCCCCCTTTCTCTTTGCCTCATATGCTCACTTGCCCTTCTTCCCTTCTGCCATCCTACAATGCATCTGGAAGTCCATCACCAGACATGACCCCTTGAACTTGGACATTCCAGCCTCCAAAACCATGAGACAAATAAATCTCTTTTCTTTAAAAATTACCCAATCTGTGGTATTCTGTTATAGCAGCAGAAAACAGACTAAGGCATCACCAAATTTTGTTTTTATCACAGTAAAAAATTAGAAGCAACCCAAACAGCAATCAATGTGCAGTTAACTAAATAAATTATTACAGAGCCATACAGCAGAATATTTTACAGCCATTAAAAGTGACAAGAACAGCTCACCTTTATTATCTAGGCACCAGGCTCTGTTCTAAGTGCTTTCCATATATCATCTAGTTTGACTCTTACAATGACTCCATGAGGTAAATGTTATTATTCTGCCCATGTTACAGGTGAAGAAACTGAAACACAAAGACATTAAATTACTTCCTCGGGTGGGGTGTGGTGGCACACACCTGTAATCTCAGCACTTTGGGAAGCCAAGGGGGGGTGTATCATGAGGTCAGGAGTTCGAGACAAGCCTGGCTAGCACGGTGAAGCCCCGTCTCTACTAAAAATACAAAAAATTAGCCAGGCATGGTGGTGCATGCCTGCAGTCCCAGCTACTCGGGAGGCTGAGTCAGGAAAATTGCTTGAACCCAGGAGGCAGAGGCTGCAGTGAGCCAAAATCCCGCCATTGCACTCCAGCCTGGGCGACAGAGCAAGACTCGATCTAAAAAAAAAAAAAAACTTCCTCAATTTCACATAGCTGATAAATAGAACAGCCAGGATTAAAACCCAGCCAAGCTGATTCTGTAGCTATTACTAAATGGTCCAAAATAAAATTTAGAAATGAAATAAAAGTAATCAAGAAAACCAGAACTAGACAAATCCTGTTAGTCTTAAAGCTATCTAACCTTCATATGAAATTTTGTGGTTTTCTTTAGACTGGATTTCAGAAAAAGAAATACAGAATTTTTCCCATGGTCACTCTTCTGAGGCATAGTCAAAAGGGCTAGGTCATTAGAAGAGCTACTAAAAGTTGAAATATTGCCAGAAATATCTTTATTTCTCATACACGACACACAGCCATTCAAAATCCATTTTGCTTGCAGAATACTCAAAATATATTTATGTATTTTCAATCAACTCCAGGATCTCAGTAGTTTTCAGAACTGTAAAGAGTCAGTTCCTATTTTAGAATGTCTCTCTCTGCAAATGTTCACTCCTCTCACCGTATCACCTCTTCCCCTCAGCTGATAGCCTCACCTCCTGTTTCATAGAGACAGGCAGTAATCACCGTGTGAAACCCACCCCAACTTTCTGTCACCAAAACCAGAAGCCACCCAGATCTGAGGCCAAGCCCTTCTTCTTCCCTTAGAGGGAGTGTCCCTCCTGACAGTGTCCTCCCATGAGCCCTTGACCCCATCTCTGCACCCTGTCTCAGGAAGCTCAGTGCACCAATTATCCCCTGTACTCCTCCTTCTCAGTTTGGCCTTTCCCAGAATCATATAATCATGCTCCCACCTCAGCAAACAAACAAGTAAACACAAGCACAAGTATCCAAACAACAAACCAGACATCTGGTCAAGATGGTGCAATGAATTTATGCTTTAAAGCACTCCTCTTCTTAAAACTTAGTCATGAGAGATAAAATATAAAAATAGAAACCAGACTCAAAAAGAAAACAAAACAAAAATCTATATCTTTTTGCACTGGAAATAGAACAGAACTGCCAAGCAAGGCCAGATAGGCTCCAGTTCCAGAGGAGAACACTATGGTTGGGATTGATTCCTGTGCGATAAAGGGGTGAAGTGAGGCTCAATAACAAGGCCAGGACCTGGGGTGGAGCTTCCCTAGTATGTGAAAAGACCTGGCCTTGTGATCTTGCTCTGCCATTTGTCTTGTGATATTTTATTGCCTTTTGAAGCCTGTGATCTCTGTGACCCACTCCCTATTTGTACCCCTTTCCCCTTTTGAAATCCCTAATAAAACCTTGCTGGTTTTGCAGCTCAGAGGGCATCATGGAACCTGTGATGTCACCCCCAGAGGCCCAGCTGTAAAATTTCTCTCTTTGTACTCTTTCTTTCACAGACCGGCCAACACTTAGGGAAAATAGAAAAGAACCTACGTTGAAATATTGGGGGCTGGTTCCCCTGATAAGGGATTACATTTGACATGAGATTTGAGCAGGGACACAAATCCAAACCATATCAGCTAGGCATGGTGTCATGCACTTGTAGTTACAGCTACTTGGGAGGCTGAGGGAGGAGGTTGAGACTGCAGTGATCTATGATTACACCACTGCATTCCAGCCTGGGCAACATCGTGAGACTCTGTCTCAAAAATAAACAAAAACAGGCAAAGAAACAAAAGAAACAGGCCTTCCTCAGAGTGCTTGCTGTGCCCAGCCACCAGCTGGGAGGAGCCTGGGGGAGACATGTGGTAATGGAGATCAGATTGCAGCCACTGGGGCTGTCAGTCATTCCTGCTCCCTGCAGTGAGAGATCTCAAAGGTGCATTTTCATGGTCATTACATCAGACACCTTGAATATGGAATTCCCAGGTGCATACTGTAAAGCAACCGTTTTTATGTTTTTTGGGTTTTTTTTGAGATGGACTCTGTCACCCAGGCTGGAGTGCAGTGGCATGATCTCGGCTCACTGCAACCCCTGCCTTCTAGGTTCAAGCGATTCTCATGCCTCAATCTCCTGAGTAGCTGAGATCACAGGAGCCCACCATCACACCCGGCTAATTTTTGTATTTTTAGTAGACACAGGGTTTCATAATGTTGGCCAGGCTGATCTCAAACTCCTGACCTCAAGTAATCCGCCTGCCTCAGCCTCCCAAATTGCTGGGATTACAGGCATGAGCCACCATGCCCAACTTGTTTTTACATATGAAGAAATAAAGACTACCTTGAAAAATATCTTTGGGAGCCAAGCACTGTGGCTCATGCCTGTAATCCCACCACTTTAGGAGACTGAGGGGAGAGGATTGCTTGAGGCCAGAAGTTTGAGACCAGCCTGGGCAACATAACAAGACTCTGTCTCTACAAAAATAAATAAATAAATAAATAAATAAATAAATAAATAAAATTAGCCAGGTACAGTGGCATGTGCCTGTAGTCCAGGCTACTTGGGATGCTGAGGTGGGAGGATTGCTTGAGCTCAGGAGGTCGAGGATGCAGTAAACTATGATCTCACCATGGCCTTCCAGCCTGGGCAGCAGAGCAAGACCCTGTCTCAAAAGAGAAAAAAGAAAAGAAAAGAAAATGTCTTTGGGGAATCAGGAACTATAAAATTACACTAACAAACAAATAGAACTTCCAAAAAGCAAATGACTCTGTAACTAAAATAAATTACTCAAATATAGTATAACAGCAGGCTAGACAGAGCTAAAGAGAAAATTGGTGAACTGGATGTTGATCAGAAGAAATTATGTAGGATGTAGCACAAAGGACAAAAAAATACAGAAAAGAGGTTAAAAAACATAGACAATAAAATAAGAAGATCTAATATAATTTAATAAGTGTCCTAAAAAGAGAGTAGAGAAAAATAACTAAAAGATAATATTTGAGATGATAACTAATAACTTACAGGAAAGACAAATCCACAGATTTAAGAAACTCATCAAATCCTAAGAAGGGGAGAAAATCTACATCTAGATACATGCAGTGGAGCTAAAACAAAACAAAACAAACAAAAACACTAAATAATACAATTATTTTAAAGATGCAAAGACAAATTTTCAAAGCAGTCAGAGGAGGAAAAAACTAATTACCCTAGAGGGAGTTAAAACAGTCAGACTAAGTGAGACCTAATTCTTTAATAGCCACAGTGGAAACTGGAAGACAAAGAATGACATTTTAAATGTGCTAAGAGAAAATAATTGTCAACTTGATATTATTTCAGGAAGGAAACAAATAAAGACATTTTCAGACAAAGAAGACAAAGAGTTTATGACCAGCAGAACCTCGCTAAAGAGAATTCTAAAGGGCATATTTTAAAAAAAGAAAAATGATCCCATACAAAGAGCCAGAAATGATGAAGGAATGAAGAACACAGGAAGCTCTAAATGTGTCGATAAATCTAACGAACATTGACTGTATAAAACAAAAATAATGATGTCTTTGGGGATTAAAAAATAAACGACAGAAATGTAATTAGTTTAATCTCTCTGGAGGGAAATTTAGCATGACCGTAGCCTATCAAAATTACAAATGTACATATCCTTTGATTTAGCAATTCCACAAAGAATTATAGGAATTTATTTGAAGGTTGAGCATTTCTTACTGTAATTAGTCTTCACAACTGTTTTGATTGCAAGCAAGGATATTTCAGATATGTGGGCACTTACTGGAACCAACGAAATTCTTAAGTTGTATAATTCTTCCAAATTCTTTGATAATTCCTGGTTCAATCTGTGTTTACCCCCACTAAATTTATGACTACTTCTGTTTCTAAATGCTTTACAATTGAATCACAATTTAAATGTAATGAGATCATATTTAAAACTCCATGATAAATTATTCTATAAAGTAACACTTATTTCCTATTACAAGCAAAATAGCCTCTAATTTATCTGTTTTTCAACTGCAGAAAATTGTCATGTTGAAGTGGACTGCATTTCGAAATCTTTTAAGCTGCTCGTGTGAACTCTGAATAAATTTTCCCTAAAAACCATTTTATTAAAAATGATTGTATTCACAAATAATCTTAAGAAAGTTGATTTAACCCACAACGAGTTGAAATGGTCCACACTTGTGGTGAAAAATAGTAAAAAGCAACATTTATGATTTCCAGAAAATTAAAAATGGATAAGAACAAGAATAAATATTTTTGTTCAATGTCAGTGCCTCAGGAAAAGTGGGTAAAAGCAATCTAGACACACAATTAGATGAGAAGACAAGAGTCTTCTGTAGAACTCTGGGCCCTTTTTGAGGCCTTTACGGGTTCATGGAGAAATCATAAAATGTATTATTTCCCTTTTCCTTGGAAAAAAAAATCTAAGACCGTAACACTTTTGCTTTAAAGTTGTGATCAATGTAATTACTGCTGCACAAACAGAACCCGAGAAAGAAGGAGAAGGGAAATCATCTTAATCATCTTTTTTTTTTTTTTTTTTTTTTGTAAGACAGAGTCTGGCTCTGTCGCCAGGCTGCAGTACATTGGTGTGAGATCTCTGCTCACTGCAGCCTCCGCCTTCTGGGTTCAAGCGATTCTCCTGCCTCAGCCTCCCAAGTAGCTGGAACTACAGGCGCACTCCACCACACCCAGCTAATTTTTGTATTTTTAGTAGGGACGGGGTTTCATCATGTTGGCCAGGATGGTCTCGATCTCTTGACCCCGTGATCCACCCGCCTTGGCCTCCCAAAGTGCTGGAATTACAGGCATGAGCACTGCGCCAAGCGAGAAATCATCATTTCTAAGGAAGCCAAGCAGGGGTTGAGAGAGGCAAGGAGGAAGAGGAGGATTTAAGAGAATATGAGTGCCAACAAAGCAACTGCCTGAGACTAAATAAACTGAATCATAAATGGCAAAACACAAAGGAAAAGTAGCTAGAGACAGCTCCGTCCCCTCGGTAAGGATCACAATGCCTGGCCCTTGTGAAAGGTCAATGAAGGTTTACTGAACAGAGCAGAACTGAACTGCCCCCAAGAAAATCGTTTGGGGGTAGATGTTAGTTACCCATGTTGACCAACAGGTGGCAGCAAGATCTCGTGACCCCTCCATTGTCCCAGGTAAAACCCGGATGGGTTAGAAGCCCATCTACCACCAAGAGATTTTTGTGGATAGATGTTCATTAGTCAAATGTTCATAATTTGGGAAGAATTTGTATGACTTTTCTCAAATCAGGTGAAGGACGGCTGAAGGAATCTTACTGATGGAACTTGGGTCCCAAACTCCCTACGTATTTTAACCTGAAGTCATTATTCTTCAAAAATTACCCAAAAAACTACATTGCTACATTCTAACCGTTAATATCAAGTTAAAGCCACATGGAATGTGTGAGCTGGCAACAATCTAGGTGACCGACATTCAGAAAGAACTATTGCTACTGCTACTATTGTTGCCTTTTGCCTTTTTATAGCTGTGAATTGACCTATTTCCCAAAAATATAATTAGTCCAAGCTTTATTATTCAGCCTTATTCATACATGAATATTCCACTGAGCATTACTAAAATAAAAATCAAGTAAAACAGATTAAAAACTATATTTAATGGTCCCCAAAGAAACCCTTAAAAAAAAATTCTCTCTGCCCATGCTGAAGAATGATACCAAAATAGTTTGGAAGTTTAAAGCAAATAATTAGAAAGTAAAACAAATGTTCTTAGGATATGTTGACGGAGATCTGGCTAAACCCTTGAGAAGACAGGAAAGGTAACTGAGAAATACACTTCTCTCCTTTATCTAAGTGCGATTAACTACAATGCCTGCTCTGCAAGGTCGGGATCACTTTTCATGAATTCTTTCTCCCAGTGCATCTTTAGGGTCAGGCTCCCCATTGCTGAACTCCATGGCTGATAATGGATCCACTGGTACAGTTGTTTCTTTCCTGGATGTGGAAAACCCCAAAATTGTACTCCTCACCCGGATCTCTTTTCTAACTACGGTCAGCACTCTGTCTACTGAACACTTGCAATAGTGAACCTGAGGGTCTGGAAGCCCCCAGGAAGAAAAGTGAGATTCCATTTTATTGTCATTACTGCTAAGGGTTTTCACATAAGAATTCTAACAATTTATGTAAGGATCATTAGCCTCACTGGAAATGCATTTCATTGCAACAGACTTGAGTCTTACATTCTTGACATTTTCCAAGGAGTGGCACTGGGCATTGACCATCAGAAATGGTAGTACAGAGCCATGGTGATTGTGGAGTTTTAGAAATATGCCTAAGATACATGAGGGATGCATTCCCCCAAACCATTATCCATAGCCCTACAGAGTGATCTAGATAAGATGTGCTGAAGATCCATGGAGTTTAAAATAGTATTTATTGGCCGGGGACAGTGGCTTATGTTGAGGTGGGAGGATTACTTGAGCCCCGGAGCTCAAGTTGCAGTGAGCTATGATTGCCCCACTGCCCACTGCACTCCAGCCTGGGGGACATAATGAGAACCTGTCTCAAAAAAAAAAGGCACTTATTAAAAACCTGAATTCCTCTTTGTTTCATTCACCATATGGGTTCTACTTTGAAGGGAAGTGTTCTAATCTACAGAAGATAAGGGTACCCTATTAATATTTGCAGAACATAAATGATTACTCTGATTACTATTTGTAGGATCACCAATTTACACTGATTCTGCACTAGTCTGATACAGCAGCAGTCAGTGTAAAGTGTACTGGCTGATTTTGTGGAAGCCACAGTTTGTGCAAAATATAACCTCTCAAGCTGAAAGGATGTTTAAAGATCATGGAAGTCATGAATGCCAATGGGACGAATTTGGGGCTTTATTTGTTAAATTAGGCAACAAAGTATCAGTAAGATATTTCAAGAGGAAAATATTATTTGTAATTTAGGGGGAAAAAAATCCCTGAAAAAATGGAGATCTGAAACCAAAGGTAGGGAAAATCATTAGGAAGAAATTGAAAAATATCAGGCAAGAGATGATGAATTCTGGGTCTGTGTAGTGGGGAATGGGGCAAGAGTGAAGAGTGAAGGAAACTGCGGGAAATGAGTTATAGGGCTTGGGGTAAGAGGGTGATAAGAGAAGGAAACAATGGTTGATTTCATAGCAGGGGTCACTAAGGCAATGATGAAGGCATTAAGGGAGGGAGGAGAAGCAGGAGGAAAAATCTGGATGAAAAGACAATGAGTTTGGTAGGGGGTATATTATCAAGACATCCTGATGATGCCTAGCAGGCATTTGGAAAGTTGGTGTGGATTTCAGGGGAGTAAAACTAGAGCTACAGATCTGGGACTCTTGCGCATAAAGGTGACAGTTGGATCTATGAAAATGGACCATCAGCTCATCCTCGTGAGGTAATATAGAAAGAAAACGTGTTGAGGAAGAGCCTGGGGAATGTTTACACTCTGGAGAGAGAAAGTGGCGAAGGGAGCCATGGGATGGACTGAGGGTCATCTAGAGGGATGGGGTAATCAGAAAGGTTCAAGGGCAGAGAACTCCAGGTTGGAGCCAATTGCAAGGACAGAGCTTGCAACCGGGCAGTGTATTCATTTGCAAGGGCTGCCAAAGCGAAGTACCAAGATATTAACACCACAGGCCGGGAGGCTTACAGAACAGAAATCTATCCTCTCACAACTCTGGAGGCTAGCAGTCCAAGATCAAGGTGTCAGCAGGGTCGGTTTCTTCCAAGGGCCTCTCTCCTTGGCTTGTAGGTGGCCATCTTCTCCCTATATTTTCATGTGGCCTTTCTTCTGTGTGTCTGTGTCCTGATCTCTTCTTGTAAGGACATCAATCATATTGGATTAGGGCCCACCCACATGACTTCGTTTGACCTTAATTACCTCTTTTTTTTTTTCCAGACAGAGTCTGGCTCTGTTGCCCAGACTGGAGTGCAGTGGCACGATCTCAGCTCACTGCAATCTCCGCCCCCCCAGGTTCAAGCAATTGTCCTGTCTCAGGCTCCCAACTAGCCAGGATTACAGGTGCCTGCCACTAAGCCCAGCCAATTTTTGTATTTTTAGTAGAGACGGGTTTTTGCCATGTTGGCTAGGCTGGTCTTGGAACTCCTGACCTCAGGAGATCCACCTGCGTCAGCCTCTCAAGTGCTGGGATTACAGGCATGAGCCATGGCGCCTGGCCAGTTTGACCTTAATTACCTCTTAAAGACCCTAAATTCAAAAACAGAGTCACTTTTTGAGGTACTGGAGGTTAGGCTTTCAACATATGAATTTGTAGGGGGAGACACAGTTCAGTCCATACCAGGCTGTAAGGTCTGGAAGTTCCCCACTGGCCAACTGAGGGATACACATTATAATGGCAATGGTGAGCCCATCCTCAGCACATGTTACTTGCTGGGTTCCGTGGAGAGTGCTTCACATGTATTAGCCCATTTAACATTCAAAAGCACCCTACGAAGTAGGTACTATTATCATCCGCACCTCTTTTTCCAGAGGAGGAAACAGAGGCACCAAGAGACACTTTGCCCAAAATCACAAAGATAATAAGTGGCAGAACCCATGAGCTCGGCTTCTATGCAGTGAATTTCTTTTTTTTTTTTTTTTTTTCTTTTTTTTGAGATGGAGTCTGGCTCTGTTGCCCAGGCTGGAGTGCAGTGGCCGGATCTGGCTCACTGCAAGCTCCACCTCCCCGGTTCCCGCCATTCTCCTGCCTCAGCCTCCCAAGTAGCTGGGACTACAGGCGCCGCCACCTCGCCCGGCTAGTTTTTTGTATTTTTTAGTAGAGACGGGGTTTCACTGTGTTAGCCAGGATGGTCTCGATCTCCTGACCTCGTGATCCACCCGTCTCGGCCTCCCAAAGTGCTGGGATTACAGGCTTGAGCCACCGCGCCTGGCCCAAGCAGTGAATTTCATCAGCAATTTCTAGTTTGCTCCACCCTCAGCAGATACCTGAGAAGTAATAATGTTGCTGAATACTCAAAGGAACAGATGTGTTTCCCATCAGCTGCCACTGACTGCAGGCTCTCTCTAAGGTGTAAGGTGAATTCTGCAGGTAGGTGTGACAAGTTGAAGAGAAAGAAAAATAAGCAATAACTAATAGGTGGTTAAAGTGTCTCAGATTTAAAAAGTGAAGACAGCAACCCTATTATGACTTCAAATATATGTGTTTATTTATGTTGTGTTTTTTACGTTTGGGGTTGTGATCCTGGAAAGTATCGTAAAATGCAATGAGAAGGCCAAGTGCAGTGGTTCACCCCTGTAATCCCAACACTTTGGGAGGCCAAGGCAGGAGAATCGCTTGAGCCCAGGAGCTTGAGACAAGCCTGGGGAACATAGCCAGACCCTGTTTTGTAAAAATACAAAAATTAGCCGGGTGTGGTGGCTCGCACATGTAGTCCCAGCTACCATGGGGGTGGAGGCTGGAGGATCCCTTGAGCATAGGAGTTCAAGGCTGCAGTGAGCTCTGATCGTGCCACTGTACTCCTGGGTTCGAGTGAGACCCTGTCTCAAAAGAAAGAAAAAACAATGCAATGAGAAAATATTTTAAAATGCATTTATATACTGAAAGCCTTTTTGTTTATTTTTGTTTTGTTTTGTTTTTTTTGGAGACGGAGTCTCTGTCACCCCGGTTGGAGTGCAGTGGCACTATCTCGGCTCACTGAAACCTCTGCCTCCCGGATTCAAGCTATTCTCCTGCCTCAGCCTCCCTAGTATCTGGGATTACAGGTGCACACCACCACACCTGGCTAATTTTGGTATTTTTAGTAGAGACAGGGGTTTCACCATGTTGGCCAGGCTGGTCTCGAACTCCTAACTTCAGGTGATCCACCTGCCTCGGCTTCCCAAAGTGCTGGGAATACATACGTGAGCCACCATGCCCGGTCCACTGAAAGGTTTTTTGACTTGCACTATGTAAAAGCATATTTTAAATTCTAGATTTTCTATTGTTTTGGCTTTATTGGTTTTTAACCACAGATGACTTTGTGAACTCTTTTAACTCCAGGTTAGCCTTTAACATGAGAAGAGTGAGGAGACAGAAACACACACAGGTACACACAGAGATGTGCACACACACACACACACACAACTTCAAACATGGATACACGGAAAGAAAGAAGTGAGAGGAAAAGAAATAAAAATCGGGTTACTAAAATTAAAATTCAAACAGGACCCTCTGGTGAGAATTCCTGTGAGAAGCTGGGTAGCCTGTCACTTTTATCTAAGAGAGAAGAATTCCCAGGACAATGGCACAAAAGCTGGGAAATGGCTCTAAAATGTCTCAATCTTCACTTCTTAAATCCCTCTCCAGCGTAACTGCATGGCGCAGGAAGCCACAAAAGCCTGAATGAAACTGCCTGAGGGTGAGAGGGGCTCTTCGGAAAAGACTGAGTGAGGGAGGCCCTCTTGAGCTAGGCCAGTGTACCCCTACACCCCACCCCTGCAGTACCTGCAGGTGGGTGTTGCTGCCGCCTTCTCTCTCCAAGCTTCGAACTATTCCTCTCTGCTCACTTCCTGTTGGGAGCATCTGATTGGCTGAGTCCAGTTCAGTAGCACATTGGTGAGAGGTGACAACGTGCTAGCAGCCCTCGCTCTCGGTGCCTCCTCGGCCTCCGGGTCCACTCTGGCGGGGCTTGAGGATCCATCCCTTCAGCCTGCCACTGCACTGTGGGAGTCCCTCTCTGGGCTGGCTGAGGCCAGAGCCGGCTCCCTCCCTCTGCTTGTGGGGAGGTGTGGAGGGAGAGGTGCGGGAGGGAACTGGGGCTGTGAGTGGCGCTCACAGACCAGCCTGAGTTCCAGGTGGGCGTGGGCTCGATGGGCCCCGCACTCGGAGCTGACAGCCAGCGCCGCCACCCGGGTAGTGAGGGGCTTAGCACCGGGCCACCAGCTGCGGAGGGTGCACAGGGTCCCTAGCACTGCCGGCTCGCCCTCACCAAGTTCGAATTCCCGTTGGGCCTCAGCCACCTCCCCGTGGGGCAGGGCTCGGGACCTGCAGCCTGCCATGCCCGAGCCTCCCCCACTGCCTTGAGCTCCCCCGAGGTCCGAGCCTCCCCGACCGGCGCTGCCCCCTGTTTCCGGGCGCCAGGTTCCTTCCACCGCCCAAGGGTTGGGGAGTGCAGGTGATGGCCAAAGGCGGCCCTGCTGTGGGATCCACTAGGCAAAGCCAGCTGGGCTCCTGAGTTGTGTAGGGACTTGGTGAACTTTTATGTCTAGCTAGAGGATTGTATGTGCACTTATCAGCACTCTGTGTCTAGCTAATCTGGTGGAGATTTGGAGAACTTTTACCTCTAGCTAGAGGATTGTAAATATACCAATCAGCACTCTGTCTAGCTCAAGGTTTGTAAACACACCAATCAGCACCCTGTGTCTAGTCAAGATTTGTAAATGCACCAATCAGCACTCTGTATGTAGTTAATCCGGTGAGGGCTTGGAGAACTTCTACGTCTAGCTAGAGGATTGTAAACGCACCAATCAGCACCTTGTCAAAACGGACCAATCAGCTCTCTGGAAAATGGACCAATCAGCAGGATGTGGGTAGGGCCAGATAAGGGAATAAAAGCAGACCGCCCCAACCAGCAGTGGTAACCCATTTGGGTTCTCTTCTATGGTGTGGAAGCTTTGTTCCTTTGCTCTTTGCTATAAATCTTGGTGCTGCTCACTCTTTTGAGTCTGTGCCGCCTTTATGAGCCCTAACACTCCGGATGCACTGCCTTAAAAGCTGTGACACCTACCGAGAAGCTCTGCAGCTTCACTCCTGAAATCAGCGAGACCACGAACCCACCAGAAGGAAGAAAAACTCTGAACACATCCGAACATCAGAAGGAACAAATTGCAGACACACCATCTTTAAGAACGTAGCACTCACCTCGAGGGTCCTAGGCTTCATTCTTGAAGGCAGTGAGACCAAGAAACCACCAATTCCGGACACATTGGGAGCATCTGATTGGCTGGGCTACGTTACTACCTGCATCCCCTTTCCAGTCTTCTAGCAGGGGTAATTTCCTCGCCTTCCATCAAGGCTCCTGTGACAGGCGGTACCCAAACTCTAAGTGTTGAGATTTTACCGGAAAAAGGAAGTTCATTACACATTTTAAACATGTATTTTCAGAGACAAACGTTTGAAGGAACAAGATTTATAAATTAGAAACATTAAAAGTTTCCATTTATTTGGTAATGTCAAACTATTTAAAAACACACTTTTTTTTTTTTTTTTTGGACACAAAATCTCACTCTTGTAGCCCAGGCTGGAGTGTAGTGGCGTGTTTTCAGCTCACTGCAACCTCCGCCTCCCGGGTTCAAGTGAGTCTCTTGCCTCACCTTCCCGAGTAACTGGGATTACAGATGCGCGCCACCACGCCCGGCTAATTTTTGTAGTTTTAGTAGAGACGGAGTTTAACCATGTTAGCCAGGCTGGCCTCGAACTCCTGACCTCGGGTGATCCGGCCACCTCGACCTCCCAAAGTGCTGGGATTACAGGCGTGAGCCACCAAGCCCGGCCAAAAGCATACTTTTTTTTTTCTTCTTTTTTTTGCCATGAAAATGCAAATTTTGTGTTGGAAAAGGAGATAAACAGAAAGAGATGGCAAAGACGGACAAGAAGATGGAGAAGAAGCAGGAGGCGGGAAAGTGAATTAATTCTGTCACCTGATGTCAGACACATTGTCTCAGTGCTCACTGCGATTCTGCCAGGTGGGCGCGTTTGCTCCTGTGTAACACATAAGATGGGAACGCAAAGTAAAATGACTGTGAGGGTCACCCACCTAGTAAGCAGTGCAACCAGGAATCCCGCAAAGATCTGTCTGACCCCAAAGCCCAGGCTTTTTCCCTAGGCTACTATAGTTTCACCCAGGGGTCCTAAGAAAAGTTGTGGAACACACTTACACTAGAAGAAATACAACCAGAAGAGAAATGAGAAAAAGGAATACAATACACACATTTATACATATCTCCAAATTTATGCCTGGGGATTTTGCTGGTTCCGTGTTATTCAAAGAAAAAGAAGTGAGAAGGCAGAGAATTCTGTAGATTCTGGAATAACAGTTAAGCTCTCCAGCCGCATCTTTCCATGTACCAGGGTTGTGGGATTCAGGGTTCCACCCATTCCTATTCTTCGTAGTTCAACAGGTCTTTATACCTGCACGCAAAGGGTCCTGGTTCTGGACACTTGCAGAGACATTCAGGCAGGGAGTTACTGATTCCCAGTGAAGCCAGGGTAGCAAAGACATTCGCACCCCAGGAAACCTTAAATGGAACCAAAAGCTTAACTAGCCTGACAGGTAGGAGGCTGCCTCACCCCTTTGCAGCTCTGTAAGAAGAGTCTTCCAGCTTGCACCTTGGACTTTTCAAAGGAGTCCAAGAATGTCTTCTGCCAAAAGGAAAAGACCCTGTTGTATCTCTAGCACATCTCTAGTTAACACTTTTTTTTTGCATTGAGTAACCAGAGCAAAACGCTGACGTGAACTTTGTAGCTGTTTCACTAAAAAATCAAACACTGGCCAGATTGTTTAAAAGCTAACAGTGATCAGATGGCTGGCTGACTTTTAACTGCAGGTTTGCAAACACACATGTATATTGCCTTGTGTATACAGGCCTACAAAATCATTGTAGTTGGACAGTCTTTCCACGGGTCAGTATGAATCAGTATTAGTGCTGTGGTACGTTTGTCTGCCTTCATTGAGTTGAACAGAAATTCACCAAGAGGTTTGGCTAATATGTGGCTCTAGTGTATATGTCTCAGTCAAAAACATCTTAATGTGTGACTTCTCTGGGCGTGGAGCCCAAATTAATTATGGTGCTCAGTCTCTCATATTTATTTAAGTGGATGCGTTATAAATTATTATTCTGCTATTCATAATATAGACTTTAATGGATCTGTATATAAGAATGAAAAAGCATGCAGCTATGCAAATTATAATCACAATGGCAGAAAAATGGTCTTTTCATGCCTATGACAATATAAGAGCCAAAATAGGAGAATTTTCTGGCATTTGTGGCTGGTCAGAGTCCATCTGTTTCATCTGTTATTTGGCTGTCTGAATGGTTGAACTTTATTTCCTCTACATCATACTGAACTTTTAAGAACAAACAAAAAACTTTTATCTGAGGATAGTACACAGATGTACTTAAATAGGCGTTTATATGCACCTTGTTTTTATATCTGAAATAATTCAGTTAATGTAGTATTTATGATTATCTTTTCTAGCATTTAATCCATGACTCTCACCAGTTCACCTAACATACTACAAAATGTCTTATGCAAAACAGCCACTCAAGAATGCTGGATGTTTGAAAGACATTGTTAGTCCAAATAAACTAGAAAAGCAAGCAAAATTATTTAGAATCAGTACTAGTAAAAGATTTTTATGTGTGTTAAAATTTTTTTCATTACTCTTATTTGTACCAAAAAGTATAATTTCATGAGGTTTGATTATATAATACAATAAAGGTTATTATTACTAAGTATACTCTATTGCAGAATAGTCTATATGACACATATTTCTTAACATTCATAGATTACTAGCCACTGTTGCATAAATTGATTTTTTTTTTTTTTGAGACGGAGTCTTGCTCTGTCGCCCAGGCTGGAGTGCAGTGGCACCATCTCGGCTCACTGCGAGCTCCACCTCCCGGGTTCACACCATTCTCCTGCCTCAGCCTCCCTAGTAGCAAGGACTACAGGTGCCCACCATCACTCCTGGCTGATTTATTTTGTATTTTTAGTAGAGACGGGGTTTCACCATGTTAGCCAGGATGGCCTCCATCTCCTGACCTGGTGATCAGCCCGTCTCAGCCTCCCAAAGTGCTGGGATTACAGGTGTGAGCCACCGTGCCCAGCCACATAAATTGAATTAAATCAAATTCCTATTAAGTTGGAATCATAGATCTGGAAGAAATCTCAAGATAACAAATGATGCAGCCTCCTCCCCTAGTAGTAGACCAACCTACCTGCTATAAAAAATAATGATTGCCTTTGCACATTTCAAGATATTGCCAGGGCCAGGTGAGGTGACTCACACCTGTAATTACAGAGCTTTGGGAGACTGAGGTGGGAGATCATTTGAGGCCAGGAATTTGAGGCAACAGTAAGCTATGATCATGCCACTGTACTCCAGTCTAAGGGACAGAGTGAGAGCTTGTCTCAAAAACAACAACAATGATAACAACAATAAAACAAAAACAAAAAACAACAATATCTTTAGAAAGGGATATTTCACATCACTTGATTTCTTGTTCCAGTACAATACTTGATCTTACAGAAAAGCAGTTGTTGCCAGCCGGGCACGGTGCCTCACACCTGTAATTCCAGCACTTGGCCCAGGAGTTCAAGACCAGCCTAAGCAACATAGGGAGACCCCATCTCTACAAAAAACTCAAAAATTACCTGGGTGTGGTGGCACATGCCTGTAGTCCTAGCCACTCAAGAGGCTGAGGTGGGAGGATCGCTTGAGTCCAGGAGGTTGAGAGTTGAGGTTGCAGTCACCTGAGATCACACACACGCTCACAAAAGTGTGAGCGTCAGAGCAAGACCCTGTCAAAAAAAAAAAAAAAAAAAAAAAGCCGCTCACAGTGGCTCACGCCTGTAATCCCAACACTTTGGGAGGCTGAGGCAGGTGAACAAAATGATGAAACCCTGTATCTACTAAAAATACAAAAATTAGCCCGGCACAGTGGTACACACATGTAATCCTAGCTACTCTGGAGGCTGAGGCAGGAGAATCGCTTGAACCTGGGAGGCAGAGGTTGCAGTGAGCCGAGATCGTGCCACTGCACTCCAGCATGGGTGACAGAGCAAGAGTCTGTCTCAAAAAAAAAAAAAAAAAAAAAAATTGTCTTCAGTCTACCTGAGCTATTTTTCTGTTAGTTAAGTCTTTACCTTGGAATATTCTGGACTTACAGAAAAGTTGTAGGATGAACCGTTCCCATGCACACTTTCTCGAGTCTTTCCTAATGCTAAAATCTTACGAATCTATAGTACATTTGTCAAAGTAAGAATAACATTGGCACATTACTGTTTACTAAATTCCACGCTATATTTGGATTTCATCAATGTCTTTTTGTGTTTTAGCATCCAATCCAAATAGCATTTAGTCATCATATCTCCTTAGTCTGTTCTGTTCTGTGACCGTTTCTTAGTCTTTCCTTGTCTTCCATGACTTGTTTTATAGAATGTTCCTCACTCCGGGTCTGTCTAATGTTTTCTGAGGATTAGGCTGGAGTTAGGGATTTGGGGGGAAGCCTGCAGCAGGATGAAATGCCTTTCTCATCACATCATACCAGGGGTACATGCTACCAACATGACTTATCACTAGCAATATCAACCTCATCGCTTAGTTAGGTAGTGTTTGCCAGATTACTCCACTGTAAAGTTATTATTTTTCCCTACTCTATTTTTTTTTTTTTTTTTTTTTTTTTTTTTTTTTTGAGATGGAGTTTTGCTCTTGTCACCCAGGCTGGAGTGCAGTGGCGCTATCTCGGCTCACTGCCACCTCCGCCTCCCGGATTCAAGCAGTTCTCCTGCCTCAGCCTCCCGAGTACCTGGGATTACAGGCGCCCGCCACCATGCCCAGCTAATTTTTGTATTTTTAGTAGAGACAAGGTTTCACCGTGTTGGCCAGGCTGGTCTCGAACTCCTGACCTCAGATGATCCACCTGCCTTGGCCTCCCAAAGTGCTGGGATTACAGGCATGAGCCACTGAGCCCAGTTCCTACTCTATTTTTAAGAAACAGGTCACTAACTCCAGCCCACACCCAAGAGGGAAGGATTAGGCTTTGTTTCATGGAGGGAGAAGCATCTCCATGTGTCATTTAGAGCTATGTGAGGAAGATTTGTCCCTTCTCCCCATTTATTTATTTATTCGGTCATTTATCTAATGCGTTTGGACTCATGTACATTTATTTTCTTTTGGGTTATAATCTGTGATGGTTATTATTGAGTGTCAACTTAATTGGACTGAAGGATGCAAAGTATTGATCCTGGGTGTGTCTGTGAGGGTGTTGCCAAAGGAGATTAACATTTGAGTCAGTGGACTAGGAGAGGCAGATCCACCCTTAATCTGGGTGGGCACCATCTAATCAACCGCCAGCACTGGTATAATAAAGCAGGCAGGAGAAGGTGGGAGGACTTGACTGGCTGAGTCTTCCCCCTTCATCTTTTTCCCATGCTGGACGCTTCCCACCCTCAAACACCAGACTCTAAGTTCTTCAGCTTTTGGACTCTTGGACCTACACCAGTGATTTGCCAGGGGCTCTTGGGCCCCCAGCCACAGAATCAAGGCTGCACTGTTGGCTTCTCTACTTTTGAGGTACAAAAGTTATTTTCTGAATCTATCATTCACACATATGTCATTATAGTGTTATGGCTACTCTGTTTGTCTGTATCCAGCCTGCACTATTTTCTTTAAAGTTCATGGCTATTGCACTATTTTCTTTAAAGTTTCATGGCTATTGGTCCATAATTAAGCAAAGTTTGTATAGTTGGGCAAAACCAAAATATTGTAGAATGGAAGAGAATATTCAGAGTCAATCAGCGCAGTTTTTTATACATTACATGTATAAAACTCATTTAATCAAAGGAGTAATGTAGAACTTGCTCAAGAGAAGCTCAAGGTCATTGTTAAACACACAGACTCTCACTCCTTCCCCCAGAAAGTCTGAGGTAATAAATCTGAGCCTGGGAATAATTATTCTATTTTATTTTACTTTTTTATTTTATTTTATTTTATTTTATTTTATTTTATTTTATTTTATAGAGATGGGGTCTTGTTTTATTGCCCAAGCTGGTCTTAAACTCCTAACCTTAAGCAATCCTCCTGCCTCAGCCTCCCAAAGTGCTGGGATTACAGGTGTGAGCAACTGTGCCTGGCCATGAATCAGAATTTTATTTTTATTTATTTATTTTGAGTCAGGGTCTGTTTCTGTTGCCCATGCTGGAGTGCAGTGGTACGATCACAGCTCACTGCAGCCTCAACCCCCGAGTTCAAGTGATGCTCCCACCTCAGCCTCTCAAATAGCTGGAACCACAGGTGCATGTTCCTACCCCTGGCTAATTTTTGTATTTTTTTTTTAAGAGACGGGGTGTCACCATGTTGCCCAGGCTGGACTCGAGCTCTTGGGCTCAAGTGATCCACCTTCCTTGACCTCCCAAAGTGCTGGGATTACAGATGTGAGCCACTGTGCCTGGTCTGAATCAAAATTTTAAACAAGAGTCCCAAGCCGAAAAACTGATTTAATCCAGATCCTGATTAATATGGGAAAACTGAGGCCCAGAGGAAAGACATTCTACCCCTCCAATGTTCATTAAGCATCTACCTCTATAGGGCATTATGGAAGTACAATGGGAATATATCAAAAGGTTTAGGACAATGCATTGCAGTGCATTTCTGGTGTACTGTAAGTTGGTACAATCTTTTGGGCAGACAGTTGGGCAATACGTATAAAAATATTAAACGTGCTTATCCTTTGATCCAGTAATTCCAGAAGAAAATAGAGTTTTCATTCAGACCACTTGAATCAGAACCACCTAGGGTTCCTGCTGAGGATGTAGGTTTCAATGTCTCAGATCAACTGAACTAGAATCTCTGGGAGTGGGACCTGGCATTCTGCATTTTAACAAGCTCATCAAGAAATTCTGACCGGGTGTGGTGGCTCATCATCGTTATCTCAGCCCTTTGAGAAGTCGAGGTGGGAGAATCCCTTGAGGTCAGGAATTTGAGACAAACCTGGTCAACATAATAACACCCTGCTTTTTTTTAATAAGAAAAATTAGCCGGGCATGGTGGCACATGCTTGTAGTCCCAGCTTCTCTGGAGGCTGAGGCAGGAGGATCACTTGAGCCCAGGAGTTTGAGGATACAGTGAGCAATGATCATGTCGCTGCTCTCCAGCCTGGATGATACAGTGAGACCCTGTCTCTAAAAAAAAAAAAAAAAAGACAGAAAAAGAAACTAAAAGAGAAGCTTATGTTCACTAATTTGTAAGAAATGCTTTCCTTTGTCAGGGAGAGTTCTGAGCTCAAGCGATCTTCCTACTTCAGCTTCCTGAATAGCTGGGACTGTAGGTGTGCACCAACATGCCTAGCTAATTTTTTATTTTTTGTAGAGAAGAGGTCTCACTATGTTGCCCAGGGTGGTCGCAAACTCCTGGGATCCTTCCACCTCGGCCTCCCAAAATAGTGAGATTACAGATGTGAGCCACTGCACCCAGTCTGGATAATTTATAATGAATGAAAACTTATTTGGCTCATAGTTCTGGAGGCTGGAAAGTCCAATATTGGAAGGCTGCATCTGATAAGAGCCTTCCTGCTGTATCATCACATGGCAGAATATATGGCATCACAAGGAAGCATGCACAGGAGACAGAGGGAAACTGGGCTTAAATCCCATGATAATTAACCCATCCCCACTATAACGGCACTAATTCATTCATGGAGCAGGGCCCTCATGACCTAATCGCTTCTTAAAGGGCCCATCTCTTAGTACCATTGACATGAGTTTTGGAGGAGACATTTAAACCATAGCACAGGGCAAAAAGAGCTACACAGAGGGGCAGCTGGGCATGGGGTATTAGAGCCCAAGAGGGATCTGAAAAATGTCCACAGGGATGGCAAGTAAGACAAGCAGGGTGAAGATGGTGTCCCCATAGAGGAGTGTACCTTGTATCTGTGTGGGGTGTCAGAGCCCCAGAAGATGAGGAGATCATGCATGTGAGAGGACAGGGGGCCCTCGTATGGGTCCTAAGAGAGGGTGCCTGGGCAAGGGAGTGGCCTGCACAAGGTATGGAAGCCCACTGAGGGTAAGCGGGGGTTGGCCAGGTATGAGGTGTGGAGGCCTGAGGGGACAACAAGGGCCTCTCTTTGGGGAGGAGACAGTGGCAGCTTCAGGAAATTGGCTACGTTCAGGGTGTTGACTAAATACATAAGTATTTTAAAGTTAAGGAGAGTCAGGTTTCTCACTGTTGGAGAAGGGAGTTCTGAAAATGGAAAGGAAACTGTATTACTTTGTTTTCATGCTGCTGATAAAGACATACCCAAGACTGGGCAATTTACATAAGGAAGAGGCTTATTGAACTTACAGTTCCACCTGGCTGGGGAGGCCTCACAATCATGACGTAAGGTAAAAGGCACGTCTCACATGGCGGCAGACAAAGGAAGAGAGCTTATGCAGGGAAACTCTTGTTTTTAAAGCCATCAGATCTTGTGAGACTCATTCACTATCACAAGAACGGTACGGAGAAGACCTGCCCCCATAATTCAATCACCTCCCACCAGGCTCCTTCCACAACATGTGGGAATTGTGGGAATTATAGTTCAAGATAAGATTTGGGTGGGGACACAGCCAAACCACATCAGAAACAAAACTAGAATGAATGCTGAGATGTTGGATTTGAATGGAAGGAATTTGGCGTGAACTTGTGGTTTTCAATAGGTAAATAGATACTATGTACCTAGACAGTGTCTAAACCCTGTCTACTAAGAGGGTGACACTCCAATAGCAATGAGTTCTCCTGGAAGCCCAGATCTAAATACCTTTTCCCACTAAAGGGAACTCAGGCCCTTGGAGAGATGACCTATTCCAGCTCTGGAACAGGGAAATCGTAAGACGGCCAAAACATCTTCTCATGTCAGAAGACAAGGAAGTGCTCGAAGAATGTGGGAGCCATGTTAAAGGACATAGGAGCCAGCTTGTGGCCAAAGGAGTTCCCACTGGCCACATCTGAGACCATTTGAGCATTATTAAACAGTGATAGTGTAGTTCTCAGGAACTGGGGAGAGAGAGGAATGCAGTTAGTATTGATAGGTATAGAGTTTCAGTTGCAGAAGATGAGAAAGTTCTGGAAATGGATGGTGATGATCATTGTACAACAATGTGAATGTACTTAATGCCCCTGAATTGTACACTTAAAAATGGTTTAAAAATAATTTTGTTATGCATATTTTATGAGAATTTTTTAAATGATGGCAATAGATTATAACACACTAAACAAAAAAATAATCCATGAGTCCTGCTGTGGACCGAATTGTGTGCCACAACCCTGCAATTTATATGTTGAAGCCATAACCTCCCAGTGTGGCTGTATTTGAAATAAAGAAGTAATTAAGGGTGAATGAGGTCATAACGGTGGGGCACTGATCTGATAGGATTAGTGTCCTTATAAGATAAGACACCAGAGAGCTTTCTTTTTCTTTCTGTCACGTGAAGACACAATGAGAAGGTGGCTGTTTAAAAGCCAGGAAATGAGCCCTCACAGGAGCTAAATCTGCCAGCACCTCAATCTTGGGCTTCCCAGTCTCTAGAACTTCAAGAACATAAATTTCTGTTGTTTAGGCCACCCAGTCAACAGTATTTTGTTATGTCAGTCCAAGCTAAGACAAGCTCCTAATGATTTTTTTGTTTTAAGATGGAGTCTCACTCTGTCATCCAGGCTGGAGTCTGTGGCATGATCTCAGCTCACTGCAACCTCCACCTGCCGGGTTCAAGTGATTCTCCTGCCTCAGCCTCCCAAGTGGCTGAGATTACAGGCATGTGCCACCACATCCTGCTAATTTTTGTATTTTTAGTAAAGATGGGGTTTCTCCATGTTGGCCAGGCTGGCCTCGAACTCCTGACCTCAAGTAATCCACCCACATCGGCCTCCCAAAGTGCTGGCATTACAGGCATGAGCCACCATGCCTAGTGCCTCTAATGATTAAAAACATAGTAATAATGGCAGGAAGGGATAGGAAAAGTCTCCCCACATAAAGATGCTGGCTCATAAATGCAGAAGAAATCCTGCCGTCTTGGAACTATCAGTGTAACAATTAATTCAAGCATGGATCTTTAATGGATGTCAAATCCAAGGAGTGAAAGATTTGATAAGGAAGAGGATATTCATAGTTTTACAATATCATCCCCACAGACAGTTATTAATGACAGAGGGAAAAGATGCCTTTAAAATGGTGTCAGATACACCTGTCAGGTACCACTTAATGATCAAATTTAGTATCACCAATGAAGATGAGACAAAACTGACATTATGTACTTTTTAATGTGATGAAGGGAGAAGTATACAACCTCACCATAAAGTTTTCTTAACAAAAATTTGAACCTGAATCTAATGAAGAAATACTCTAAAACCAAATTGTGGGATATTGGCCTAGATTCTATGTCGTTGTCATGAAAGACTTTTTTTTTTAAAGGAGGTGAATGATCAAGATTAAAGGAGACTAAAGAGATATGACAACCACGCTTAATGTGATGAACTTGACCAGATCCTGTTTTACCCAAACAGACAAAAAATAGGCTATAGGGGGTGTCTTGAGGCAATGGAGGAGATTTCAATATGAGTTACATATTAGCCTGTTATCATACTGCTATGAAGAATATATAGCCTGGGTAATTTATAAGGCAAAGAGGTTTAATTGGCTCATGGTTCTGCAGGCTGTATAGGAAGCATGGCTGGGGAGGCCTCAGGAAACTTATTGATTATGGTAGAAGGTGAAGGGGAGGCAGGCATGTCTTACATGGCCAGAACAGAAGAGGGAGAGAAGGGAGGGGTGCCACACACCTTTACATGACCAGATCTCATGATGACAGCTCACTCACTATCACCAGAACAGTACCTGGGGAAACGCGCCCCCATGATCCAATCACCTCCTACCAGGCCCCAGTTCCAACACTGGGGATTAAAATTCAACATCAGATATGGGCGCAGACACAAATCCAAACCATATTCAGCTATATACTAGATAATATTTACTGTATCAGTTTTAATTTCTTAGGTTTGATAATAATACCATGGTTATAGGCCAGGCACAGTGGCTCATGTTTGTAATCCCAGCACTTTGGGAGGCTGAGGTGGACGGATCACCTGAGGTTAGGAGTTTGAGACCAACCTGGCCATTATGGTGAAACCCCATCTCTACTAAAAATACAAAAATTAGCCTGGCATAGTGGCAGGCGCCTGTAATTCCAGCTACTCAGTAGGCTGAGGCAGAAGAATCACTTGAACCTGGGAGGCAGAGGTTGCAGTGAGCCAAGACTGTGCCATTGCACTCCAGCCTGGGCAACAGAGTAAGACTCCGTCTCAAAAAATAAAGAAAGAAAGAAATAATGATTATATAGGAGAATGGCCTTATTTTCAGGACTGAAGTATTCAGAAGTCAGGTGTCATGATGTCTATAATTTATTTACAAATTGTTGAACAAAAAACCTACATCTCCATAGACAGAAATAAAAGCAACATGGTAAAATGGCAATCTCTCCTGGCGAATCTGGAACACAGACACATAGGTACTCATTTTATTATTGTTTAAAATTTTCAGCAATTTTCACATTTTTCAAATGAAAAAGTTAGAGTCTAGCTCTCTTGGATGTGTCTCAAGAAATACATAGGTCGGATTTCTTATTTTTATTTATTTATTCAGAGACAGGTCTCACTCTGTCACCCAGGCTGGAGTGCAATGCTGTGACCTTAGCGCACAGTAACCTCGAACTCCTGGGCTCAAGCGATCCTCCAGTCTCAAGTTCCCAGATAGTTGGGACTATAGCTTGTGCCACCATATCTGGCTAATTTCAAAATTTTTTTTTGTAGGGACGGAGTCTTGCTTTGTTGCCCAGGCTGGTCTCAAACTCCTCATCTCAAGTGATGCTCTTGCCCTGGCCTCCCAAAGTGCTGAAGTTATAGACATGAGCCACCGTACCTGGCTCCCTAATTTTAAAATATCAAAATAACAGTATTGGCCAGGTATGGTGGCTCACGCTTGTAATCCCAGCACTTTGGGAGGCTGAAGTGGGCGGATCACTTGAGATGAGTCGTTCGAGACCAGCCTGGCCAACATGGTGAAAACCCGTCTCTACTAAAAATACAAAAATTAGCTGGGCCCAGTAGCATGCGCCTGTAATCTCAGCTACTTGGGAGGCTGAGGCAGGAGAATTGCTTGAACCTGGGAGGTGCAGGTTGCAGTGAGTCGAGATGGCGCCACTGCACTCCAGCCTGGGTGACAGAGTGAGACTCTGTTTCCAAAAAAAAAAAAAAAAAAAAAAAAAAAAGTAACAGTATTATACCAACAAGATTACAGACTTTTAAAGCCATAAAAACAGCACAATATATGCGAATACCAAATTACTGAATCAGTATTACAATCCAGGAGGAAATGTGCTCTTATTCACCAGTTAGTCTCCAGAACCCTGTGTGTAATACAGGCTCAGTATATGTGGAATAGGTGAGCGAGGAATTTATTTTATTTTGGGATTTGATGGTTTAAGTAGCTCCTAAAAGAGGTAAAAACTAGCTCCTAAAATAGGTAAAAACTGGAATGCACAGTGTAGTTCAGGGAGCCTGGCCCCACTTGTTCCACCCCCCTATCCCCACACCCCACCACCAACACGGGAAGCCAGTAGAATAGCACTGGAGTTCGGAAACTGAGACTCTTAAGTAATTAGCTAGAGCATTTGTTGTGTAGGCTTATTGTGGTGCCGAATCTGTTACGGTTTTAAGAAGTTCTGGGACAGGATAACAACTTGAAGGATATAGCTTTGTTTTATAGAGTTTTCATGATTGGATCATATTTGTATATATGTCTCAAAATAATCTTGTAAGTAAATAAACAAGAGAACTCTTGGTCTATTTTTGAAAGAATACTCTTTAGCGCAGCATTTGCATTTATGTATGAAATGTGCTAATTACAAGTAATATTTTAAATCTATTCATTAAAGCATGTTTCCCAGGTGTTGGGAATTCTTCACACTTCGAGATAAAACTGGAGTATGTCTGTCTGTGGGGGTGTGTGTGTGTGTGTGAGAGAGAGAGAAAGAGACAGACAGAGGGGGAGAAAATGAGGCATACATACAGAAAAGAGTTTACAACATACACACAGGGTTTAACAAATGAATAGCAAACAGGTAAATAAATAGAACATTATGAGAATCACCCTCACCATATTCCTCTCCCCAAGCTCAAATCATCTCTCCCTTTATAGGTAAGCACTATTTTGACCTTTATGATAATTACTTATTTTTCTTTATACTTTTCATCCTTACATAGACATCCCTAACCAACATGGTTTGGTTTTATCGGTTTTTGTGAACTTTGCATAAATGAAATTATAGCATACAAATCTTTTCGTTTCTTGCTTTCTTTATCCAGTTGTTTGTACCAATTTGTACAAACCATTGTTTGTTGGTGAGAATTCCCAGTGTTCCATGTTCTTGCCAACACTTGAAATAAGTGTATTATTAAACTGTTTTAATTTTTGCCAATCTAGGGACTATATATGGTACCTTGCTGTGGTGTTAATTTGCATTCTACTGGTAACTAATGATGTTGATTACCTTTCCATATATTTATTGACAAAATATACTTCTTTGAACATGTTTTATTACATAGATCTTCTTCTCCTCCATTTAATTGGACTATACCCAAATCAGTTTGGAAGATTATAGTGTAGCTAAATTTCTTTTCTTCTTTTACTTTTTTCTTTTATTGAGACAGGGTCTTGCTTTGTCGCTCAGGCTGGGGTGTAGTGGTTTGATCATGGCTCACTGTAGCCTCAACCTTCCAGGCTCAGGTGATCCTACTGCCTTAGCATCCTAAGTACCTGGTGCTACAGATGCACACCACCACACCAGCTAATTTTATTATTTTATTTTATTTATCTATTTATTTATTTATTTATTGAGATGGAGTTTTGCTCTTGTTGCCCAGGCTGGAGTAGATGGCATGATCTCGACTCACTGCAACCTCCACCTCCTAGGTTCAAGTGATTCTCCTGACTCAGCCTCTCAAGTAGCTGGGATTACAGGTATGCGCCACCATGCCTAGCTAATTTTGAATTTTCAGTAGAGATTGGGTTTCACCATGTTGGCCAGGCTGGTCTCGAACTCCTGACCTAAGGTGATCCACCCCCCTTGGCCTCCCAAAGTGCTGGGATTATAGGCATGAGCCACCGCACCCAGTCTAATTTATTTTTTGTAGAGACAAGGTCTTGCCATGTTGCCCTGGCTGGTTTCAAACTCCTGGCCTCAAGCAACCCTCCTGCCTTGGCCTCCCAAAGTGCTGGGAAAATGACAGGCATGAACCTCTGCACCTGTCCTGTAGCTAAATTTCTTAAAGCCACATTCACAGCATTAAGTCAATATCAGAGAACCAAGAACTGAGGGGGAGAGAGGAGATGAAGTAGGGATAGAGAGATGAACTGACAAATAATAAGTAAAAATAAAAACTTAATGGAAAATTCAGAGAGATGGGAAAGAAGATGTAAAGTTGTTTCTAAAAGATAGGGATGAGGAACACAATCCTTTTTTTTTTTTTTAGACAAGATATAGCTCCATCTTCCAGGCTCGAGTGCAGTCTTGGCTCACTGCAACTTCCACTTCCTGGGCTCAAGCCATCCTCCCACCTCAGCCACCTGAGTAGCTGGGACTACAGGTGTGCACTACCACACCCAGCTAATTTTTGTATTTTTAGTAGAGATGAGGTTTTACCCTCTTGCCCAGGCTGGACTTGAACTCGTGAGCTCAAGTGATCCACCCACCTTGGCCTTCCAAAGTGCCGGGATTACAGGCATCAGCCACTGTGCCCGGCCCAATCCTGTCTTTTAAAGAAGATATTTTTCAGACTATAAAGTTGGAACAGAAAAAAAAGATGCAAATTAAAGATGGCAAAAGGAAAACAGAACTTCATATTATTTCATTACATAAGAAATAATGTAAGCCAGGTGCGGTGGCTCATGCTGTTATCAAAGCACTTTGGGAGGCTGAGACAGGAGGATTGCTTTAGGCAAGAAGTTCGAGACCAGCCTGGGCAACATAGTGAGATCCCTATCTCTATTTTTTATGTAATTTAAAAACTAATAATAAAAGAAAAAAATATACATGAATTAGTCACCCTAAAGCCCTACCCTACGAGAGGTGCCCTCTGAGACCTTCATATGTATAAAAACGTGGTATTTGAGCTTCTGCTTCTTTTCACTAATGAGACAGAGATTTTAAATGTTCACTTTTTTTTTTCTAGCAACCACAAAATTTGCCCAATGTCGGTATCCTACCCACAGTAAATAAGGTAAAACAGAATCTGTTTGATGTTGCTTATTATTAAATGGGAATGACTTTTTGCCTAAGGTGTTGGTGTAATCATTAACTGCAAGGGAAGTGGTTATGGTCATCGAGGATTCTGGTTTGACCCAGCACTGGGAATTTTTTTTTCTTTTTCTTTTTTTTTTTTTTGAGACAGGGTCTCACTCTGTTGCCCAGACTGGAGTGCAGTGGCGCAATCTCGGCTCACGGCAACCTCCGCCTCCCAGGTTCAAGTGATTCTCCTGCCTCAGCCTCCCGAATAGCTGGGATTACAGGCACCAGCCACCACGCCTGGCTAGTTTTTGTATTTTTAGTCGAGGTGGGGTTTCACTATATTGGCCAGGCTAGTCTCGAATTCCTGACCTCAAATGATCTACCCACCTCGGCCTCCCAAAGTGCTGGGATTACACGAGTGAGCCACCGCGCCTGGTCCGCACTGGGAATTTTTAAAGATCACATGCCTTTCTTCTTAAGGACTGTCTAGACAATAAAATTTAGAATTGTGGCTTGGCGTTACCTAATCACAATAATTAGAGATACTTGTTTTAACCAGTTCAGTTGCCAAGAAAAAAATGCCACTAGTTTGATTAAGAAATAAAGAACGTTCTTTTATTTAGAATTTGAAATTTGTATAATCCCTGATCTCCTTGAAGAAACAAGGGATATTAAAATATTGAAAACCAGTTCATCTTGTCCTACACAGAGCTGATTCACTAGCATAGTGAAGACGCTTTATACACTAACAACTAATTTTCACACACATAACTGAAAATGGAGACCACATTGTACAAAGAAATAAAATTATATCAATTATGGAAGGCCAAAAATAGGATTATAGATGGCTTACTTAATTCTATTTGACTTGCACTGATGTTTCCCTCCCAAGGTTCACTCCTGTATACTCAGGAGTTCAAACTTGATCAGAACAAAAAAGGCTAGAGAGTGGCAACTCTTCTTTCCATCATTTTAACGGCTTTTGCATGACCAAATGTTTCCTGTGCCAATCAGTGGGGAAGAAGCAGCCAGCTTGTCTCTTAATTGCTTTAGAGTTCTGTTTGTCTATTTAGCATTTCTTTTTGAAGTCTGAGGATTCTAGTTCTCTACAGACTTTAGATAGATAGATGGCTGATAGATATTCAGCCATATATTTGCAGTCCTGACCTTTGCTTCGAGCTTTAGTCCTGACCTTTAACTTTCTGCTGGGTATCTCTAATTTCTAAAGTCAACTGCATCTCACATCCCCCATTAGACTTCATTTTTTCCAGCTCTTCAACAGTCTAAAACCTTGGAATCACCTCAGATTCCTCCTTCTAGCCTATTTGCCTCTCTCTTCTTAATCTAATCAGTCGCAAATTCTTGCCAAACCATTTCTTTTCATCCCTCATTGCCTTATGTCTAATCCAGACCTTATCTGTCTCATACCTATACTATCACAATAGCCTCCTAACTGGATGGCTCCAGCCAGTCTTGGGCTCTTTCATGCTAGCTTCATCTTTGAACTTTGCACACCCGTTTCTTTCCTCAAACATGCCCCACAATGCTTGTCCATTTTAGCCTCATGTCTGTGCTCATCTCTCCCCATCCTTTTTCTTTAATGATTATTTACCTCATGATACTTCTTTGATGGATCTCCCTGATAGCACTAATCCTCTATAAGAACTTCCTTCCTTTACTATCTGTGTTCTTCCTTTGACAGGAAGGAAGTGTACAGGAGGCTGTGTTCTTTACATTTTATGATTGGCCCCATCTCCAGAACTGACTGGATTGTCACTCCACTGAATTTAGCCAGCCAAGTGTCTTTTTGCACTTTGCTTTTTTCACTTAACATATATTGGAGATCTCTCCTTACCAGCACATATATATTTATCTAATGCTTTTAAGATGTCTGCTAATTATGGAAAATTCATAATTTATTTAATTAGTCCCTTACTGATGGCTACTGGTGGTTTTTCTGGCTTTATTATCAAACACGCTGCAGTGAATATCCTTGCATATCTTGAGCAACTTTAATGTCACAGGAAAATAATTGTACTGCCATTGCTGGATTAAAGGTGTGTGTCTGTGTGTGTGTGTTTACCTATAAACACTATTTTTAAGAGCTGAGGTCTCCTTATGTTGCACCCAGGCTGGAGTGCAGTGGCTGTTCAAAGGCACGATTATAGTGCCTTGAACTCCTGGCAAGTGATCTTCTTGCTTCAGCCTTCTGAGCAGCTGGGACTACAGGCATGCTTGATATATTTTATTTTTATTTTGTTTTTTTGAGATGGAGTCTTGCTCTGTCGCCCAGGCTGGAGTGCAGTGGCACGATCTCGGCCCACTGCAACCTCCACCTCCCAGGTTCAGGCCATTCTCCTGCCTCAGCCTCCGAGTATCTGGGATTACAGGTGCCTGCCACTACACCTGGCTAATTTTTGTATTTTTTAGTAGAGATGGGGTTTTGCCATGTTGGCAGGGCTGGTCTCGAACCCCTGACCTCAGGTGATCCTCCCACCTCAGCCTCTCAAAGTGCTGGGATTACTGGCGTGAACCACCGCGCCTGGCCCACCTGGTAGATTTTAAATTTGTACATAATAGAATTATCTTTTAATATAATTTTCACTGTCTACTCCCATTTTTGATATTACTAATTTTCCTGCCACTCAAGGCTTATCTCCACGAATTTAGCGCTGGAGAGAAAACGTAAAGCCAGGAGAAAAGAACATTTTGAAAGCCACAGAATAGGCTCCTCAGCGGCTAGAACACGGTTCCAGACTAGGGCAATACGGCGTCCTGGACACCGGATTGCATCATCTTTCTTTGCCAAGGATCATCTGGAGCCCAAATCAAATCTAAATGTGTCCACCTCTAAAATGGGGATAATCTTCATGTTTCTTTTCCTTTTACAGATATAAATGCAATTTCATTGTCTTGACCATTAGGAATTCTCTGAAGGTCTGTTACTACATAAATTGTGTGAACTCCGAACAGCAGAGTTCAAACTTGATCAGAACAAAAAAGGCTAGAGAGTGGCAACTCTTCTTTCCGTCATTTTAACGGCTTTTGCATGACCAAATGTTTCCTGTGCCAATCAGTGGGGAAGAAGCAGTCAGCTTGTCTCTTAATTGCTTTAGAGTTCTGTTTGTCTATTTAGCGTTTCTTTTTGAAGTCTGAGGATTTATGGAACAATAAACGTCATTTAATGCTGCGTGCTATTTTGGATTCCTCACTGGTTTTAGAATTTGGGTAAAACTACTTAGCTGAAAGTTTAACAAATTTGAAATTACAAATATTGTAGAATAGAAAAGTTCATCTCAGTGACATAAAATTACGGCAGCAGCAAAGTTTGTTACTTTTTTTTTTTTAAGTAGTAAGATGTAGACATTTTAGTATAACAAATTTTTTCAACTTGTTTGGGAAAAAATAAACTAGGAAGCAAGGTTTAAATAAGAATGGTTTGGTTTGGTTCTGAATGATGTTGTTAGTACACCACAATGCAAGCGCTGGCTATGCATTTGGGCCAACTGAGAGAAGTCCACCGCAATGCACATTCGCTCAGTAGTGTGAGAGATTAATTGTAGGCAGGTCCCATCTTTTTTATGGTATTCAAACATTCAACCTTAAGACCCCATAAGGGCGTCTCATTCCACCGGGAACTAGAGAAGCTTGACTTAACACAGATCCGGAGGAGGGGGCTTCTCTTCACCAAGCGCAAAGCCTACCTTCCAGAAGGCTGGCTGCACAAGCGGCCGCCCTAAAGGCGGTCAAAGCGGGCGAATTCGCCGTGATGCCTTCCTTCCCTAGCTCCGGCCCACTCTGGTTGCTCCTTCCCAGGTGCTCCAAGCTCTCCAGAGTTTCTGGTGGTTTAAAGTTTCCGCTTCACGCCCAGACTGCTCTAAGGGCAAATACCACCCCTTTCCCCTTCTAGGACCCCTCCCGTGAAGTCTGTTCCAACCCTGAGCCTCTTCACCTTCGAGATTGGCCGCAGATACTCCGACGGAATGGCCTGGGGAGCCGAAAGTCGTCCCCAGCCCTGGACAGCTACTGCCCAAGCCGCTCAGGCCAGCCTCGCACAGTAGCGCATCTCCTTCCCGCGACTCCCTCGCCGGCCTGTGAACCCGCAGGGGAGGCGGAGGTCGGTTCAAACCCTGCGAGAGCCCCTGCCCAGCGCCGAGTCCTGCACACGGTGGAAAGTCCTTTCGCATTAGCGGGCAGGATTAAACGACTTCACACCACGAGGTGCAAGACTGGGCTTCGGGGCCTTCCTCGGTGTTACTATTTTAAAAGAAGCTGCTCAGTTACCCAGAAGAAGATGACGGGGAACGGTGGTGTAGACCGGCTGGAGAGGAGTCCAGGGCCTGGGAGGCGCCCCTCAGACTGAGGGGCTGGGGACCCTGAAGCTGGGCGTCCAGGCCCCGCTAGCGCTGCTCTCGGCATTGTCCCGCCTGGGGCAGGCGTCCGGTCTCTTGGCAGTGCCGGCCAGCACGTAGTAGCTGCTGAATAAATAAATGCCTGTGCAACAGGGAACGTCCCGGCCCACCCGGGCCGGGTCAGGGCCTACGAAGGGCTGACGTCCGGCGCCGCCGTGGTCCCTCCGGCGTGGCCGCCCATACCTCCTGGCCACGGCGGGGCTTTGGTGGGGGGACATCCTGGGGCGGGCGACTGGACGGAAGGGACTGGACTCGGGGCGCGTCCACGGCCAACTGCCCCGAACCCAGTGCGGGAGGCCAGGGACCGGGAGTCTCCGGGGCCCCGCGCCTGGAGCGCCAGGACGCGAAGGGGCGGCGGGTGGCTCCGGGCGCGGCGCGGGCGACTCCGGGGCCGGACGGGAGTTCCTCCGCTTTCCGCCGGGCGGCCCGCGGTCTCCGCCGAGGTCACCAAGGGCCAGGCGCCCTGCGGAGGCCCCGCCGTCCCGGACCCACGGACACGCTCCCGGGGCTTGGCGTTTTCCCACCGCCCCGGACCGCCCTTGGGGTGCCGGAGGGGCTCAGGGCACGGCGTGGGGAGCCTTTGTGCCCTCTCCGCTTGTTGAGGTTTTTTTCTCCCGAGGAGAGCTCTCCCCCAACCCTTTCCTCTTGAAAGTTTTGTGGTTTCCTTAAAAGACGAAAGTTGAGAAGGTTGCAGAGACTTTTTTGCAATCTTCCCAGTCCAGAAACACTAAAACCTCTAGGCGTTTGGCCCACGGGAGCTATCTGGGGTCAAGGGGAGGGAGCAGGCCGCACATTCCTTCGCCCGCCTCCCTCCCACCTGGAGCCGCGGCCCCGCTGGGCCAGTGCACCCGAGCTGGTGCGGCGGCGCCGGCAGCGGCGGGGTTAAGCTCAGGAATGCGGCGGGAGGAATGCGTATGCAGATGAGGCGGGCGGGCGCATGCTAATCGCATGCAAATGAGGGGCCCGCCGCTGCCGAGGCCGCGCCGCAGCTTCCCGGATCGGAGCCCAGACGGCGGCGGCTCCGGCAGCCTGGGCGCCGCGACCCTCGGCGGCCACAGGGGGACGAGGCGGAGGAGGAGGAAGAGGCGGAGGCAGCGGCGGCGAGGGGGAGGAGGGTTCGCTCGCCGGCTCCGACGCAGACATGGTGGACTGATCCCCAGCGGGGCGGCGAACAGCGTTTCCTGAGGCACCTCCCGCGCCTGGTTCCGCCGCGCCCCGCGCCCCTCAGCCCCTCGCCGGCGCCCGCGTCGCGGGTTGGCGGCCGGGCCGGGCAGCCGCGTTCCCGCCGCGTCCTGCGCCCGGTCCCTATGGAGGCGCCGTTTGCCGGTGAGGCCGCCGACCATGCCTAGGAGGGCTGGGAGCGGTCAGCTGCCGCTGCCCCGGGGCTGGGAGGAGGCCAGGGACTACGACGGCAAGGTCTTCTACATCGACCACAACACCAGGAGGACCAGCTGGATCGACCCCCGGGACAGGTGGGCGCCGGCCGCGGGGGCGCGGGCCCGTTCGGACGCGGCGGCTGTTGTCCCGGAGACCCGGCCGCGCAGGGGGCGGGGGCGGCGCCGGCCCGCGGTGGTGCCCGTAGAAGTCCCCGGAGGGGTGTGGGGCTGCCTGCTCCAGCGGGGCCGAGGAGCCGCCGGTGCCCGGGCCCCTCCGCCCACCGGCTTCCCGACGCCCCTCCGGGGACCCTGCGACACGCCCCGCCCCGAGGCAAGGCTGTAGTCGCTGCCCCCGGCCGACGCCGCACGCCAGGCTAATGGACCCGAGGGGCCACCTGAGCCCTGTTAGGAACTTTCCTAGGCTTCGAGGTGCCCACGTTGAGGCTGCAGGGCACCTTCGGCCTCTGGGCGGCGGGGGTGGGCTAGGGCCTCAGTGCAGGTGGGGAACGAGCCCTCCGGGCCACCTGTGGCATCCCTCAGGCCGTCTTTGGCGCCCGAGCCTGGACTGCGAGCTCTTGGCGGGGGCGCCCAGCCTGGCCGGAGGTCCCGAGCTGGGAAGGGGCTCCCGCCCCACGCCGGGCCGTGCTAGTGGGTGTGGCTGGCTTTGCCCCTTCGAGTTTAGAAACGCGCTTTTGGGGGTTTCACTGTCTGGCGTTAGTCTTCACCTGAAAACTTGAACCGACTCCCAGATCGTGAACAGGCATATTCTGTTTGGAAGGGAGATGTAGTGAAATGAACGTTGGGTATTGAGGAACTCTGACTTGGGCTTCCCCTGGTTTGTTTTTTGTTTTTTAAATTAGTTCAGGAACTGAAAGTTCACAAATGTTTCTATATCCCATATTTCTTTTTACCCTTAAAATTTCTTAGAATTATGGTAAGAATAATAGGAGGCATTCCTAATTTTACATTTGTAAATTATCCATTAAGGAGATATTCCTAATTGTAAATTTAAATAACGTATCACCAGGGATAACTTCGACATTTGGACTTTTGTCATTTCTGAAAATTACCACTTTTTATTGAATGTGGTCTTTGGGCTTTATGACCTTTTTAGGTGCTTCTATTTAACGTGTTCCCTTTTCTCAGTTTGAAGCTGAAATATCTAACTACTTTATATTCTCAGTTACTTTTGCCCTAAAAATGTTGTTTTTGAAAGCTACTAAAAAGCAATTACAAGAAAGTCATAAATAACATTATAAATTTATGGAGCAATCCTTGTTCAATTATCCATGAAGCTATGGGCTTAGGTTTCCCTCCTGAAATGAGAAAAGGCACCTGTGCTGAGGTTCGGTCTTGCCGCAGCCTGGCTGCCTGTTGCTGGCCTGATGAAAATTGTGACAGGCATCACACCTTCACAGTCTTTCCAGACATGCTAGTTGTTGTCGTAAACTTCACGCTCCAAGCCAGTTATTTGACTTATGCCATTGCACTTTGAAACTACTTAACAGATAGTAAATGTCAGTGCTGATGGTGTGCACCCAACTGCGGCTTTTAAGGCACCTGTATAAATATTTGACTTTTACAGTTGGGTGGTAATTCTTTCTGCTTTCTGATACTTGGAGTTTCAGGTTATTGAAATAGCAATAAATTCTTGAAATATTTAGGCATTCTAGGTTTTCTTCTCCTTCAGTTTACATGTTTTACTATATTATCTCATTTGTGTTTACCAGAAAGGATTACAAGAATATGTAATGCCTGGGTAAAGTAAATAGAAAGTGGAGTGAAATTATATGACTTGGAGTATCCATATCACTACTTTTTTCACAAGTCAAGCATGTTCTTTATTTTAAACTCTTAATGGATTAGTAATTATTATGAACTATTTTCAGGAAACTGGGTAAACAATTCATTGGACGGGGACAAATAGTTTTGACTAAGATAGCTTTTTATTTTTCCAATTTTCCTTGCAGCTGTTAGGTCTTAAATATTTAGAGAGATAAATTTGATGACTTACAAATTTCTGGATCTCAGTATTAGAGTTTTAAAAGATACTCTGTGAGATCAAAGTCACCATTATATACTCAGTTTAAATTTAATTATATTTTCTTTTAGGGCAATTAAGTGACTAAATCTTACTACATAGAGTAAGAGATGATGGGAACGTATATTTGGAGTAACTATTAACTCTTGTCAGTTTTGTTGCGCACTTACCAAACATAGGGAAAGAGAGATGTTACACAGGCCAATAGAAGTGTGTGGATTCTTCTGCAGCATCAACTTACAAATCCTGAAAGAAAAACAACTTGATATACTATGGGTCTGCAGGACTTTTGAACTATTTAAGCCATTTAATTAGAATGGTCACGATGATTTACCTTGTGTATTTTTTATGTTATTCTGTTAAGGAAAAGAATTTTGTGTTTTTGATAGTCTATCAGAATTTGTCGAATATTTCTGATTATACAGATAATTATGCTGATTTAGTAGCGGAGGCTAGGGGATTTTATAAGAACATAATTTCATTCAACAAGTAGTCATGCCAGAATGCTGAAGCATTATTCTAAAATGCTTTTAAGCTTTTGGAGGTAAATGACATCATGCAAACTTTGCTGGGATGTGATCAAAGCTTTTATTGCTCCACCTCTTACTCTTACTGACTAAGTTTACGTGAGTTTCTGAATCCCTCTAAACCTCCATTTTTCAGCTCTAAAAAAGGATACTATCATCTTCTTCGTAGGGGTGTTTGTGGGCTCACCATTAGGGCCCAGCCTAATTGTATTAGTGTAGTGTTGACATTCTAGTTTAGGAACTGAGTGACCCTGGAAATAGTAGAAATATTAGCATGGACAGTATTTACTCAGTGTGTATTGTGTGCTAGCCACCCTGCTAAGCTCTTTAACTGTGATCTCATTTCATTCTCCCATTGGTTCTATGAGGTAGGTACTATTGTCATCTTCCAGTTACAGATGAGGAAATTGAGTCACAGAGAAGTCGCCCTTGTTAAATGTGGAACTAGGATTTAAAGCCAGACAGTTTGACTCTACAGCATGTGTCCTTAGTCATTCCTTTAAATTGTCTCGACACTTGGGCATGTTCAGGGCTCTTTGGGTGGAGTGCGCAGGGGGGCAGAACCTTTTTGCCACTGTTTATTTCTCAGGCTGATTGACTAGGCTGATCCTGGGGAAATCTCCCTGTTTGTGATGAATTCCTTGTCCCCCTACCCTGCCTGCATGGGCCCACTCCCTGAGTGTTATTTTGTAGGTTTACCTCCTCTTTTTTTGCTCACCATGGACACCTTTTGACTATACCAGTTGGTGTTTATGGTAGGCCATAGGTCTTGGCCAAATGGCCTGGTGCTTTTTTTTTTTTTTTTTAATTACATTCAACAAAGGAGAAAAAGGTGGCATGGATTGGCTTCATTGCCTTTTGGAGGAGTAGGGAGCTAAAGTGGGCAGGCCTCAGAGATAGGGTGAGTTGGCTTTACCAACTCCCAGTAGAATTTTGCTCATCCTCTATCCTTGGATTGAATATTACCCAGAGATACATGACTTTGTCTAGTTGAACTGAAAGATTTCACACCATACAAAGTGACTTTCCATTGGATACTCATCTGTGGCTTATGGCTAGGGTCAGATGTTGAGCAACCTGTACCTTCTAATTGAATAGAAATAATCTTGGGGGGTGGGAGGATGGGAAGGGAGGAAGGGGGTGTCAGCTGGGTATATCATTGAAGTCACAGTTAATGTTTGGCTCTCCACACCCGTTTGAGGCATACGATTAGGATCTGAGGAACTCTGTATTGTCTTTTTCCTTTTTTTTTTTTGAGATAGAGTTTCGCTCTTGTTGTCCAAGTTGGAGAGCAGTGGCGAGATCGCAGCTTACTGCAGCTCCTGGGTTCAAGCGATTCCCCCTGTCTCAGCCTCCCGAGTAGCTGGGATTACAGGCGCCCGCCACCACGTCTGGCTAATTTTTTGTATTTTTAGTAGAAATGGGATTTCACCATGTTGGCCAGGCTGGTCTCGAACTCCTGACCTCAGGTGATCTGCCCGCCTCGGCCTCCCAAAGTGCTGGAATTACAGGCATGAGCCACCGCACCCGGCCTTGTCTTCCTCTTTATTTTCTTTTTCTTTTTTTTTTGTGCAGTGGCGCGATCTCGGGTCACTGTGACCTCCGCCTCCTGGGTTCAAGTGATTCTCGTGCCTCAGCCTCCCAAGTAGCTGGGATTACAGGCGCTCACCACCATACCCAGCTAATTTTTTTGTATTTTTGCTGGAGGCAGGGTTTCACCATGTTGGCCAGGATGGTCTCCATCTCCTGACCTTGTGATCCGCCCACCTCGGCCTGCCAAAGTGCTGGGATTACAGCTGTGAGTCACTGCGCCCTCAAAGTCTTAAGTAATTTCCTTTCTCTCTTTTTTTTTTTTTTTTTTTTTTCTGAGACAGAGTATCTCATTGTCGCCCAGGCTAGAGTGCAGTGGCACGATGTTGGCTCTCTGCAAGCTCTGCCTCCTGGGTTGAAGTGAAGTGATTCTCCTGCCTCAGCCTCCTGAGTAGCTGGGATTACAGGCACCCGCCACCATGCCCAGCTAATTTTTCGTATTTTTTTAAGTAGAGGTGGAGTTTTACCATGTTGGCCAGGCTGGCAAACTAAGTAATTTCTATCAACCCACTGCTAGAGTGTAAACTCTTCCAGTCCCTGTTTGCATATTACTGCTTTTTGAATCCTTTATACATGGTAGATGTTAAATAAATGTTGGTTAATTTAGTTAATGAAGACAGTTTGTTGAATTAATGAAAGAATATTAGTTGAGCTACTCTCTTATTTCCAGTTTCTTACTGTTGGGCTTTCAAAAAATAAACCCATAACCACCAACAGAGACAACTGACCTTCTAGGTAGATTTAAAATAATGAGAGAATTGAGCTGCTACATTTTGAGTAATAGTATAAATATGAGAATTACTCATAAGAGCAAAAAAAACAAAACGAGCCTTGATAGTCTTAATCACAACTGCCATTGTCAGACTGCTGGAATTGTTCCTCTCCAGCAGGCTCTGAGTCTGGGTGCCAAGTGGTTACTGTGAATTATTTGAGTGATTATAGTATTTGAAGTGGGGAGAGGTTGTTAAAAGAGGATTAAAAAAATCACTCTAGGAAGCGCTAGTTTAAACTATGCTGTCTTCCAAAAATTCCAAAAGAAATATTCTTTTTAACACAGTTTGGTGTAGTGCTTGCTGGAGGGAACAGTACTGTAGTCGCTTAGTATATTTGAAGGACTGAGAGTTCTCCAGTGACATTAATAATCCATAGCTTGCAGTGTAATTTTGTTGGAAGACTCAGGACAGTAATTGCTTTTTAAATAAAATAAATATTTTATTTATTTTTTGAGACAGAGTTCGCTCTGTTACCTAGGCTAGAGTGCAATGGCACAATCTCAGCTCACTGCAGCCTGTGCCTCCTGAGTTCAAGTGATGCTTCTGCTTCAGCCTCCTGAGTAGCTGGGATTACAGGTGCAAGCCACCCTGCACCCAGCTAATTTTTGTATTTTTAGTAGAGATGCGATGTTACCATGTTGGCCTGGCTGGTCTCGAACTCCTGACCTCAAGTTACCTGCACGCCTCAGCTTTCCAAAGTGCTGGCATACTATTATCTTCAAATATGTTATTTGTTTTCAGCTGCAAATCCCTAAGCTTCATCTACGTAGTCAGCCATTGTGATATATGGCCTTCAAGCAAGTTGGTATTTAAATTTAGCCAGAGGAAGCCCAGGTACACCAGGAAAAGCATGGAAGTTGTCTGTTGGCCCACACTGCCGGGCCCTGCATTGCCTTGTAAATGGCTTTTGCTTACTTATTTTCAGTAATTGTCTATAGGAAAATGAGGTTATCCTTTTGGAGGGGCATGGCCCGCTTCTTCTTGCTGATGTAGGAATTAGCAGGAAACAGTGTTAGCCCTAATACACTGTGAATTCCTTATGATAGGGCTTGAGTTTGTGTATATGCCCTGGTTCCTATGAACTTGATTGAAATTGGTTGAACTGATCTTGTGTTAGAATTTTGGACTTGTTTCTTCATACATTTCTGAAACTCTTGTTACTGAAAAAGTGACCATAGAATAATGTAGAAGAGGAAAGGGATTTCTTTCTTTTTTTTTTTTTTTTTTTTTTAGACAGGAGTTTTACTCTTATTGCCCAGGCTGCAGTGCAGTGGCATGATCTTGGCTCACTGCAAGCTCCGCTTCCCGGGTTCACGCCATTCTCCTGCCTCAGCCTCCTGAGTAGCTGGGACTACAGGCGCCCGCCACCGCGCCAAGCTAATTTTTTGTATTTTTAGTAGAGACGGGGTTTCACCATGGTCTCGATCTCCTGACCTTGTGATCCGCCCGCCTCGGCCTCCCAGAGTGCTGGGATTACAGGCGTGAGCCACCGCGCCCGGCCATTATGTTTAACTTTTTGAGGGGACTGCTAGACTGTTTTCCAACATTTTACATTCCCACCAGCAGGGTATGAGTGTGCAAATTCCTCCACATCCTCACCAACACTTCTTTCTCCTTCTCTTTTTCTCTCCTGCTCTCCTTCTCTTCCTTTCTGTCTCTCTCTTCTCTTCTCTTTTCTTTTTTTCTTTTATTTCTTCGAGACGGAGCCAGTCTCTCTTGCCCAGGCTGAAGTGCAGTGGTGATCTTGGCTCACTGCAGCTTCCACCGCCAGGGTTCAACAGATCCTCCCACGTCAGCCTCCTGAGTAGCTGGGATTATAGGCGCAAGCCACCATACCTGGGTAATTTTTGTACTTTTAGTAGAGACGAGGCTGGGCTGGTCTCGAACTTTTGACCTCAAGTGATCTGCCTACCTTGGCCTCCCAAAGTGCTAGGATTACAGGTGTGAGCCACCACACCTCGCCTCACTTCTTTCTTTTTTTAAAAAAGTTATTCTAGTGGGTGTGAGGTAGGATCTTACTGTGGTGTTGATTTACATTTCCCTCTTCATAGTGTTTTGATAGGCTTAATTTGACCCAAGCCTTCCCCCTTTATTCTAGCCTTTTATAGCCATTGCTATTCTCCCCCACCTTTTTGTTTGTGTACTCTCACTCTTGATCAATAAAAAGTTAGGTAAGAGAAATTAGAAGTTTTTTTTCATCTCACATTGCTCTTCCCTTTCCCCCTATCTGATTGCTTTGAGTGATTATTTAATACTGACATTGTAGATATACATTAATTAACAGTATTTATTTTATCAACCAGCCAGGTACCCTGGACTCTGGGAGATAAAGATGGATAAGATTTAGTCCTAGCTCAGCTTGCCTGCAATCTAGTGTGCATAATCATCATTTAAAAAATGAAAGAAAATTTTGAGTGTTATTTGTTAAATTTCCTCTATATTCCTATAATTCAGCCGAAGGGTACTTTCTTCCTAAACACTCAGAGGGAAAACAGTTGAAGGAATTAAAAGCAATATATTGGCAAAGTATGTATTAATTTTTTTCTTTATTTCAAATGTGATATGTTTTATGAGGCATTGGTATGAGTCACATAATGAATCATGTGCAGTGTATATACATCAGCTTATTCAAAATTATTTGACATGCAAAGGGTTTTCCTTTTAGCTCGTTACATATGTGAATAATTAAATTTATTTTTGTCCATCTTTTTTTAAAAAAAGGCAGGAGCAAACCTGACAAGCGCTGCCTCCATCAGGTGATCCCGGGGAACATCCAGGGCACTAAGTCCTGCTGATATACCCTTGATGTGATGTGGCCACAGTGGCATTTTATCTTTGTGGTCTTTCTCCCCCAAAACCATAGTAACCCCAGTCTGATCTTCAGAAAAACACCTACTAGATCCCAGTAGAGTGGCATCCTGTGAAATACCTGACCAGTACTCCTCAAAACTGTCAGGGTCCTCACAAACAAAGTCCGAGAAACCCTCACAGCCACGAGGAGCGTAAGGAGACACCAAGACTAAATGTGATGTGTCCCAGGGGTGGAGGAGTCTTGGGCTAGAAAAAGGACATTAGGTGGAAACTAAGGAAATCTGAATAAGGTATGGATTTTAGTTAAAAAAAAAAATTTTTTTTTTTTTTTGAGACACAGTCTCACTCTTTCGCCCAGGCTGGAGTGCAGTGGCGCAATCTTGGCTCACTGCAGCCTCAGCCTCCTGGGTTCAAGCGATTCTCCTGCCTCAGCCTCCCAAGTAGCTGGGATTACAGGCATATGCCACCACACCCAGCTAATTTTTGTATTTTTAGGGGTTTCACCATATTGGCCAGGCTGGTCTTGAACTCCTTACTTAGTGATCCGCCCATCTCAGCCTCCCAAAGTGCTGGGATTACAGGTGTGAGCCACCACGCCTGGCCGGATTATAGTTAATTTTATTAATGTTAATAGATGTACCATACTAACAGGGAAAAGTAAGTGTGGACTATATATGGCAACTCTCCACACTAATTTTATCCTTTTTTCTATACATCTAAGACTGTTCTAGAAAAATAAAGTTTATTTTAAAAGACTTCTTAAATATAACACAAAACAAAGTGATTTTCTTTAATGGAAGTATAACCATGTTTGTTTATATGAAAATTCTGCTCCATAGGCCTCATTTTAGCCCTCTAGCTAAGAATGGGTTTTAAATCATGAAAGGTTGTAAACAAACAAACAAAAATAAAGAAGAATATGTGACAGAGACTGAATGTGGTTCACAAAGCCTGGAATGTTTACTTTGGCCCTTTACAGAAGAAGTTTGCCATTGTCTTTAAAAATTTTATAGCAATAGGCTGGGCGTGGTGGCTCATGCCTGTAATCCCAGGAGAGAGGCTGAGGCGGGCGGATTACGAGGTCAGGAGATCGAGACCATCCTGGCTAACACAGTGAAACCTCGTCTCTACTAAAAATACAAAAAATTAGCCGAGTGTGGTGGTGGGTGCCTGTATTCCCAGCTACTTGGGAGGCTGAGGCAGGAGAATGGCGTGAACCTGGGAGGCGGGTTTTGCAGTGAGCTGAGATGGCACCACTACACTCCAGCCTGGGCAACAGAGTGAGACTCCGTCTCACAAAAAAAAATGTATAGCAATATTTTTAAAATGTTTCTATAAATCTTAACCTTTTATGATAAAATGGCACATTTATTAGTGATCATTGCACATTCTGTTATGCCAGCAGTCCCCAGCCTTTCAGGTACCAGGGACTGGTTTTGTGGAAGACAATTTTTCCACAGAATGGGATAGGGGAGTTGCGGGGAATGGTTGCAGGATGAAACTGTTGGATCTCAGATCATCAGGCATTGGTTAGATTCTCATAGGAGCACACAGCCTGGATCCCTCACATGTGCGATTCATTATAGGGTTCGCTGTCCTATGACAATCTAATGCCACCACTGATCTGACAGGAGGCAGAGCTTAGGCGGTCATGCTTGCTCACACCACACACCTGCTGTGCGGCGCAGTTCCTAACAGGCCAGTGTACCAGTCTGTGGCCTGGGGTTGGGAACCCCCGGTTTATGCCACAAGGGATTTGGACTCTAGGTGCTATGTGGGACAAAGGTGAGTCAGACATGGGTACTGAATTTGAGGAGTTGTCTTGAATCTCATGTTACCTTTTTTTTTTTTTAAACAACGAAATGCAGCATGTTACCTAGTTTTCCAAACTGGTTCTTTGAAGTAGCTGGACCTAATGGTAGTGGAAATAGGTCTGTTACTCTTAAGGTAAGAATGATTTCACGGGTCCCTGGTCAAATGTAGCAGCCTGTGGATTCGGAATACCTCATGGTTATTTTGATGGAAAGTCAAGAGACATCTTTGGGCACCTGGCTTTGCCATGGCAGGGCCTAAAGTAGAGATTGTTTTTGTGGTGTAGAGACAGCTCAACCCTGGTCACTCAATAAAGTTACCAGATACCAGATGCTGCTATATAATTCTTAAGAAGAATTGTACATAGGACATGAGAAAAACAGGCAAAATGAGTTTTTGGAAATACCATAGTTGTTTGTTTATACTTGACTGTTGTAAGTATATAGTATTATGCTTTGGTAGTTAGAAATACTGACTTTCTTGTGGCATATTGATAGTATTTATAAAATTACTAGTGATGATCAAGCAAAAAATTATTCCATATATTGTCCTTACTGTGCAGAGCTGATGCCTGTCACTTTCAAGTGTGTCCCAAAGACTGTTCTGTATAGCTAAATTTTTTTTTTGCTTTGTCAGTAATTTTTCCTATACTGTTTGCCCTGATGTCAGTAAAGAAATCATGGTTCCAAAATGGAGCCAGCTCAGAAGTGGGGTGATCATGCACTAACAGAGTTATGTATTGGGAGCTGTTTTTTCACTGCTGTAGCTCATGAGGAATTATAGTAGTTCCAACAGAGCATTTGAGTAAAGGTGTACATTTAATGTACTTTGGTTTCACTAGGAGTGGAGGTAGGAAATTTAATTTTAAAGAAGCATAGACATTGTGTTATGAAAATAGTCATTTTAAGTAAGTGTCCCTGGTATTTTTGTGAAAATGAGTATGTCAAGATTTGGAAGGCAAAGAGGCTTTCCTTTGGTATGAACTTTGCTCCTGCTGCATGTGCAGTGTTGTTTTCTGGTGTGGCCTGGGTTGTATTGGTCACCAGTTCTGAATGTGAACCACAGAAGTAAATGTTGAATTATAGAGATTGGTGCTACAAACCCCTGATTAAAATTCTGACTTACTAATGGACTGTAGAATATGTTACATACTTTATTAACAATTATGCATTTTATAATTGCATAATTGGTATGAAGTGGCAGTGATAGTCAATGAAGTTTAAAATGTGGTAGACAACTTTGCACAAGATTTGAAGAGCATGCAGTTTCATTTAGTGTGAAACTTGAATCTACTCTGCAGTTTTCCTTAGCATTATGGTTTTGAATAGAGGTACATTAGAATTCCAGTCTTTTTTTTTTTCTTTGAAACTATGACAGTGAATGAATGTGTGGAATCTACTTTGTACATAGTATCAGTGGGTTATCAGTTTTGTTGACTTACTGGTCTAGGTGTAATTTTGGGCTGGTCAGTAATTCTGTCCACACCATATGTTCTTTTCTTATCTGCTGGTTATCAGTGTTTGAGTTTGATAAAAACAGATCATTTACTTTCTGTTTTTTTTTTTTTTTTTGAGACTGGGTCTGACTCTGTTGCACAGGCTGGAGTGCAGTGGTGCGATCGCAGCTCATTGCAGCCTCAGTCTGCCCGGGCTCAGGTGATCTTCCCACCTCAGCCTACCGAGTAGCTGGGACTACAGGGGTGCGGCACCACACCTGGCTGAGTTTTTTTGTACTTTTTGTAGAGTCACGATTTTGCCATGTTGCCCAGGCTGGTCTCCAACTCCTGGTCTTAAGCATTTCTCCCATCGTGGCCTCCCGGAGTGCTGGGATTACAGGCGTGAGCCCCCGTGCCCGGCCAGATCATTTACTTTCTTCCCTCTTTGCCTCCCTTCCCCCTTTTCTGCTAAATGACATAGCTAATGATATTTCTCATAGGACAGCATGCCTATAAACCAGTATTTAACTTGGCAGAATGTTTAATATAACATCAGTGCCCTGGTTTGCTATTGTAGATCGAAAGACTACAAAACTAACTTGATGGTCTAATAACTCTGCTTTCAGTCCTTTACCCCTAAAGGTATGCCTGTAGAATGTATGGAGATGCATTCTTGAGAGATTTCCTAATTTCTCATGTATAAGGAGCTTGTGTGTGTTTGCATCACTAATGTTTTCATAAAATTGATTCTAAGTTATTTGAGGATAGAGACCTGCTTTGTGTGTGACCCTTCATGCTCTGTGCTTAGATTGCCTGTACCCTTGGGGACACTTAACACGGTGGAGCCTTGTACCCGTAGAAATGAAATATATGCATTTGAAGGACCTTTCCTTCTTCCAGTAACCTCCATAATTTGTCCCCAGCTAACTTTATTGACTTGACCACCTAGTCATTCACTCAGTCACTCATTCGTTCATTCAATCAAACTATTCTTCACACATTTATTGGAAACACTATATGCCTAGCACATATATTTTGGGGACACAGCGTTGAATGAAATAGGTAAGATCTCTGTTTTCATGGATTTTATATTCTACTTTGGGGAAGGCAAACAGATTCTAAAGAGAGTAGTGAATTTGCTTTGATTAAAATAAACAAGGTGAAGTGATAATAGTGTCAGTGGGAGCTGCTTTGGGTTAGGTGGTCAGGAAAGGCCTTTCTGAGGAACTGGCATTTAGCTGAGCTATGAGGATAAGAAGGAGCCATTCATGTGAAGATCTGGGGGGAAGAGCAGTCTAGGCAGAAGAAAAGGCTAAGCAGAAGTACTAGCCCTGTGCTTTCCACTATGATACCTTCTAGGAGTATATGGCTATTTAAATTTAAACTAGTTAAAATTAAGTTAGAAATTTAGTTCCACTGGGCGTGGTGGCTCATGTGTGTAATCCCAGCACTTTGGGAGGCCAAGGCGGGTGGATCACCTGCGGTCAGGAGTTTGAGTCCAGCCTGACCAATGTGTAGTAGAGACGAAACCCCATCTCTACTAAAAATACAAGAAGTAGCCGGGCGTGGGGTGCATACCTGTAATCTCAGCTACTTGAGAGGTTGAGGCAGTAGAATCACTTGAACCTGGAAGGTGGAGGTTGCAGTGAGCTGAGATTGTACCACTGCAAATACAGAACATTTCCATCAGCACAGATTGATGTAGGAACAGAGGGAGGAGGGTCTTATGAAATGAGGCAGAGTAGTATTAGGTTGGTGCAAAAGTAATTGCTTTCAATGGCAAAAACCACAACTACTTTTGCACCAACCTATAGAAAGGGGTCCTATCATGTATGCCTTGTAGACCTTCAAGATTTTAAGATTGTTTTGGGAGCTCTTAGAGAGTTTTAAGTTGAATTGAGGTAAGGTGGGGCCCGTGTGTGTGTGTGTGTGTGTGTGTGTGTGCGTGCATGCGTGTGCATGCAACATGATCTTACTCATTTTTGTTTGTAGAGACAGGGTTTGTAGAGCAGGTTGCCAGGCTGGTCTCAAACTCCTGGCTTCAAGCAGTCCTCCCCCTGCAGCCTCCCAGAGTGCTGGAATTTACAGGTGTGAGCCACTGTGCCTGGGCTTGCTTTTTGTTTTGTTTTAAAGATCTTATTTTAAAAAAGAGATCACTGCTCTATGGAGAAGGAATTACAATTTTTTTTTTTTTTTTTTTTTTTTTTAGTGAGATAATCCGGTTGAGAAACAGTCAGAGCTTACACTAGAATGATGGCTTTGGCAGTGGGGAGCAGTGAGTGGATTTATTTTTACCTAAACTATGTTTTTTTGGTAAAAGTGAAAGAACTTGCTCATGATGTGGGTACATGAGGCTTGAGGAAAAGAATAAAAGAGTTACTGTTAGGGAAAGACCGAGGGAGAATGTGGTTAGTGGGTATCCATTTGGATTGCTAATCCAAAGTCTGTTTCCGTTATATAGGTGTGATAGAGTTTGAATATGTGTCCCCACTATTGTAATTTGTAATTCCTAATTGTTGGAGGTAGGGCCTGGTAGGAGGTAGGGTAGTGAGTAAGTTCTTGCAGTATCTGGTTGTTTAAGTGTACGGCACCACCTCCCCCCACTGCCACCCTCTGTCTTGTTCCTGCTCTGGCCATGTGACGTGCCTGCTCCTCTTTTGCCTTCCACCATAATTGTAAGCTTCCTGAAGCTCTTCCCAGAAGCTGAGCAGGTGACTGGGACCATGCTTTCTGTATAGCCTGAAGAAGCCATAGGTCCAATTAAACCTCTTTTCTTTATAAATTACCCCATTTCAGGTGTTTCTTTATAGCAATGCAAGAAATACAAGGTGTGAGACCCCTATGAAGGCATACAAATAGAGAAATCTAGTAGACACCCAGATATAGAATCTGTTGTTCAGGAGACAGCTCAGAGCTAGAGATACTAAATTTGGTTTATACATAGGTAGTATTTGAAGTTGTGGGATGAGATGAGATTACTGGAAGAGAGGAAAAGGTGAGGTTCCAGGATTGAGCCTTGAGACATGGCAATATTTTTTGTGAAATCTTGTTTCAGCTAAGATGGTTTATTTGTTTTTACTGGAACATATCTTTGTTTTTTCTTCCAACTTTTATTTCAGGTTCACAGAGTACACACGTGGATTTGTTATGGGGGTAAATAGTGTGTTGCGGGGGTTTGGTGTACAAATTATTTCATCACCCGGCTAATAAACATAGTACCCCGTAGGTTGTTTGTTTATTTTTGAGACAGAGTCTCACTCTGTTGCCTAGGCTAGAGTGCAGTGGCAAGATCTCTGCTCACTGCAACCTCTGCCTCCCAGGTTCAAGCGATTGTCATGCCTCAGCCTCCTAAGTAGCTGGGAATACAGGCGTGCTCCACCACACCCAGCTAATCCCCATAGGTAGTTTTTTGATCCTCACCCTCCTCCCACCTTCCACTCTCAAAAAGACCGTGATGTCTATATCCCCTTTTAGCTTCCATGTGTACTCAATGTTTAGTTCCTACTTATAAGTGAGAGCATGCGGTATTTGGTTTTCTATTCCTGTGTTAATTTGCTTAGGATATGGCCTCCAGTTCCATCCATGTTGTTGCAGAGATCATGATTTCATTCTTTTTTATGGTGCATAGTATTCCATGGTGTATATGTATCACATTTTCTTTATCCAATCTACACTTGAAGGGCATTTAGGTTGATTCTATGTCTTTGCTATTGTGGATAGTGCTGCAGTGAACATAAATGTGCATGTGTCTTTATGGTAGAATGATTTGTATTCCTGTGGGTATATACCCAGTAAAGGGATTGCTGGGTTGGATGGCAGTTCTGTTTTAAGTTCTTTGAGAAATCTCCAAACTGCTTTCCACAGTGGCTGAACTAGTTTACATTCCTACCAGCAGTGTTTAAGCATTCCCTTTCCTCTGTAACCTGGCCAGCATCTTTTGACTTCTTTCTAATAGCCATTTTGACTGGTGTGAGATGGTATCTCGTTGTGGTTTTTATTTGCATTTCTCTAATGATCAGTGATGTCAAGAATTTTTTCATATGCCTTCTTTTGAGAAATGTCTGTTCATGTCCATTGCCCATTTTTTATGGGGTTGTTTTTTGCTTGTTGATTTTGTTTGTGTTCCTTATAGATTCTGGATATCAGACCTTTGTCAGATGCATAGTTTGCATATATTTTCTCCAATTCTGTAGGTTACTCTGTTGATAATTTATTTTACTGTGCAGAAGCTCTTTAGTTTAATTAGGTCCCATTTGTAGGTTTTCATTTTTGTTGCAGTTGCTTTTGGCATCTTTGTCATGAAATCTTTGCCAGGGCCTACGTCCAGAATGGTATTTCCTAGGTTTTCTTCTAGGGTTTTTATAGTTCTAGGTTTTACATTTAAGTCTTTAATCCAGCTCTAGTTGATTTTTGTATATGGTATAGGAAGGGGTCCAGTTTCAGTCTTCTGCATATGGCTAGCCAGTTAACCTAGCACCTTTTATTGAATAGGGAGTACTCTCCCCATTGTTCATTTTTGTCAACTTTGTCAAAGACCAGATGGTGGTAGGTGTGTGACTTTATTTCTCATTTCTCTGACCTGTTCCATTGGTGTATATGTCTGTTTTTGCACCATTCACTGGAGCATATCTTATACTTTTCACCACTTGCTCAAGATGATGATGATGACAAGTACCATAAGTTATGTGAAGAGCCTTTCATTTATTTATCTCAAGCTTCATGAGGGCAGGTATTGTGTCTTGTTCACTATTGTATTCCAATGCTCAGCTTTGTCCTAGCTCTTAGTAACTATTGAATAAGAGAAACTTTGATAGTTACCATTATTATTTCCATTTTAGGAAACTGAGACTCAAGAGGTTTAAGTGATTGTCTAAGGGCACAGAGCTGTTAAGTGGTGGCGGAACTCAAGCGTGTCTGCTTGACTTCCAGGCTGTTCATCTAACAAGGTACTGCCTTTGATTACTGCTAGGAAGGGCCTTTGGCCTCCTCCCTGGGTTTGGAAGATATAGCCTCCTTCAGGATTTAGCTGAAGTTTCATCACTTAAAGTTTGCCTTAACAACTTAGCCACAAGGCCGGGCGCGGTGGCTCAAGCCTGTAATCCCAGCACTTTGGGAGGCTGAGGCGGGCGGATCACGAGGTCAGGAGATCGAGACCATCCTGGTTAACACGGTGAAACCCCGTCTCTACTAAAAATACAAAAAACTAGCCGGGCGCGGTGGCGGGCGCCTGTAGTCCCAGCTACTCGGAGGCTGAGGCGGGAGAATGGCGGGAACCCGGGAGGCGGAGCTTGCAGTGAGCCGAGATCGCGCCACTGCACTCCAGCCTGGGCGACAGAGCGAGACTCCGTCTCAAAAAAAAAAAAAAACAACTTAGCCACATATACATAATCTTCCAGTGCTTAATTCTTGTGCTACCTGTTTTTAACATCTGTATTAAAACTGCCTGTGTACTGTATTTTGACTCCTTGAATTAAGCTATTACTTTTTCAGAATTTATTTTTTATTTTTCCAAACTAGGTTATAGGCTCTGTTAAGTCATGCACAATATTATTTCTTTATCCTGCCTTGCAGGATACCCAGCACAATGTCCTGTGGATATTAGTTACTCAAATAAATCCTAATTTGATTCTGTCATTTCTGCCTTGTTCCAGTGTTTTCAGTTCTTTTAGAGGCTGAGATCTATATGCTGTAAATCCTCTTCATTGCTGTCCTGTCTCTGGTTAAAAACGGTTTGATGTTATACCGCAGCTTCTCCCAATCTAGGCTTCTGTGGAACCATCTCCTTTTCAAATGTGCCACTTACACCATCTGCACTTCTGCATATCCCCTCCCTTTTCGAGACAAGTTGAACTGATCATGAAAGATAGAGAATTTTCAAAGTAATAAAGTGGAGTTCCAGCTCTTCCACATTCTTTTCTATAGTGCTCGTTCATTGATTTAAACCCTGGTGGGTATCTACTATAATCCAAGAAAGCCTTGATTTTACCACAAACATGTAAATTGCAAAACTTTATCTTTTTTTTTTTTTTAAACAAAGAGACAAGGTCTCATCTCACTATGTTGCCCAGGCTGGTCTCGAACTCTTGTGCATAAGGGATCCTCCTGCTTCAGCCTCCCAAAGTGCTGGGATTACAGGTGTGAGCCACCATGCCCAGCCTGCAGACCTTGATTGGGGATCTTTTTTTTTTTTTTGAGATGGAGTTTCACTCTGTGGCCCAGGCTAGAGTGCCAGGCTGGAGTGCAATGGTGTGATCTGGGCTCACTGCAACCGCTGCTTTGCGGGTTCAAGTGATTCTCCTGCTTCTGCCTCCCGAGTAGCTGGAACTTTAGGCTCGTGCCACCACGCGCGGCTAATTTTTGTATTTTTAGTAGAGACAGGGTTTCACCATGTTGGCCAGGCTGGTCCTGAACTGCTGACCTTGTGATCCACCCACCTTGGCCTCCCAAAGTGCTGGGATTACAGAAGTGAGCCACCACGCCTGGCCGGTTATGGCTATTTTTTACCTCTACTCTTATAGTCGAGCCTCTGTCTTAGAGGAAAGATAATTTCTTTCAGTCAATGGCCACATTATAGTTTGCTTTAAACTGCTTAGATTTGGATTCAGGGTGAAGAGCCTTCATAAATAGGAAGTGATAGAAATTCAGAGGGCGTGTGGCATGTTTTTGATGTGCTTATGCTGTGAAACTTGCCTGGAAGTGTACAAGCAGTTACTAAACTATGGCTAAAGAGGAATCTTTTCATTTGTACATTCCTTATCCCTGTTACAGGTTGCTGCACTTTGTTTTTCTGTCTTGACGGTAGCTGGAAATATATTGTGTATCTGATTCTGTGTTTTCCTGTGTTTCTACATTTGACTTGGTTTGAGAGCCAAGTTTGTGAATTTTAATTAAATGCCTAGATTATGCATGTGAAAAATCTTTTGTCCTATGTTGCTATGAGCAACAATTGTTAAAATTAACTTTTTTTTTCTTTTTTAGGAAATGTGGACAAATATATGAATCTTAACAGATTTTTAAAAAATCATCGTTTAGCATTGTGAGTGTTCTGCCTATAAAATAAATTGTTACTATGACCATAATTATCATGGTGAAGGGAGGAATGCAGTAAAGTGAATAATCATCAGACACATTGACAAAACATTCCTAAAATACTATTCAAATGAGGAAAGACATTATGGGGCTGCAGCCGAGTAGCCAAGCGTTGAGTCCTTTTAGCCAGTTGTCTGACCGGGTTTACTATTGTGACCAAAAAGAAGCTGTGTGTAGTGGTTTGCATAGAAGGGCCATGATTTATCTGAAATATCTCAACTTTTTTTTTTTTTTTTTTAATCCTGTCTCTCATCCTCCCCTGACAACACTTTACCTCATTCTTAAAGACTCCTTTCGTCCTGATGGTGTTTGTTTCATGGCTTTCCTCCGTACTCCAGTCTCCATTTTACTGACTCCTAGTGATTGCTTAGACTTGCTGTTTGATTCTGTTGTGTGATTTTTGATTATACTCCTTTGTGCTATTTAAACTAGCAGTGTTTACCTAAATTAGTGGTGGTAGTGAAGGACACAGGTTGGCTCATTTGAATGAAAATTAAGAGCATTGCCCTGGCCCTGCCGTTGAGACAGGTTTCCATGAATTCCCTCTCCAGACGGGCAGTAGGAATTTGGCTGGACGGCGGAAGCCACTTCCCCAGTTAAAGGCATGGAGTCTGGGAATGACTTAGTTTAAGGATATATAGTGATAATGTAATTAATTCTCCCACTGAGAATATAGGATGGAGTGAAGAGGTGCCCTTTGTCCTCTTCCTGCATTCTCGCCTCTTCTTCAGCTCACTATTGAGAATGAACCCTGAAGCACTTGTCCTTTACACAGTTAGCAAGAAGAAAGCATGACTTGCTTCTTAAGATTTTGGAAGAACCTGCTGGGTGCCTCACTTCAAGAGGGGTATAAAGCCCCTCCTCATATTTGCTTCTCTGTGTAACCATGCACGTTGCCCATGTATGTTGGAAAACAGCGACTTTTTAAAAAAAAGTAAAAGTTTTAATTTTAAAAACTTAAATTGGCCTTTTTTGTTTTTGTTTTTGTTAAGATGTCAGTTTTGAAAACACAGGTATAACTTAGGTTATTAATTCCAAAAGATACTCTGAATTATGGGTGGGAACTTAAAATGAGCACATAGTATATTTGAGATGGATATTCATTTAACCTATTGATGAAAGGTTTTTATGTGTAAATCATGGAAGACCATGTCTCTTACGTACTACATTCCTTTTCTTTCCATGATTTTCAGTTCTTCTGTCAGCCTTTAACCCCTGAATTCTTTACTCAGCTATACATCCATAGTGGTAATTATATGATTGTTAAACAGTTCATTCACTTAAATTTATTTGTTGTTGGGTTTTTTAAATAGCCACAATGGAAATGGAAATCATTTAAACAACTGGTTTCATCAAGATATCAGAAGGGATATCCTAGCTGTAGATATGAAAAATTAACCTTTACAAGTATAGAAAGGATGTTTTGCTACTTTACGATTAAGTTAATAATTTAGGAAAGCTGGTATCCTTTTTGGCCTTGCAGAGGAAAATGAGGAATCAGTTAGTTGGAAAACCAGTTATTTAAAAATTTTCAATGTGAACTGCCTGAAAGAGAATGTATATAAATTTTATTGAAAAACACCTTTATTTATGTTAATTAAATCATGGCATATAGAATCAAATACTGTGAATTGATAACAAAGAAAGACGTATTAGTGCTCAAATACAAAGATCTCCACTATGATTATGTTTGTGTTAAAACGCATGTATACAGATTGATGCTGACATTTATGAACTGGAACCATTTTGAACAAGGCATCTTTATTAGTGGCTGCTTCTGGGGAGTAAGACTGTAGACTAGGAGAACAACTTGGAGTTTATGGAGTTACTTTTTGGTTCACTTGAAATGATTTTGTGTGTACTATACTGTTTTAGAACTTTAATTTAAATGAAAATTCCCTTTATAGAGAAGAAAATGTTCAAATATTCACATTTGTAACTACAGAGAAAATAGAAGCATTTGTTAAAATCATGATATTCTCTAAATTTCTGTTAATATTTAATATTATTTAATTTTACCTTTAATTTTGGGGAAATTCTCTTAAATTTTGGTATAAGTTGGATGTGAACAATAAAATACATTTATTTAAGTAATGATGGGTCTTTGCTTTGTGGCCCAGGCTGGAGTGCCGTGGTGCGATCTTGGCTGACTGCAGCCTTGACCTCCTGGGCTCAGGCAGTTCTCCTGCATTGGCCTCCCAAAGTGCTAGGCTCACAGGCTTGAGCCACCATGCCCAGCCAGAACACATTTTAAAAAGTAACATTGTGGCCAGGAGGGGTGGCTCACGCCTGTGATCCCAGCACTTTGAGAGGCCCACAGATCGCTTGAGCCCAGGAGTTTGAGACCAGTCTGGGCAACATGTCAAGACCTTGTCTCTATGAAATTAGCCAGGCGTGGTGGTGTGCACCTGTAGCCCAGCTACTTGGGAGGCTGAGGTGGGAGGGTCACTTGACTGTGGGAAGTCAAGGCTGCAATAAGCTATGATGGTGATCCTGCCACTACACTCCATCCTGGGCAACAGATAGAGACTGTCTAAAAAAAAAAAAAAGTGACATTGTGGAGGAAAATAATTAAATTGTTGACATGTAATTTTCTGTGATGATTGTTGTGCTAAGAGAGTTTGGGTATTCTTTATCTGAAATGCTTGGGACCAGAAGTGTTTCAGATTTTGGATTTTTTTTTTTAAATTTTGGAATATTTGCATTATATACTTCCCAGTTGAGCATCCCTAAACCAAAAATAAAAATTCATAATGCTCCAGTGAGCAATTTCCTTTGAGTGTTATGTCGGCTTTCAGAAGTTTCAGATTTTGGAGTATTTTGGAATTTGGATTTTCAAATTAGGGATACTCAACCTAATAGAGGTGGGTCAGAGGTATATAAATTTATAGTTTTGATAGATTGTTTCAAATTGCTGTTCGTGGAGGTTGTACCAATGTATATTCCCAGTAACCCATCAATTTGTGCCTGTTCCCCACACCTTTGTCAAGCATTATATTTCAAAATAGTTTATATTTTTTATATTTAAGAGAAATGCAAATTATAACTACAATGAAATAGCATTTTTCACCTATTATGAGTGAGGTTGAATGGTTTTTCACTTATTAAGAGGCATGTTTTTTCTGTGAACTAGATTTCATATTCTTTACTCTTTATTTTGTTGGAAAGTTGCTATTACTGATTTATAAATGTTATTTATGTATTAGGCAAATAATAAAATCAGTGGGGCAAGAATGGATTGTTTAATAAATAGTGCTGGTACAATAGGCCATCTATTAATATATTAAAAATAAAATTCAGATCCCTATGCCTTCCCACACACAAAAATTGTACATCGATTTATGCCTAAAATCAACAAAGGGAAACAGATTTTAAGCTGTTAGAAAATTATAGGTGAATGGATATCTGTATTTCATAGTAGTGGACTACAGTAAAATTAAAACTCTGACGTGACAAAAGGCATAAATTAAAGACAAAAGGGGAAATGTTTGCATATAATCAATAAAAAGTTAGTGTCCTGAATGACTAAAGATCTGTATTTTATTTTTATTTTTATTTTTTTGTGACAGAGTCTCACTCTGTTACCCAGGCTGGAGTGCAGGTATGATCTCAGCTCACTGCAGCCTCCGCCTTCCAGACTCAAGCGATTCTTGTGCCTTAGCCTCCTGGGTAGCTGGGATTACAGGCGTGCACCACCACCACTGGCTAATTTTGTGTTTTTAATAGTGATGGGGTTTCACCATGTTGGCCAGGCTGGTCTTGAACTCCTGGCCTCAAGTGATTCACGCACCTCGGCCCCCCAAAGTGCTGGGATTACAGGCGTGAGCCACCGTGCCTGGCCAAGATCTGTATTTTAATAAGTAAATGAGAAAGAAGAAAATGGGGTAAAAGTAGCAACCAGTTCTCAGAAGAGAACAGAATGATCAATGAATATATGGAAAGATCTCAATTTCATTAGAGGTAATAGAAATGCAGATGAAAACTGCAATGAAATACCATTTCATTTCCATGAAATTTACCAAAATTAATAAGCTTGACAACATCAGGTATGGAGAGGATGTAGGGAAATAGGAACTTTCATCATTGTCGATAGGAGCGTGAGTTGATATTACTACTAAGGAGAGCTGTTGGCACAATGTATGTCAGGTTAAACATTTGCATCCTGTTCAGCTCAGGATTCCATTTGTATATCCTAGAGAAACTCTTGCATGTGTGTTCAAGTAAGTTCCATTGTAGCTTAATTTGTAAAAGCAAAAAATTTTGAACAATACAAATGTCTGTCAGTGGGAGATTGTATTAAACGATTTTTATGGTTTAATTATAGAGTGCTATACAGCTGTTAAAATAAACTAACTAGAATCTTGCTACAAATACCAACATAGACAAATCTCAGTGATGGTGTTTAGAGAAACACAGCAAGTTTCAGGGGTGTGTGTGTGTATATATTTCATGTAAAATTTAAAACCCCACAAAACTAAGGTATATAGCATTTATGGATGCATACATAGGTGGTCAAGATTTTAAAACAGGAATGCTCTACCCCAGTAGCAGGATAGTGATTGTCTCTGGGGAAGGAAGAGTGTAGGGAGGTCTATCCTGAAAGATATCTACAGTTCTTTATTTTTTAAATCCGAAGGCAAATGTAGCATAATATCATTTCTTAAATCTTGGTGTTATAGACAAACATGTTTATTTGCCTTCATATTTTTTGACATATATTCAATATACATTTTGAATTTTCCACATGCCTTTTTCACTATATATAGTTTGTGCTTTATACTATTAATATGATGAATTTTATTAATACATTTAAATTTAAAAGATTTCCTAATTTTGATATGAAGCTGGATTCTATTTGTTATTTTTTTTTAGGATTTTTACATTAATATTTGTGAGAGTAGTCTAGTTTTATTTTCCTCCTCTTTTGATGCCTTGTTTACCAGATTTTGGTTGTAATGTTATGCTGACTTCCTAAAAAAATTTGGAACTTTCATTCTTCTCCATGTTTTGGAACAATTTAAGTATCACTGGAATTAGATATGTTCCTGCAGTTTGGTAGAATTCACATTTATAGATTATGAGATCTTGTACTTTTTCTGGGAGGGGGGTTGTTCTTGTAGATAGCCATATGGATACCCAAATAGTTACCTGTTAGTTATCTATTTGGTAGCAGATAACTGTTGCGGGATCTATATGGCTGATTTTCTCGTCTTCAGGGGTCAGTTTGGTATTTACATTTCCTGGAAAAAAATCTTCAGTGTTTTCAAATTTTATTAGACAAGATAATCCTTTAATGTTCTTTTCTTTTCTACTGTAACTGCAATCGTTTTCCTGTTCTCATTTATAACTTTGTGTATTTGTGCTATTTTCTTTTTTTTTTTTTTCCTTTCTCTAGTTTAGGTTACCTAACTTCTCAGTTATTTGGGTATTTTTTTCTTAAAGTTACCAGTTCTTGGACTTATTGATACAAATGACTCTTTTTCTACTTTGGTACTTTATGCTTTTGTCTTTATTTTTTCCTTCTGCTTTTTCTTTTTTTCTTTTTTCTTTTTTTTGGTTTTTGTTTTTTGTTTTGCTGAGATTACAGGCATGAGCCACCATGCCCAGCCTGCAGATCTGTTTTTTTGAGACGGAGTCTTGCTCTGTTGCCCAGGCTGGAGTGCAGTGGCATGATCTTGGCTCACTGCAACCTCCGCCTCCCGGATTCAAGCAATTCTCCCACCTCAGCCTCCCGAGTAGCTGAGATTACAGGTACCTGCCACCACGCCCGGCTAATTTTTTGTATTCTTAGTGGAGATGGGGTTTCACCATGTTGGCCAGGCTGGTCTTGAACTCTTGACCTCGTGATCTACCTGCTATGTTGTGATTTTGTTATCTTGTACTTATCAGTTTTGAATTATTTATTCAGAGCTTATAATCTATGGTAGCTCAAACTCCTCCACAAAAGCATGGAAATGATTAGACACACTACATTTTTCTGATGGAATGTGTAGCCAAAGAAATTGTCCCAAAAGCAGGAAGCATTCCCAGTTCTCACCATTGCCAGGGTGTTTGGAGGGGACCCGAGGCTATGAAGTCTGCGTGTAATGTGTGAGACTGATGCAGGGATAACGGCTGGAGTTACAGGCTTTCCTTCAGGACTTCTTCATGTCCACGGTGCCTCAGGGATGGAAGCTGTTGTATCAAATAAGGCCTGTTTCCTGGAGCGAAGATACAGGTGCATCCTCGGTTTTTACGGGTTCAATTTGCAGGTGACTCAGTTCAAGGGTACCATGAAATCTGCTTTCAGGTGCTGTGTTCAAAGTACCTGACACATATTTCTAGCTGTATATAGGTGCTCCCTGACATCTGTTCTGTTTTGGTATTGTAGCTATCATTGCTTGTAGCTTATAGTTATTGTAATACTTTAAGTAAATTATTTATCATTTACAAAAATGAATGTTAAAAAATTTTCAAAAATACTATTTCTAGCAAAAAACACGAGGACTCCTTTGCTTCAATTAAATGCTTGTTTGATTTAAGCCAGTTGTCTATGTGTTCCGTTGTGAAAGACAATGAAAAAGATTTAGTTTGGTATTGCATTGTGTAATACTGGGTCTAAAGTTTTATAATATTGTCTAGTCTTCTTGCTCCTGCCAGCCCCCATATAACATTAAGCCCTTTGAAAACTTTTCATACTCAGTATGCTTTTTTAGGAACTGTTTTAATATCAAAGTAGAAAACTCCATACAGTCTTTGAGTCTTTACTTGAGTCTGTAGGTGTTTTATTTATCTTCAGTGTTCCAGAAGAATTCATGCTCATTCCCATGTTCCTCTCTCCATGGTAGAAGGGAGAAGACATCCCTCACTCCCAGCTGCAGGGCACTGAAGGCCTCTAGGACTGTTTAATGAACACACACAGTTGGTGAAATGAGAAGGACTGGCCTTGTTCATGTCCACGGCTAGACTAGGGTGAGGCAAGGCATCTCACTAAGGAAAGGCCCAGGGTGCAGAATTTAAGGAGGCACTTACTCTGCCATGCATGTAGAAGCGAGGTCAGCATGGCATAACCCTTAGAACAAGTGCCTCTTAATGTTGTGCCTTCGGACCCTGGCTTGCCTCACCCTGGTCCTGGCCCGGTTCAGTTCCTCCGTGTGTCCACTCTTTCCTCCTTCTGCAGATTCTCTCTTAGCCTGTTTATTCTCAAAGTAACTAGGAAGCCACTGCATTGTTCATTCGGGTATTGAAATAAATTTTGTCCACTGCTGACAGAACTGGGTGAGAACAAGTTATTATTATGGATTGTTTGAGAGGTAATGTCAGTGCTTCTCTCCCTGGATTGCGTATTTAAAGACAGTCTTGCTACTGAGAGCTTGTTCCTAAAGCCAGTCCTCTGGGATCCTATTATGGCAGAGAAGGTTATCAGATGCAATGACATCCTGGTTCTCAACTCAGCAGGCATCATGGGGCTTCTCAAATATCTAATACTTGCCCCCAAATATGACTTGGGTGATAGATATGTGTTCTTTCTATCCACTGTTGTCATTTTTGTGGCAAATAACACTAGGGGGTTCTTAGGAATAGGAGAGGACTCTTGTAGATCAAGTGGCAGCAGAGTTTCCTTAGCATTTTCCAAAACCTACATATTTTACTTTCAGGTCAAAGGATAGATTAGTTTTTACATCAAACCTAGTAGAGTGAATATGAAGAAGAAGAACTGTGATTTGGAGAGTCTTCTGTGGACTATGTATGCACACACACTGGTTTATTTTATTTTATTTATTTTTTTGAGACAGGGTCTTGCTCTGTCACCTAGACTGCAATCATAGCTCACTGCACCCTCCACCTCCTGGCTCAAGTGATCTTTCTGCCTCAGCCTCCTGAGTAACTGGGACTACAGGTGCAAGCCACCATGACCAGCTATTTTTTTTTTTTTTTTAAAGAGATAGAGTCTCACTGTGTTGCCCAGACTGGTCTCAAACTCCTGGGCTCAAGCAATCCTCCTGCCTCAGCCTCCCAAAGTGCTGGGTTTATAAGCATAAGCCACCATGCCTAGCTAGGAAAGAGACCTTTTGATGAAGAAAGGGTCAAAGTCATGAGAATTACAAATGTCACTGGAAAGCAGAATTGGTTTGCAAAGGAAAGGTGAAGAGTTTGACCTTAAGCATGTTAAATAATAAGGTAATATATTTCTGATGATTCAAATATTAAACGTATAAAATGATTCCTTAAAGAAAGTAAGAAGAAAAATAGATGAATAATCTTCAAACAGAGAAGGCTTTTCTAGGCATTTTATAAAACCCAGAAGCATAAAATACTGGGAAATTTAATTAATAAAAATTCATGTTCATGCCACAACACAGATGGACCTCAAGGACATTATACTAAGTGAAATAAGCCAGACAGAGAAAGAAAAATATTGCATGATCTCACTTATATGTGGAATCTTTAAAAACAAAAAGTCAAATATATATATGGAAATTGAAACAGTGGTTATCAGGGATGAGCTAGGGGCTAGCAAATGGGGAGATGTAAATTCAAGGATACAAAGTAGAAGATATGGAGGATGAGCATGTCTAGAGACCTAACTACAGCATGAGGACTACAGTTAATTATAGTGCATTATATTTGGGATTTTTGCTAAATGAGTAGATTGTAGCTGCTCTTGCCCCCACCAAAAAGGGGGGATGACTATGTGAGGTGATAGATGTGTTCATATGCTTCACCATAGTGACCATTTTACTATCTATATGTTATATACCTTAAATGTATACAATTTTTTAATTCAAAACATGAAACTATAAACACCCATAAAAATCTAAATTGAAAACATATATATATATAACATACTACAAAGGGCCAACTGTCCTAATTATTTAAGAGCTTTTTACAGATCATAAGAGGCATCCAATTTAAATATGAGACATTTTCCAAGGAAACTATGAGAACAATCCAATCTAATAAAGAAATGTACATTATACTAAGTGAAATTAGTATAAGGTCTTGGGTCTAGGAGTTCAAGACCAACCTGGGCAACATAATTAGGCCCCCATCTCTGGGGAAAAAAAAAAAAAAAAAAAAGGCCAGGTGCTGTGGCTCACACCTGTAATCCCAGCCCTTTGGGAGGCTGAGGCGGGCAGATCACGAGGTTAGGAGTTCGAGACCAGCCTGGCCAATATGGTGAAACCCCGTCTCTACTAAAAATACAAAAATTAGCCGAGTGTGATGGCGCTTGCCTGTAGTGCCAGCTACTCAGGAGGCTGAGGCAGAAGAATTGCTTGAACTCGGGAGGTGGAGGTTGCAGTGAACCAAGACCATACCTCTGCACTCTAGCCTTGGTGACAGAGCGAGACTGTCTCAAAGAAAGAAGAAGAAGAAGAAGAAGAAAATTCACTAGGCATGGTGGTGCATACCTGTAGTCCCAGCTACTCGGGAGTCCGAGGTGGGGAGGATTGCTTGAGCCTAGCAAGTGGAGGTGGCAGTGAGTTGTGATTGTGCCTGCATACCAGCCTGGGCAACAGAGCAAGATCCTGTCTTAAAAAAAATCAAAATGTCTCTTTTTGTGGCCCTTCTATAAGACATCCTCCTTGTTCTTCACCTTAATCATTTACTTTCTACTTGTTTTTTGATTGTGTCTTCCAACCCCTTAAAAATGGGTGTTTTTCAGAATTCTGGGTAGGTAGGGGCCATTTATTTTGCTACCGTTATATAATCAGGGCCAGCACAATGCTTGACACATGTGAGAAGCTGTATTTATTGAATGAATGGATGAATGTACCTCTGTTCTTGTCTTCCAACTGTTTTCAGGATTTTCCACATTGGTATTCAGATGTTGCCTCCAAAATAATGTGTCCCAGAACAATCTTATGCAATAGATATAGTGTATCTGAACAAGGTATTTATAGCATTATTATAAAGAACGTAGTGAAATGTAGCCTTTTAGTTAGGCATACTAGTAATTGAGTGATTTATTGTATAAGTACTGTATTGCCTGGTGGACATATAAAGGGAAAGGACTTAAAAGTTTTAATTGATTATTTGGCTCAACATAAGCAGAGTGTGACCTGATTTTTGAAAATGCTAACGTGATTTCATATGATCAGAAGAATAAGTTTTTTTTACTTGACACTATACCTGAAATATTGTGTTTGGTTTAGGGATAACAGTTACTTGGAGTTCGTTTACAACTAACGGCTTAAAGAGTGGTGAAGGGACTGGAAATTATGTCACAGGAGGACTGGTTGGTGGAAAGGTGAATACTTAGCCTGAAGAAGATAATTTTTTGGGGGGAAGGGTATCTCTTATGACTGGATGATGATGTAATTTATTGTTCAAACCAGGGCTCTTTGAGACTGAAGGTCAGCACTGTCTGTACTTATCCTGGGATTATGGGCATGGACTAGGACTATCTTAGCAAATGGAAACATGGTTACCTACTTATCTTCAAATATTTCGAGGTCTGTCTTGTGAAAGAAAGATCAGACCTCATTTATGGGAGATTTAGGACCAGCGGACACAACTACAAGAAGACCTGCATCTTTTTCCTTAGAACAAGCCATAATCCAGTTCTTCAGTTGTTGAAGAATGGAAGGGCTGCCTTACAAAGTGGTATGTTTCTCATCACTGTTGATGCCAAGAATCCATATAGTTGTTCTGAGTCTTGATAATGTACAGGTTAGATGAATCGATTTGTACCAATCCATCAAATGTTTGGGTATTTTATTCTTTTCAGGTACTATGCAGATGTCCATGTACTTATTACATTTAGTTTAATCATTTGAATACTTCTGGCCTTTTACTAGGGAAAGTTAGAATCCATGTCTTTGATGGCTTTTGTGATAGCTCTACGTCTGCAGTCATTTGATCACTTACACCAGCTGCACGACTCGTCCATTTTATCTTACAGCACAGCTCCCTCTTTTCTGTTCAGCAGAGTGCAGGGCTGTTGTGTTTTCTGTCTCTGGCCTTTTTCTTCACTTTCAGCATCTGCCCTTCTTTTGCCTGGAAATGTAAGTGTATGCTCTTATTTGGTGTAACACTCTTCTTTATTCATATCTTTTTTTTTTTTTTTGAGATGGAGTCTGGCTCTGTCACCCAGGCTGGAGTGCAGTGGCGCGATCTCAGCTCACTGCAAGTTCCACCTCCCAGGTTCACACCATTCTCCCGCCTCAGCCTCCTGAGTAGCTGGGACTACAGGCGCCCACCACCACATCCGGCTAATTTTTTGTATTTTTAGTAGAGACAGGGTTTCACCATGTTAGCCAGGATGGTCTTGATCTCCTGACCTCATGATCTGCCCGCCTTGGCCTCCCAAAGTGTTGGGATTACAGGCGTGAGCCACTGCACCCAGCCATTCCTAAGTATCTTTAAAATTAAAAAAAAAAAAAAAAAATTATGTGTGGCTGGGTTTTTATGCGAAACAAAAGGTGTTTATTTTGATCTTCATGGCAGAGTAGTTAAAGGGATGCAAACTTTGGATCTTTTCAGTTTGTACTGTGAGTGCTGTGGTCTTTCCTTGGCTTCCACAGGGCACTGATTATGTACTTGATTCTTTGGTAGCTTATTTAGTCCTTAACAGCAACTCTAAGAGGTAGACGTGACTATTTCCATTTTTTAAAGAGGGTTAGAAAGGTTAAATAATCTGTCTGAGGTGACCTAGCCAGGAGGTATGTAAGCTGGATGTGAGCCCAGTTTTTTCATGTGTCCGCGTATTTATTCGTGCAGCCACTGTCTGAGCGCTTGCATTGTGCCAGGCGTCATGCCAGGTCCTGTCTGCTTCTCTGGATGCGTACATAACGAGTCACCTTCTTTTTTCCCTGCAAATACACACTCTAGTCACATTGGGCATTTTCCTTTACCTTCTGAAAAAAGACTCAAAATGTACTATTTAAATGTTAAATCTCATCCGAAAAGTACTTTCACAGCAACATTTAGACTAGTGTTTGATCAAATATCTGGGTACTGTGTCCTAGCCAGTTTGACACATAAAGTGAACTGTCACTGCAATCAAGACAGTATGGTATTTGTGAAAGTTAGATATAGATCAGTGAGACATAATAAAAAATCCGGAGATAGACCCACACAATTATGGACATGTGATTTTCGAGAAAGTTCAAATGCTGTTTAATGAAGAAAAGTTACTCTTTTTAACAAATGGTATTGGACATCTATATGCAGAAAACAAACCCCCATGTAAACTTCACATCTTATTTGGAAATTAACTCAAAGCTGATCATATATATCAATGTAAAATATAAAATTATAATTTTATAAATTTTATAATTTTATTCATTTTAGAAAATACATCAGAAAAAATCTTCATGACTTTCTGTTGGGCAAAGAGTTCTTAGACATGACACTAAAGCATGATTCATGAAAGGAAAAATGGTAATTGAGACTTCATCAAAATTAAATAAATACTTTTGTGAATGATGCTGCTAAGAAAACGAGGTTGAGCATATTTTTGTATGTTTATAGGCCATTTGTTTCCGTTTTCTTTGATTTTCTTGTTTGTTCATCTTCTTATTGGTTTGTTAATGTTTTATTGATTCTTACAAGTTCCTTAAGTATTTAGGAAGCAAATCTTTGTGAGTTCTGTGTGCTGCAAATATCTTCTCCTACTTTATTGCTTGTTTTTAAACTGTCTTTGTGGAGATTTGGATGAATGGCAGTTCCAAAGTTAATATAGTCAGATTTGTCCATCTTCTTTCTCATTTGTGCTTGTGCATTTTGTTTCTTGTGTATCCTGAGGTCATGATGTCTTATACTACATTATCTTTGCAAAGCTTTAGAGATTTGCCTTTTATATTTGGGGTCTTCAAATCACTAGGATTTGATTTGTGAGTATGGGTTATAGGATGAGACCAATTTCATTTTTTTTCCTCCTGTGTGTCTAACTTGTCGTCACAGCTCTATGGGTTGAAAAGTCCAGCCTTTCCCACTGAGCAGCCATGATGCCTCTTCCACACCAGTTTCTTCTGGAAATCAAGTCCCCAAGTTTGTGTGGGTCTATTTTTGTGTTGCAGTTCAGTTCCTTTAGTTCCTTTATTCATTCCTTTTGCCAAAATCACGTTGTCTTCAATATTATAGTTTTATAATATTGATAACAAATCTTGATATTTGGTAGGGAAAGTCTCCCAGATTATTTATGTGAAGACAGTGATACCATTTACAGATAATGACGTTCTTGTTCTTCCTTGCTTATCCTTAATCCTTTTATTTCGTTTTCCTGCCATTTAGTACTAGCTCAGACTCACAGTACAGTGTTGAATTGAAGTAGTAATAATGAGCATCTTTGTCTGGTTCTAAATCCTACAGGGAGTACTTTCAATGTAAATAGATATTTTGTAGACACCCATTATCAGGTTAAGGAAGTTCCCTTCTGTTCCTAGCTTGCTAAGAGGTTTTTGTCTTGAATACATGGGTGTTGAATTTTATAAAAATATTTTCTGCTTCTTTTTAGGTAATCAAATTTTTTTTTCTGTGAATAGCACAAGTTATTTTAAATACATTAATTTATATTCTCACGTCAAGCCAACTTTACATTCCTGGAATTAACCAAAATTGGTCACGAGTGATTGTTATTATATTGCACTTGCTAGGGTTTGACTTATCAATGCTTTATTATTAGCCCCTGTTCCCAAATTTAAAATGCATCCCTATTTCAGGGATACTAAGTTTTCTTTTCTTTCTTTTTCCCTTCCCTTCACTTACCCCTTCCCTTCTTTTCCCTTCCCTTTTTTCCTTTTCTTTTCCCTTCCCTTTTTTCCTTTTCTTTCTCCTTCCCTCTTCCCTTTCCTCTTTTCCTTCCCTTTTTTTCTTTTCTTCCTTTTTTTTTTTTTTGGTAACCAGGTCTCGCTCTGTTGCCCACACTGGAGCTAGAGCACAGTGGTGTGATCCTAGCTTACTACTGCCTTGAACTCCTGGGCTCAAGCCATTGTCCGGTCTCCGCCTCCTAAGTGGCTGGGACTACAGGAGCACACCCCCTGGCCTGCCTGTTTTCTTTCTTCAAATGGCTAACGATAATTGTAGGATGCCATAGATTAAGGTGTATTCTGGTTTTAGAGATTTAAACATGTATGCCATAATGCCAGTTAAGTGTTCTGATTTTTTTTTGTTTTATATCTATGTTCTCAGGTGAGCTTGGTTTACAATTTTACTTTCTCATGTTTTTCTTTTTCTTTTTCTTTTCTTTTTTTTTTTTTTTGAGACGGAGACTTGCCCTGTCGCCCAGGCTGGAGTGCAATGGCACGATAGCTTACTGCAACCTCTGTCTTCCAGGTTCAAATGATTCTTCTGCCTCAGCCTCCCGAGTAACTAGGATTACAGGCGCCCACTACCATGCCCAGCTAATTTTTGTGTTTTTAGTAGAGACGGGGTTTCACCATGTTGGCTAGGCTGGTCTTGAACTCCTGACCTTGTGATCTGCCCACCTTGGCCTCCCAAAGTGCTAGGATTACAGATGTGAGTCCCCATGCCCGACCTTCTCATGTTTTTCTTGTCAAGAAAAACATAATCTTTTGGCATTAAGATTATGTACCATGATGAAATAAGTTGAGAAACGTGCCCACATTTTCTAGACTCCGGAATTGTTGGTGTAATATTTATTTCTTGACTGGTTGAACAAGCCCATACAAGCATATGGGTGTGGCATTTAACTAGTGATAGCTTCTTTATTGCTTACAAAACTATTCAGGTTTTTCTGTTTCTTCTGGATTCTGTTTTTTTTCAGTTTCATTTTTTAAAGGATTTTGTTCATTTCATGCATATGTCCAAATTTGTTAGCATAAAGTAACTCATAATAAATTAATATATGATTAATCTATATAACATCTATTGTTTCTCTCTTGCTTTTTTTTGGCAATTCTTTTTGTTTGCTTTTGTTAGATGTTTTATTATTGTTTCAAAGAACTAAGTTTTGACACTGACATTGTTCATCTTTTTTACAGTTTGCTTTCTGTTTCATTATTTTCTGTGCCTGCTATTAATATTTCTGTACTTCTACTTTGAAGTACTGTTTTACTGTTTTTTTTTTTTTTTTTTTTTAACCTCTTAAAAGGGATGCTTAGCATCATAGATGTTGGTCTTTTCTCTTTAAAAGTTATGCTTATTAGATAATAAACCTAAGTACATTGTGCTTTACTTGAATCTCATATGTTTTTATATGTGGCGTTTTATTATTTAGTTTTACAAAGTTTGTAATTGTTCATTTTCTTTTACCCCTAACTATTTAGAAGTACCATTCTGGCTTTACAGACAACTGTTCTATATATATGCATCAGATCACACTTGTTAATTTTATTGCTCAGGTGTTTTGTCTTGTTGCCTCTTGTCTGTTTCGTCTCTCTCACCGTGAATTCTAGTTTGTGAATTTTTTAATATAATTCTCATGATTTTTGTTTTATATGATAATTTGTTATTAGGTACTTGCAAAGTCAGAACTATTACATCTTCTTGCTGAATTGTCCCTTTTATTGTTATGTAGTAACCTTTATTTCTAAAATGCTTTTGTCTTAGAATCTATTGTTTCTATTATTAATGTAAGTACACTTTTAGTAATTTCCTTATTTCATTGTTTAGATGTGTCTTTTGAACATGATATATTTACATTTAAAAAAATCTAGTCTAATATGATCTTTATTTATTTATTTTTTTAATTCAAGAGAGAGTCTCACTCTATTGCCCAGGCTGGAGTGCAGTGGCGCGATCTTGGCTCACTGCAGCCTCTACCTCCTGGGTTCAGCGATTCTCCTGCCTCAGCCTCCCAAGTAGCTGGGACTACAGGTGTATGCCACCACGCCCGGCTAATTTTTTTGTATTTTTAGTTGAGATGGGGTTTCACCATGTTGGCCAGGCTCGAACTCCTGACCTCAAGTGATCCACCTGCCTCGACCTCCCAAAGTGCTGGGATTACAGGAATGAGCCACCCCATCCGGCTGATCTTTATCTTTTAACTGGATGACTTAGTTTATGTTTATTATAATGATTACTATGTTCATGTGTATTTCTACTGTGTTATTTTATACTTTTTGTTTCCCCTGCCTTTTCTTCCTATTTAGTTGATTGATTAATTTTTCTCTCTACGAGCTTAGAAATTTGCTTTTTTTTTTTTTTTGGTGGTTACCCTAGAAATGATGAGGTTCATATTTACCTTTTTCTGATTCTATTAATAATTGGTATCTTTATCCTCCTTTAGGACAAGTCTAGAACCTTGCAGTACTTAAAGTATCCTTTCCCAACTTACATGCTACTTTTGTTCAGTATGTTAATTATATATGTATATAGATACACATGTAGAAAGAGTACATGAGAGAGGACAAAAGAGCATTAATGTTTTATATAGTATGTGTTTGTTTAAGTCACTTCCGTACCACTTTCTTGTTCTTCATACCTTCGTGCAACTCAAACCTACCAGCTGGGATCACTTTCTTTCCCTAATGCATACATTTTCAAGTGTCTTTTGTCAAAGATCTGCTGGTTGCACATTCAATTTTTCTTGGAAAGTGTCTTCATTTCATTATCATTTTTGACAGATTTTTTGCTAAATATTGAGTTATATAGGCTGACAGTTATTTTCTCACAGTACACTGTTGATATAATTTCACTGCCTTCAGGCTTTTATTTTTGGTTTTGTAAAATCAGCTAACAGTATGTTATTCCTTTAAATGAGTTTTCTGTTCTCTTTTTTTTTTCTTCCCTTCCCCTTTTATTTTTTGAGACCAGGTCTCACTCTGTTTAAAACATTTTCTTGTTATCTGTGGTGTTCCTCAGTCTCTGTTTGATGTGTGTAGGTATAGGTATAGATTGCTTTTTTTGATCCTTCTTGAGATCCACTAGGCCTCTTGAATCTGTAGATAGGTGTCCTTTTTATGAATTCTGGAAAGGCTTTACACACTATCTCTTTACATATTGCCTCTCTCCTATTCTCTCTCTCTTCTTTTTGGAGTTCTATTTAGAAAAATGTTACTTACTCTATGGTCTCTACCTCTTTCATATGTTTCATTTCTTTGGCTTTTGGGGCTTCCTTTTGGGTAGTTACTTCAGTTGCGACTTTCAGTTCACAAATTCTGTCATTGATTGTGTCTAATCTGCTGTGAAACTTCTTATTTGAAGTTTTAATTTTATGTTATTTCTGGGAGATCTCACTGGTTCATTTTCATTTTCAAATCTGGTCATTCTTTGTTCATTTTTAAGACTCTCCTGGAAACATAGTACATGCTCATTTTATAGTCTGTGCTTGGTAATTCTTACACAGTCATGCTTTGCTTAATGATGGGGATACGTTCTGAGAAATGTGTTATTAGGCAGTTTCATCATTGGGTGAACATCATAGAGTGAGCTTATCCAACCGTGTGTTGCCCAGGACAGCTTTGAATGCAGCCCAACACGAATTCGTAAACTATCTTAAAGCATTATGAAATTTTTTTGCAAAAATTTTTAAAGCTCATCAGCTGTTGTTAGTGTATTTTATGTGTAGTCCAAGATAGTAGTTCTTCTTCCAGTGTGGCCCGGGGAAACCAAAAGATTGGACACCGCTGTCATAGAGTGTACTTACACAAACCTAGATGTTACAGCCTATTAGGGCTATACCTAAAACCTAGGCCATATGGTAGAGCCTATTCCTCCTGGGTTACAAATCTGTACAGCATGTGATTGTACTGAATACTGTAGGCAGTTGTAACACAATGGTAAGTATTGTGTATCCGCATATCTAAACGTAGAAAAAGTACTGTATAGGGCCCTTAACATGAATGGAGCTTGCAGGACTTCCAGGAAGTTGCACTGGGTGAGTCAGTGAGTGAGTGGTGAGTGAATGTGAAGGAATGTGAAGGCCTTTAACATTACTATACACTACTGTATGCTTTATAAACACTGCACACTTAGGCTACATTACATTTATTAACAATTTTTTCTTCAATAATTAATGTTAACTTACTGTAACATTTTGACTTTAAAACTTTAAATTTTTTGAACTTTTTGACTTTTTTTTAATAACACTTAGCCTAAAACACAACCACATTGTTCACCTGTTCAAAAATATTTTTTCTTTGTGTCCTTGTTCTCTAAGTTTTTTTTGTTTTAAAATATTTAATTTTTTTCCTTTTTAAACTTTTTTGTTAACAGCTAAAACAAACACACACATTAGCCTAGGCCCGCATAGGGTCAGGACCATCAAGATATCTCTAGGTGATAGGCATTTCTCAGCATATATATTTATATATATATATATATATATATATATATTTTTTTTTTTTTTTTTTTTTTTTTTTGAGACAGGGTCTCACTGTTCCCCAGGCTGGAGTGCAGTGGCATGATCTTGGCTCACTGTGACCTCGACCTCTCCAGTTCAAACAATCCTACCACTTCAGGCTCCTAAATAGCTGAAACTATGGATGTGCACCACCATACCTGGTTAATTTTTGTATTTTTTGTAGGGACAAGATTTTGCCATGTTGCCCAGGCTTGTTTTGAACTCCTGGACTCAAGCAATCTGCCTGCCTTGGCCTCCCAAAATGCTGGGTTTACAGGTGTGAGCCACTGTTCCCAGCCTATCGTCATTACGCGGTACACGATTGCTTGACTTTTCGTTGTTGCTGTCTGATGATGCAGACTTGTTTCTTTTGATTCTTGTTCTTGCTACCTTTGTTTCCTGGTATGTTTAGTGATTTTTGACTGTGAGCTAAGTTACTTATTTTTAATAGAACTTTGTATGTATTAATCGTTTGAGGCCTGGCGAAAGATAGATTTTTTCAGAAAGGATTTATATTTACTTTTTCTAGGTGCTGAGGGGCTGTGCCAGTCTGGAATCACCGAAATTCCTATCTTTGCTTCGTTTTAGCCACCACACAGGGTAAAATTGGGCTGTAAAACCTATCTGGAAGTTGTATTGATTTTATGAATTCTTGGGGGAGGTAGGCTCCACCCTCCCCCTATAACCTTTGTGCCAGAGTTTCAGACAGGCTCTTTTTTTGCAGTTTCCTGGGGTTCTGGGATGGACGTGAGTATTAATTTACCATTGTAAGAGCATCTAGTCTCTTTGGCATCTGAACTTAATGGTAGGGTTTTGTTTAGTTTCCTCACTTTGGTCAAACTCTGAGTGCGGTTGTAGATCCTAATTAAGAAAACTCATGCTTAGCTCAGGGGTTCGGACATTGTGGTCTGCAGACCAAGTCTGGCCTGGTGTTTTCTTTTTGTAAATAAAGTTTTAATGGAACACAACAACATCCATTCTTTTATGTGTTATCTACGGCTGCTTTTGTACTTCAGTGGCAGAGTTGAGTGGTTTCAGCAGGAGACTGGATGGTCCTTTATATAAAAGTTTGCTGACTCCTGTGCTAACTCACTAACCTGATAGACACCCTATCTAATTAGGGGAAGTCTTCTTTAGGGCCCCATTTCCTTTTCTGGTTACTGCTTTCCTTCAGTTCCTGGCCTAAACATTCTTTATTTTCTTGGTAGCTCATGGACAAAGGCAAGTTTTTTTTTTTTTTTTTTTTTTTTTTTTAAGTAACACATGTAGTTGTCTTAAGCAGGATTGTTGGTCTGGCATCTAGTCCTTCATGTGGCTGGAAATAGTCTCTACATATGTATTTTCATAACACAGCCCCAGTGATTTATTGTCAGACTTGGGATGCACTACAGGTAACAGCTGGATAGACGAGTTTGCAGAGAATGATATCACATGTACTTTGTGCCTTGAATTCTGGTCAAACTTGCAGAAGATGTGGGAATTGGGAGAGTGGCAGTTGACTGTAGTGGAGGTTCGTATCAGTAACATACTACTGATTCTGTCTCTTAGCAGCCAAGAAATTTAGGAGGGACCAGCTGCTTTGTAACCCCAGACTGCAGGATCACAGTGGTAACTCTTCTGCTTCCTTTAATCAAGGTTCAGTTGGGAGTAAGGAGGTAGAAGCTGGAAATCCAGCCATTGTTCCCATTTGTATGGGGTAAGCAGAATGAGGACACTTCCTTGGTGATCTCATCTAGTCATAGGTTTAAATTCTACCTCTGTATGCTCAGAAATCTCCAGTTTACATTGCTGGCCTAAACTTCAGACTCTATAATGGCCTACTTGACAGGTCTACTTTGGTGTCTAGTAGACCCCTCATCCAAAACATGTCCAAAAATGAACTCCCCATCTGTCCCCTGCATTTGGCTCTTTCTTTTCCATCTCAGTAAATGTCAACAACATTCCACCAGTAGATCAGGCCAAAAACCTTGAAGTCATCACTCTGTACTTCTTTTTTTCCTCTTGCCATTTGCCAAGGTCCGTGAGCAACCCCAAAGAACAGAGCCCACTGTTGACAGATGATGGATATGATAGTGTGAGTGAGAATAAACTTTGTTGTTTGAGATCTTAAACTTGTTTGTGGTCCTAGAATAACCAGGCCTGTCCTAACTGATACAGTTTAGTATGCTGTAAGCACACACACATATGCATTCACCCCTGCCCCTCTACCCCCCTCATCTGCAACCACAAAATGTTAGTTCTGAGAGCAGGGAATTGTTTTCTGCTTTTGTTTTTGTTTTAAATTGAGACAGAGTCTCATTCTGTCACCCAGGCTGGAGTGTAGTGGTATGATCTTGGCTCACTGCAACCTCCATCTCCCGGGTTCAAGCAGTTCTCCTGCTTCAGCCTCCCAAGTGGGTGGGATTACAGGTGCGCACCACGACGCCCTGCCAATTTTTGTATTTTTATTAGAGACAGGGTTTCACCATGTTGGTCAAACTGGTCTCAGACTTCTGACCTCAGATCCACCTGCCTCCGCCTTACAAAGTCCTGGGGTTATAGGCGTGAGCCACTGCGCCCAGCCTGGGAATTTGTTTTGTTTACTGCTGCATCCCTGGTATATATAGTTGCTCAATAAATACTTGTAAATGAATGAATGAATGTGTACTGTGTTGTAGGGATTGAGAACTGTTCAGGAATGTACAGTGGGGAGGAAGATAGATGTTTAACAAATATCACTCTAAAACAGTGAGTACATTGTGAACTGTGACCTTGGTCCAACGTATATCTGAATCATGTGGGCTGCTGATTAAAAGTGGAGATTCCTGTGGTGCCCTGCCCAAGACCTACTAAGTCAGGATTTCTAGATGTGGGGCTCTGGAAATCTTCCTTTTCAAGCAGTTATTGGCAATGATTCTTTCATACACAAGGTTTGAGACCCCTGCTTCAAGGAGAGAGTGGTCTGGTGCTGCCAATAGATAAAGACAAAGCAGATTCGCCCTTGTGTTGTTAATGGGAAGATACTGACTCATGCGGGAGTATAAACTATTAGAACTTTTCAATACTTTAAAGAATATATTGGGTTTAGCAAGTATTTTTTTTTACTGCATATAAAAAAGCGTTATTTTTAATAAGCAGAATTACAGTGTTACTGCTAGATAAAATTATTAATAAGACCTTACAAGAACAGCATGGAAAAGGAAAAATACATTACTTTCTTGACTTGTGCCCACTCTTTACTAATTTTATAGTTTTTATAATAAAAGCCACAGCCTTTACTGAGTTTTCACTCTAGGCCAGACACTGAATTTAAGAGCATAGGCTCTAGAGTCAGACTGCCTGATTTCAAATTTTTACCTCTCTGCTTAATAGCTGTGTAACCTCTCTGTGCCTCAGTTTCCTGAAATGAGGGTACTAATCATGCCCACTGCATAGTATTGTTTTGGGAGTAAAATTGGATAATTGTGCTCCGAAGAAGAGTAGCACAGGGTGAGACAGATCCATGGGAAACCACAGGGGAGTGCTGAATAGGCAGAGGAATGAGCTGAAGGATTTCAAGGCTGTTAAGGAGCGTCTGATTTCTATTCTCCATGTATCAGTCAGCTCAGGCTGCCATAACAAAATACCATTGACTGAATGGCTTAAGTAACAGAAGCTGATGTTTTCCCATTTCTGAAGTCCAAGGTCAAGGGTCAGCAGATGAGGTTTGGGTGAAGGCCCTCCTCCTGGCCTGCAGAGACTGCCTTCCTGCTGTGTCCCCCCATGGCCTTGCTTACTGTGTGTGTGCTTGGGAAGGGGAGAGCATCAGTTCTCTCTTGTCTCCAATTCTATGGGATCAAAGCCCTGCTCTTATGACCTCATTTATCCTTAAATACCTCCTAAAGATGCTGTCTCCAAACATAGTCACATTGGAATTAGGCTTCAACATATACATTTGTGGGAACATAACTCAGCCCACAGCACTCTACTACCACCCCAGGAGGCAAACATATAGCATTCTCTAAGCCTAGATGGTTTCTCTAGTATCTTCTAATGAGTGTCAGTTAAAATTGTTACCAAGTGGCTAGATTCACCTTTGTATCGCCAAAAGACTTATTTCAAAGTATTTGGCATTTCTGTAGGTGCTGGTGTGTTGCTACAATAAGGTACAAACACCCTGGGAGTAGGTCTTTCTGTATACTGAGAGATGTGTCATTATGTAGATTCATAGTTCTGATATCTTCATGAATTATATGTGACAGCTTTATGTTATTTTACATTTCTCACTAAATAGATATTATCTAATAGTCATTTAACAAATGTCTATTTGTCCTACTGTATGCTAGTCACTGCTTATAGCCTTGAATACTACAGCAAAAAGCTTAGCAGAGACAAGGCTCTGCCTTCATGGCATATAGACTATAGCAGGGGACACGTGTTAGTCAGTAACAAATAAATACATAGCTCAATGTGTATGTGCTGTGAAGAAAACACAGAAAGGTATGGTAATTGTTGAGGAAAGCAGTTTGGTGGGTTGGAGTGCTATTTTAGAAAAGTGATAGAAAAGCATGGGCATTCATCAGGGAAATATTTGAGAAAAGAACCTTTTCTGGACAGAGGGGTGAAATACCAAATACAGGGGCCCCCTACCTGGGATATTCTTGACAAGTAGTATAAGGGTGACACCCCTTGGTTCTGGGATTATATTGCCTGGAAATGTTCAGTATTGCTGTTATTAATGTGAATAAGGTCCAGATTTAGCTGCAATACAAATTTTTCTGTCCCAAATATGCTTTTTTGTTTGAGACTAAGTTGTTACAGGTATTATAGGTCACCACACCTCCCCTTTTAAAATCAAGATAACTGTTAAATTTCTGAGTCACTTTTCAGTGTGTGCACTCTAATGGAGTAATGTGTTGCTGAATTTTCAACCCAAGTACAGTACTCTTAATGGAAAGAAGGTTGACCCTGACAAAGAGAGTGTGTGTAGGTCCTTCTAAAAAGAACATTTCTTTGTAATCTTTTCATTTTCTTCTAAAGCTTCGTGTCAATTTTGTATTCTTTTAGAGAATATATTTGTGTCTATTTTAATATTGGAATAATGTTTTCAATGGTGGTTTGGGGAGCTGTGCCACGTCTGTCTTGTGGATTTGAATACCCTTGCCCCCAGGCACACTCCTGGCTTGCACCAGTATGAGAAGCCCTGGACTAGAGCCATGTGGTGTATGTTCTGGCTTACATTCAGCAGCAGCTAATGTTACCCAAGGGCATTAGGGTGTGGGCTGGGTGGTTTTACTGTTCAGTATCCTGTAAAGCAAAACACAAATGTTCAACTTCCTTCCATAAATTATATATAAAATAAAAACCACAAAAATGCTGTTTTCTTCCCAGAATGAGCAATATAAAGTGAAGCATGAGAAAATCCAATCTCCTGTCAGGAATGAACAGTGAAATTCATCATCCTGCCACTGTCAGAAGAGAATCACCAGATAGAAGGTGTAGCAACAAGCATTGTCCCCACACTATGTTTATTTGGCTTTTGAATTCATAATGAGACACTCATTTTTGCAGGCTAATTTTCTTTTTAAATTATGGTTTATTGAAATAACATTAAAATTAACTTAGCAGTTTCTGCGTATTTATCAATATTGGGTGTAGGTGACTCAAGCATGGCCTTGGGTCAGAAAAAAGCCAAACTCTTTGACATTTTGCCAGAAAAAAACTATCAGTGATGGCGTAGGTGTGGCCCCTACACTCTTGACTTGCGTTGCAGTCATGGATCTGCTTTCTCATAGTCCTTCTCAACAGACTTCCCCAGAAAGTCATTACTAATTGATGAGAACTGCCTAGAGATGAAAGTCATTTGTAAGCTCTCTCCTGTTAAGTATAGATGAACCCTGTTTTGATAATTAGAAATGTGCTATAAAGTAGTGAACTCTGATGATCATTTTTAAAGTTTCATTTGTTCTTAATAATATACCAACATTTCTTTGGCTGGGCCTGGTGACTCATGCCTGTAATCTCAGCACTTTGGGAGGCTGACAGTGGTGGATTGCTTGAGCTCACAAGTTCAAATCCAGCCTGGGCAATATGGCAAACCCCGTGTCTATAATAAATATGAAAATTTAGCTGGGCGTGAGGTGGGAGGATTGCTTGAGCTCAGGAGGCAGAGGTTGCAGTGAACTGAGATTGTGCCACTGCACTGTAGCCTGGGCAACAGAGATAGACCCAGTCTCACCTCCTCCCTGCAAAAAAAAAATACACGCAAACATTTTAAGGCAAGAATTATGTTAAGTTTTACTTCTAGAATATTAAGTAAAATATATTTAAAGCTTTTACTAAAATTGAAGATGGGACGTATTTTGAGTTAAGTGATGACTTAATTTAAGTATGGCTTGATGTTCCTAGAATGAGCTCTTTTCTAACAGAAAGGCCAAACTACTAGTGAAGATGAAATTGAGATAACGGATACAGAGAAATAAAGAAGGAATATAATAAACTCTTCTGAGTATCTTCTTCAGGTATATGTATTTCAGAAGCCTGTTTAAATGGGAACAGTTGATACGTCACTTGCACATCTTCAGAACTTCTGAATGATTTGTGTCTCCCATTTGAATTACCTAGTATTTGAAAAATAACGAAGTTAGTTTCTTTTAAATGGTGAGTTGATTTTATTAGTTTTTCATTAGTCTGAATTGGGGAGCTTTTCCTTTGCTGTTGGTTGTATCTGTGTTGAAAGGAAGTGGTTGCAGAGATAATGTAAGATTATAGTTTGGCGAAATGTGACCATTTGACTTGAATAAATAATAATTGCTCACTCTGAAACTTTAGTGTCCTATTTTGGAATTTCAATTGCAGGTTGAAAAAAATTACAGATTTAGACACGATAGTGCTAAGAGATTAGTACTAAAATATACTATGGTGAAGAAAACTGCTTGGCATTTTATAATTGTGGAGCGCTGCTAAATCATTGTTTTGAAGATTAAAATTAATATTTGAATAATAATTAAGTCCATGGCTGCCAGGACTAATTGAAATTTTTGTAGCGAGAAAATATATGATCCCAAATGTGATGACTTTTTCGCGATATATCTTACTACTAAGAGGTTCTGGGTTCAGTAGTTTTCATACTAATTGTTTATAACAGGCAAGATTTGTTTAATGATGTTTATGGTATACAGAATGTTGTTCATTGTAAATGCACGTTGCATTCTAATTAGAAGATAACGTTGTAAGCAAACATTATTACTTCTAACTAGGGAAAAAGTGTCATGGCAACAGCTAGGGCATTCTTGAATGCACTGTGCTTTTCTTAGTCCTTGCTAGATTTGGTTTTGTTTAGCTGTCGAAATCGGACAAAAATCACACCCTAAGGAAGCATAGCCCTAGGTGAGATGCTGTGCTCGTAGAATTTTATCAGTTTAGCAGCTGCAACTGCAACCATGGCTGTGGTTGTGGCTATGGTTTTCATCTTGGCACTGTAGATTACGGACTTTGTAGCCCTGTGGCAAGTTTCTTTGCCTCTTTCCCTCATAGGGTTATTAAAGAGGTTAAATGTGTGTCATTTGTAACATTTAGAATAACAGCTGCCTCATAGTAAGTAAATATAAATGGTATTTAAAAAGAAAATTCCTGGCGATATTTATTTTCAAGCATTTGAAAATATATTTAGAATTATTTTTTCTTTTATTGTTGAAAAGATGATAGAACAGCAGTATTAAAGAAGAGTTTAAAAATATCCATATTGTCAATATTTTAAAATAATTTTTATTTGCTTAATACCTTGTAATTTCAATTTACCTGCATGCATATTTTATGTAACTGAAATCATAATTGTATAGCAAGCTTGCTAGGGAATGGGTTGGGCATAGTGGTCACAATATAGCCACATGGGAGAGGGCAGGGCGGTCTTTCCTCAGAAAGAGAGGAGGACTGCTAAGCAGCTGGAGCAACTTCTTCAGGAAGTTGAATGCATAAGGAAGAAGAACTATTTTCCCCCTTGCAAAACTGACAGGCATAAAAACATCAGTATTGAAGCACTCCTGCATAGCAGTAGTGAGACTGTAAATTGAATATTTCCAGAGCCAGTAGCAGAGAAACAGAACAGTTGTTTGATCTGAACTTAACTAAAAGGATAATCTCAGATTGATGTTTTTATGTCTCATTAAATATTCTTCTGTAACCCTAGTTTCCCGGTGTAGTTTATGGGGCATGCCTGCCTTATCTCTTATCCTTGTTTGAGATCATTACTCTGACTTCACTGTCAGAGATACTGCAATTCCCTAAGTTTTGAAGTTTGTTGATTAATGTGTCTACTTGAAGGATTTATTATGATGCATGTAGAATAGACTCTTTAGTTGGGTATCTCATATTGATGGTAGGAAGGTCTGAGTAACAGCTTTTGCTTACCCTGGCTCCACCACTGGAGAAGTTGAGGTGACTTATGTTTTGGAGGCAGTTGCAACAATTCATTGCCAGAATGGTGGTCCCAGTCCTCTCTTCCTCCAGGTCTGAGGGCTCATGCCGAGTGGGGTTCTGATGGAACTGGTGAGCATGTGTTAGTAGAGGCCAGCCGCTTGGGGCCAAACAAATTGGACCATGATTTCATTTTCATCGTTGGCTTTACGTGTTGGTAGAACTGGACTTTGAGAGGGCACTATTTCAGAGGAAAAAAGAAAGGAGGAATATGGATCGCCAGGACCTGAAGATCAGTTTCTCTCTCTATAGCTGAGGGCAGTAGGGGGTGGACTCAATTATGGTAAACAGAACTGCTAGTTTTTTAAAACCTTTCTTGTTTGACCTGTTGGAAAAGCTTTGACAATGAGATGTATGGAATTCAGAGTTTTGGGGAGTTCTTTCATGCCCTAGGTAACATAGGTTTGCAGAGTGATGGTTAGAACTTCCTTTTCTGGGACAGGATGGGGAAGGATCACAGGAATTGAGTGTCCACAGGCTGGCCTGCTCATGTGCGCAGTGTACAGCCTGGGTGGACACTAAGCCCTTTTAGATGGTCTGTCTGTATGACAGGGTGGGGCTGGGGCTGGGGAATGTGACAATGACCATGTTGTCAGCAGGAAAAGACTGCCAGGAAGGGTAGAAACCAACTGTGGTCTGAGAAATGATCCAGTGAAGCCAAAAGTTGAATCTGCACAGCTGGGCAATTGAAGGATCCAGAGTAACCAACAGAGAAGGAGACAGGTAAGCAAGGATCAGAAAATGGGATCGTTAGTTAATCTTGGGAGAGTACTGCATAGATCCATTTTGTTTTTCTAGGTCAGTGGCTCTCCAACTTTAATGTTCTCAAGAAACACTTGGAAAGCTTGTTAAAATAGTTTCCTATACTCATCCCCAGAGATTCTGATTTATTGGGTTGAGCTGAGGCCCAAGCCGTGAATTTGCAGTTCCAACAAGCTCACAGGTGATGTCAGTGCTGCTGGTCCTTGGACCACAATTCTGTGTTTACACTGTATCACAGGCAAACTTTTCTTCTCCAGTCTCAACTTTTCTGAAAAGAGAAGGAAATAGGAACTTTTGAGTTCTTGTTCTACTCCAGGTGCTTATATATATGTATAGCATCGTTTACTTCTCACAAACATAAAAGTCATACTATCTCTATTTTCTATGAGGCTGTGGAGGCTCAGAGAAGCTAATTTGCCCAAAGCTACACAGCTAGTCTGTGTTATGACTGGTTTTTTGAGTTAATGCCAAATCCTTATTGTAACTCTTAGATTGTTTTCTCTACAAGTCGCTGCACAACAGGGTGAAGCTTTAGGCAGCGGATGGAGCCTTCCCTTCAGTCATGGGTGAGAAGCACTCAGATCACTCTGTTGTTGTTATAGATTTCTACATTCACCAGGATCTAAAACATGACAGTTATACCAAGTGAATTTCAGAGATCTGTCATTGGTAAAACCCCTTCAACTTTTTGCTTAAAAATGTCATAAAAGAGAATATTGAAAAATAATGAAATTTTAAAAGCTTAGGATCAAGCTGAAATGTTACAGAACTTTCTGGCCTTTTTCATTTAGGATTTCAGTTTTAATTTTGTTATGAGAGATTTTGAGCGATGTTAACACAAAGGCTTGTCTGCATTATTTAAGTTCTGTGTTTTGAAATGCCGTAAAGACAAAGCATGGAAGCATATCAAGGCAGACAGAAGAGCAATAAGGCGCAGCATGTTTTCTCTGGTGAGGGTGCATTTGCGCATGCCAACACCCCTCGTTCTGTTTCATTGTTCAGAATGAATGGGAACAGCCCTTATAAAATAAATACTTAGAGCGACTGTACTGAATAATCCTTTTGTTTTGAATAGTTAAAAAGGCAGGTTATAAGAAATCTTAGAACTCGGTGAAATTACAGCTCTGCTGTTAAATGATCTCACTAAAGCCACCCTTACACTCTGGGTTACCTCTTGAGTACAAAAGGTATATGCAGTGCGTGAGACTGTGGCTCTCTCGCAGTACTTTAGGAACGCACGTTTTCCCCTTCATATAAAAATACCTGACTTGGCAAAACTGAGTTTTTTTGGGATATAAAGTACTAATGAAAAATACTGCTAAAAAAAACTATCCAAGGTTTCATCTGGTGATGATATTATTCCTTATTTATATCATTGCTGATGAATAGTGAATTTTAATAAACTTGGACTAGAAAGCCTGTTTAACCTTGTTTAAATTAGATGTGAATCTTAGATTTTAACTAAGTAAATGTATTTATTCTACTGCTTGTATGTCTCCTCCCCATTTTAATATTATGTAAAGAACATTGAGGTCCATCTCTGATTTTCTTGTTAAGCTAGCTTAATGTTTACTGAATTCTATCAGTATGTTCCCCACTGCCTTCCCTGTTTCTCTGCTTAAATCAGAAATGGCTTTCCTCCTATCTAAAGGTGGCACTATATAAATGACATAAATAGGCTCAGGGTTTCAGAAAATGATTGTATGGCTTTGCTTCTTTCTATATATCTTTGCCATAGCTCTCAGCACATAAGGTAATGATCTATGTTCCTATGCAACTTCTGTTCCCAAATTTGAGCTCCTTGCAGCAAGAACTTTCTTATTCAACTAGGAATTTCTAGAAGAAACTGCCTCTTTCTTGTGCCAGGGTGTTCCGAATGAGTTAGAAAAAGCATTTAGTGTAGATGAGCAATTAAGAATGGACCCAGCCGGGCACAGTAGCTCATGCCTGTAATCCTGAGGCGGGAGGATCGGTTTAGGCCAGAATTTTGACTTTTTAAAGTATCAAATCCAAATTTTTTTTGTTTTTAATTGGAGTAGTGGTAGTAGGGAAGGGCCTTATTTACCGATGTTCAAAGTGCCTCAGCACATACTTAGTCAGCTTAATGGATAATCCGGAATTTCCTTTAGAATCTCACTAATCTATTTAAGTCTTTTTTATTGTAGAAAATAAAACATAGAAATCCACAGGATACAAAGTAGTATGGCTTTAATGAATTGTCATAAAGAGAATACCCTCCTAACACCAACCAGAACACTAGAGCTTTGCCAGCCACCCCAGAAGCCTTTTACAGTCCCCTTCTCATAAAAGTAATTATCCTGACCTTTATGGTAATCATTTCCTTGCTTTTTTTTTTTTAGGAATACATGCTTGGGTGACAAAATGACAAATACCATAGGTTGTTGTTTCTTTTCAAAAACAAATCTTTGACTGGGCACGGTGGCTTATGCCTGTAATCCCAGCACTTTGGGAGGCTGAGGTGGGCAGATCACCTGAGGTCAGGAGTTCGAGACCAGCCTGACCAACATGGAGAAACCCCATCTCTACAGAAAATACAAAATTAGCTGGGTGTGGCACATGCCTGTAATCCTAGCTACTCAGGAGGCAGGAGAATTGCTTGAACCTGGGAGGCAGAGGTTGCAGTGAGCCAAGATTGCCCCATTGCACTCCAGCCTGGGCAACAAGAGCGAAACTCCATCTCAAAAAAAAAAAAAAAAAAACTTTAAGTATTTTTTTAATCCATAGCTTCTCTTTTGTTTTTTGGCTGATAGAATCCCCATTGTGCAAGTTTGTATTTTTTGTAAATTGATAGTGGATCTAGAGATTTGCTCACATTCAGAATATATGTATATGAACATTTTGAAAGCACACAGTGTCTGAGATGTTAGCAGCCGCTGATATCTACTGTCTAGATCCATGAATTAATATGGGGTTGCAAAACAATGATCTCATTCAGTCATTTCTTTTTCATTTGTTAGCGCAAACATTTCTTTAAACTGGGATTTCTCTTCATCTGCTTCTTTGTTACCCAGTAGTACAGGGTACCCAGGAGGCTTCTGGGATGCTGGGATTTACTAGCTATGGGGTTCTCCTGGGACGTCTTTGAGGTTGAGAAACTGAACATACCTAGAAAGGGCCATTTGATAGGCGTAGGTCCAGTGACAGTGTCTTGGTTCTTAGGTTGGACAGGGAGTGAGAGGTCCTGGCCTGCAAGCCTGTTGCTGCCATTGAGTACTTCAGAAGAATGGACTCTGTACCTCCCCAATTAAGCTGCCCATGTTTTTGGATCTATTCATGTTTGTTAACAGACTTAAAACCTTGTTTTGCTGTATGAAACTACTAAGTATCATCTGGTCCTATCGCTTGCCATCAGTAGTTTAGGTGAAGAGATTTCCATCTTACAGAGAGTTCAGGTCATCAGAGGCCAAGTTCGTAGATTTTAGTCTCAAAATCAAAGTCTACGTTAGATTTGCATCTTAAGCAGAGTTCACGGTCATCACAGAAGCCAAGTTCATCAATTTTAATCTCAAAAGCAGAGTTTTACATTGTACATTGATGTCATTATATAGTATTAGGTTTTTTGTTTTTTAAAAAAAAGATTTTAAGTCTAAACCTTTTTTATTATTATACTTTAAGTTCTAGGGTACATGTGCACAGCATGCAGGTTTGTGTGCTGTGTTGGTGTGCTGCACCCACTAACTTGTCATTTACATTAGGTATTTCTCCTAACGCTATCCCTTCACCACCACCCCACCCCACGACAGGCCCAGGTGTGTGATGTTCCCCGCCCTGTCTCCAAATATGCTCATTGTTCAGTTCCCACCTATGAGTGAGAACATGCGGTGTTTGGTTTTCTGTCCTTGCGATAGTTTGTTCAGAATGATGGTTTCCAGCTTCATCCGTGTCGCTACAAAGGATATGAACTCATCCTTTTTTATGGCTGCATAGTATTCCATGGTGTATATGTGCCACATTTTCTTAATCCAGTCTGTCATTGATGGACATTTGGGTTGGTTCCAGGTCTTTACTATTGTGAATAGTGCTGCAATAAACATACTTGTGCATGTGTCTTTATGGTAGCATGATTTATAATTCTTTGGGCATATACCCAGTAATGGGATTGCTGGGTCAAATGGTATTTCTAGTTCTAGATCCTTGATGAATCACCACACTGTCTTCCATAATGGTTGAACTAATTTACACTCCCACCAACAGTGTAAAAGTGTTCCTGTTTCTTCACATCCTCTCCAGCACCTGTTGTTTCGTGACTTTTTAATGATCGCCATTCTAACTGGTGTGAGATGGTATCTCATTGTGGTTTTGATTTGCATTTCTCTGATGAACAGTGATGATGAGCATTTTTTCATGTGTCTGTTGGCTGCATAAATGTCTTCTTTTGAGAAGTGTCTGTTCATATCCTTTGCCCACTTTTTGATGGGGTTGATTTTTTCTTGTAAATTTGTTTGAGTTCTTTGTAGGTTCTGGATATTAGCCCTTTGTCAAATGGGTAGATTGCAAAAATTTTCTCCCATTCTGTAGGTTGCCTTTTCACTCTGATGATAGTTTCTTTTTCTGTGCAGAAGCTCTTTAGTTTAATTAGATCCCATTTGTCTTTTTTGGCTTTTGTTGCCATGGCTTTTGGTGTTTTAGTCATGAAGTCCTTGCCCATGCCTATGTCCTGAATGGTATTGCCTAGGTTTTCTTCTAGGATTTTTATGGTTTTAGGTCTAATATTCAAGTCTTTAATCCATCTTGAATTAATTTTTGTATAAGGTGTAAGGAAGGGATCCAGTTTCAGCTTTCTACATATGGCTACCCAGTTTTCCCAGCACCATTTATTAAATAGGGAATCCTTTCCCCATTTCTTGTTTTTGTCAGGGTTGCCAAAGATCAGATGGTTGTAGATGTGTGGTGTTACTTCTGAGGCCTCTGTTCTGTTGTATTGGTGTATATATCTGTCTTGGTACCAGTCCCATGCTGAAAAACTAAACAATTTTAAAAATTAAATTTTGATTAAACACTTTATATAAGCCTCCATATACATTGGAATCTAGAATTGGGATTTGTTAACCTCAGAGTTTCATAACTGAAAGTGGGTATGGAGAAACATTGCTTGTCTCTTGGATTCTGGAAAGTATCAGTGTAGTGTGGACTTACAGATGCACAGAGACAATGTATCTGTCCTTGTTTCTCGTAAGAAAGAAAAGGATTTAACATTTATTAAGTTCTTCCTTTGGGTCTGGTGTTCTATGTATATTTAAAAAATATATAGCCTGCCATGGTGGTTCACGCCTGTAATCCCAGCACTTTGGGAGGCTGAGGAGGGATGGATGCTTGAGCTCAGGGGTTTGAGACCAGCCTGGGTAACATAGTGAGACCTGTCTCTACAAAAAATGAAAAAAGTTAGCTTGGCGTGATGGTGTGTGCTTGTACTTCCAGCTACTTGGGAGGCAGAGGTGGGAAGATCACTTGAACCCAGGAGGCGGAGGTTGCAGTGAGCTGAGATCATGCCACTGCACTCCAGCCTGGGCAACAGTGCAAGACCCTGCCCTTAAAAAAAAAAAAAAAGTGAAGAAGTAAAACTTAAAAAAAAGAAAACACATACGTATGTGCACATGTACATATAGTTTTGTTCTCAAGAGTTGGGGTCTTGACTGGGCGTGGTGGCTCACGCCTGTAATCCCAGCACTTCGAAAGGCCAGGGCGGCAGATCACCTGAGTCAGGAGTTCAAGACCAGCCTGGCCAACATGGTGAAACCCTGTCTCTACTAAAAATACAAAAAATTAGCCAGGTGTGGTGGCAGGTGCCTGTAATCCCAGCTACTTGGGAGACTGAGGCAAGAGAGTCACTTGAACCCAGGAGGCAGGAGAATTGCTTGAACCCAGGAGGCAGAGGTTGCAGTGAGCCGTAATTGTGCCACTGCACTCTAGCCTGGGTGACAGAATGAGATAATAAAAAATAAATAAAAATAAGAGTTGGGTTCTTGCTCTGTCACCTTAGCTGGAGTACAGTGGTGTGAACACAGCTTACTGCAGCCCTGAATCCCTGGGCTCAAGTGATCCTCCTGCCTCAGCCTCTGCAGTAGCTGAGATTATAGGTACATCATACTACACCAAGCTAACTAAAAAAATATATATAGTTGGCCGGGCGCGGTGGCTCAAGTCTGTAATCCCAGCACTTTGGGAGGCCGAGACGGGTGGATCACGAGGTCAGGAGATCGAGACCATCCTGGCTAACACGGTGAAACCCAGTCTCTACTAAAAAATACAAAAAACTAGCCGGGCGAGGTGGCGGCGCCTGTAGTCCCAGCTACTCGGGAGGCTGAGGCAGGAGAATGGCGGGAACCCGGGAGGCGGAGCTTGCAGTGAGCTGAGATCCGGCCACTGCACTCCAGCCCGGGCGACAGAGCGAGACTCCGTCTCAAAAATAAAATTAAAAAAAAAAAATAAAATAAATAAATATATATATATATATATATATAGTTTTTGTAGAGACAGAGTTTCTTTATGTTGCCTCAGCTAGTCTTGAACTCCTGGCCTCAAGCTATCCTCTTGCCTTGGCCTTCCAAAGTGCTGGCATTACAGGTGTGAGCCACTGCACATGGTCTTATATGTTTTTATTTTTAGGACTTTCAGGCTGTTGATGTTATTTGTACCCATTTAATAACTGAGTGAACAAAAGCTCAGAGAGGTTAAATACCTTATCTGTGATTACAGAACAGGAGATTCAAGTAGAGTTTCAAAGCCTGGACTTAGTCCTCTTTGCTTCACCGCCTCTCAGGTGAAGGAATGTGAAGACTGTGTCACATACCAGATACATTTGGTAATCTGACTAAAATGTTCTAAATATTTAATTTGTGTTTACTTCATTTTGGTTTGAAAAGCCACTATAATTCATACGTGTAACTAAAATAGTTAAATATTTAAAATGTGTGCCATTTAAAAAATATTGTTATTAAAGAAAAATATTCATACCGTACTAATGTGTTATTTTAACTAACAATTGAAATGTCAGTTTTTAGTAATTATTATTGCCCTAGAAGTAGTCTTTTTCTGTTTGTTTGTTTGTTTGTTTTGGTAAGACATGGTTTTTCTCTGTCACCCAGGTTGAAGTGCAGTGGCGCAATCATGGCTCACTGCAGTCTTGATCTCCTGGGCTCAAGTGATCTTTCCACCTCAGGCTGCTGAGTAATTGGGACCACAGGCGTGCACCATCATGCCCAGCTAATTTTGTATTTTTTATAGAGATGGGGTTTCGCCGTGTTCCCCAGGCTTGTCTTAAACTCCTGAGCTCAAGCAGTCACCCACCTCAGCCTCCCAAAGTGCTGGGATTACAGGCATGAACCACTGTGCCTGGCCCAAATAGTCATGATTAGTGGACTTGCTCTTTTAACAATGAATTGCAAGCTTTAAAAAGCAAACAAACAAACAAACAAAAAACACAAACAATCCCCAAATTTAATTCATCATTTAGTTCCTTTTAAATTAGGCTGCATTTAAGAAACTGCAATTAAAATATTATACTTCTGGGTTAATTTTTAGAATGCATAACTTTTTTGATCTTTTTAAGCACATTTGTATTTTTGTAGTCGTTGAGTTCATCGTGGACTCTGGAGACAGACAGACAGACTGCCTACATTTGAATCCTGGCTCTGCCTTTCACTGACTGTGTGATTTCAGACAAGTTACTTAATCTCTCTGGGCCTCAGTTTCCTTATCTGTACAGTAGGGGTTATAGAAGGACCTTAGTCAAAGGCTTATTATGAGGATCCAGTGATACCTGCTCAAAATGTGTTACTGTGATCACCTTGAATTGTGAAAACTGTATTTGGGTTATGTGCCATTCCTGAAGGTCATGGTCCCCAGGGAATATCTCGCGATGACCCTGAAGTCCTTGTCCTGAATGAGGAGGGAAGGGTCAGGCACAACCTTGTGATTTCTTGGTGTTGGATTTCTGCGTTCACCAACAGGATCTCTATTTCTATAACCAAATGGCTACATCTTGCATAGAGACCCCACCACTGTGTCTGAAGGTGTGGCAACATTTGACAGATTTGGATTTATCTCATTATAAATTTTAATAATTTGAACTGGATTAAGATGAAGCTCATTCTTCTGTCTACGGTAGCATTATTTGCTAACGTTCACCCTCTTGCAACCATCCCCCACATTCCCCTACTTGCATTTGTGGAGCCTAGGAGAATAGTAGATACGTCGTATAGCCAGTGACATGACAGTATGCTGCAAGCACAATGCCCGTCTGTGGGTTGGACTCAGAACCGCTCTGCTGCCTAACCCGGACTCTGGCCCCTCTCTCAGACCGCAGATATCAATCCTTCAGTGCTGGTTTTGCTTTCATGCTTCTTTAAGCACTAAATTCCTTTGACACTGCCTTGTTCTCACAGCTATTCTGTCCCGTTGTATTATAGAATAAGCACATGCCAGCGCACCTACAAAGCAGGAGCAATAAAAACAAGGAGAGGAAGGAGGGACATTGTGGGCGCAAGTTAGATAATTGACATTCAAACATGAAGGAAAAAGTTAGAAAAGTTAGAACTTGGTAGGGCGGTCTTACTACTTATTTATTTGCATCTAGTTCTAATGACTTCATCTTCTGAGGAGAGAGAGAGAGAGTTGAGGTGGTGAGGACAGGCTTCTTGCAGTCAGCTGGCCTCACCTTTGGCTTTGAGGATTGGCAGGCAAAGTGCTAGGGGTCAGCAGAGACGTGGTGGCCAGTTTTGGCAGAAGGGAGATGAGAGAAGAAGTTTGGAAAAGAAGCTGAAGACGAAATGATATGATGCTTTGGATATTGAGAGTAAGAAACTTGAACCTGATGCTTTATGTTATAAATATCTTTTGAAGGGTTTTGCTAAAGGAGTGTGACGTGGAAGGGGTGTTTTAGAATGAAGAATCTGGAAGAGTATTGCTGGAGAGGTTGAAAGGCAGCGTTACTGGAGGGAGGAGACGAATTTGGACAATACTCTAATGGTATAGGGGTGAAAATGGTGCCTGTGTAGAGTGCTGGTATTGGAATGAGATTATGTTAAGAGTCACTCCATTATTCTCCCTGTTAGCAGTTGGTTGGACTACATGTACTTTAAAGTCACAAGATGTACTTTAAGAAAATGTCATACACAGTAATGCTGACTTTTCACCTAGTCCTTTTCTGTATGTGAGTGCCTTATGCCAATAGAGAATCCATTCAGCGTCATTGAGCCAAGATGCCCTATGAGAAGAAGCGGTAGTACCTTTTTCCAGTTCTATCTGTCAAGGTTCGTGTTTTAAATCGGGATTTTTCAGTCTGTATTATGGAGCCTGATTACTTTACAAGTTTATAATATTTTTAAAGTTTTCTGAATTGAGATTTTAAGATGATGTGATGATGTCACTTGTGATTTTCCAATTCCATTGTATTTTTTTTTTCTTTTTCTTTCTTTCTTATTTTTGTTTTTTGATACGGAATCTTGCTTTGCTGCCCAGGTTGGAGTGCAGTGGCGCGATCTCAGCCCACTGCAACCTCCACTTCCCAGGTTCAAGCTCTTCCCCTGCCTCAGCCTCTTGAGTAGCTGGGATTACAGGTGTCAGCTACCACACCCATCTAATTTTTGTATTTTTAGTAGACGGGTTTTGCCATGTTGGCCAGGTTGGCCTCGAACTCCTGACCTCAGGTGATCCACCCACCTTGGCCTCCCAAAGGGTTGGGATTATAGGCATGAGCCACTGCACCTGGCCCTTTGTTCTTTTTTTTTTTTTTTTTTTTTTTTTTTGAGACGTAGTCCCACTATGTCGCTCAGGCTGTAGTGCAGTGGCGTGATCTCGACTGCAGCCTCCTCCACCTGGGTTCAAGTGATTCTCCTGCCTCAGCCTCCCAAGTAGCTGGGATTACAGGTGTGTGCCACCAGGCCTGGCTAGTTTTTGTATTTTTAGTAGAAACGGGGTTTCACCATGTTGGCCAGGCTGTTCTCGAACTCCTGACCTCAGGGGATCCACCTGCCTTGGCTTCCCAAACTGCTGGGATTACAGGCGTGAGCCACCGCGCCTGGCACCTTTGTTCTTTATTCTCCTATCTACTCTGCAGTGGCCTCACTGTTCTCAGTGAATGAATTAAGGACTTGACTGGAAAGTACACATTGGAAGGCTAAGTACAATTTATCTTTTGCTCTTTTTTCTTATTTGGAAATAATTTCATACTTATAGTATAGTTGCAAAAAGAGTGCAAAGAATTCTCATTTACCCTTTACCCAGATTCTTCAAATGTTAATATTTTACCATGTTGACATTGTCATTCTCTCTCTCGCCCTCTTTCCTTCCCGCCCTTTATACACAAAATGTTCCCTTATACTCATTAATTTTTGTTCTGAACTGTGTTAGAGTAAATTGCAGATATGATACCCTTCACCTCAAAACAATGGCATTCACTTACGTGATCACACTCTAATGATCTATATATTTATTCAAACTGGGCAAGATTGTTCCCTACTGTCCTTTATAGGACCTTCTTTCCCCTGGTCTACATCCAATTCAGGCTTACCTGTTTTATGTAGTTGTGATGTCTTTTTGTTAACCTTTAATCTGGATGATTTTCTCAGTGTTTGTTTTTCATAAATTTGACATTTTTGAAGAACACAGATCATTTATTTGGTTCCTTAGTTCGTGTTTGTCTGATATTTAAACATTAGATTCAGGTCATGCATTTTTGGGAGACGGACCCTGGACGTGATTTTGTGTCCTTCCCAACATACCGTGTCAGGGGGCACATGATGGCGTCTCTTGGTTCCCTTCCCCGTGGTGCAAACTGTGGTCTCCTGTTGAGGGATGTCTGCCAGGTTTCTGGCAGTGTCCTCTAGTGGTTGCTTTACTGGATGCTTTAGAGAAATGGGAAGGGGGAAAGGATTTGTGTGTCACTCGATTTTTATTTTTTTATTTATTTATTTTGAGATAGAGTCTCGCTCTGTCGCCCAGGCTGGAGTGCAGTGGCCGGATCTCAGCTCACTGCAAGCTCCGCCTCTCGGGTTCCCGCCATTGTCCTGCCTCAGCCTCCGAGTAGCTGGGACTACAGTCGTCCGCCACCATGCCTGGCTAGTTTTTTGTGTTTTTAGTAAAGACGGGGTTTCGCCGTGTTCGCCATGATAGTCTGGATCTCCTGACCTTGTGATTCGCCCGCCTCTGCCTCTCAAAGTGCTGAGTTGACAGGAGTGAGCCACCGCACCCAGCTGTGTCACTTAAATTTTTTTTTTCCAATGTCTTCTGAATTTCCCCTTTTCTTCTTTTCTCTTTACCACGCAGTTTTCAAAGAAGGTCTCCTTTTCTGACTACTTTGTTTTCCCCCAAACAGTTGCCTTTCCAAGGGACTGTCTCCTAGAGGCCCAAGGTGTATTTTTAAGTTCCTTTTCTGTAGTTTGCAGTGATGCACCTTCCCCCCTTTCCTCCATCTCACCTTAGTATTTTCACATTTAGATGGACTTTGTCTTTTAGGGAGTGATTTTAGATCAATCTTAGCACCTCATGTAACACCCCTTATTTCTTCCCTTCCATTTTTCTCTCTCTACTCTTGTTCCTGTTAGGGCTTATAGCAGAAGCTTTAGATATACAGTCAGTTCTGTTATAATGCAGCATATGCATTCTTGAAAATCATTGTGCTATGCAAAATTGCACAATGAAAACCATAGCACTTATGGGAAAAATGAGGTTTGGGGTGTGTATTAGTTTGTAGGGCTGCCATAACAAAGTAGCACTGACTGGGTGGCTTAGACAACAGAAATGTATCTTGTCACAATTCTGGAGGCTGGAAGTCTGAGACCAGGGTGTCGGCAGGGTTGGTTTCTTCTGAGACTTCTCTCCTGGGCTTGCAGATGCTGTCTTCTCCTTGTGTCTTCACATGGTCTTTCCTCTCTGTGAGTCCGTGTCCTGATCTCCTTTTCCAACAGGAATGCCAGTCAATCTGGATTAGGCCTACCTGTATCATCTCATTTGACCTTCATTATGTCTTTAAGGGCCCTATTTCCAAACACAGTTAAACCTCAGGTTATCGTGTTGGGGGTTAGGACTTGTGCATGAATTTCGGGGGACACAAGTCAGCTCATAACAAGTCACAACACTCAAAACATCAATGACACATTAAAAAAATACAGAAACCTAGTAAAAACTGTAGTACCATTTTACCCATGTTAAATCATTAGAAATACATAAACATTCCAGTAAAACATGGCACTCTACCTTGGAAAAGATGGGAAGTTTGCTTGTGGGAGTGGGCATAGGAAGGAGACTGTAGCGTGTGATTTATTTTGAAATGATGCAGGCAGGTTTATCTTATGTCAGATGGAAAGTTAGAACCAGATGGATGGGTGTGGCTCACAATGCCTGTGGCAAGCCAAGGTGGCTGGCAGATGCTCCAGGTGTGCCGTGTGCGTGTGCCTGTGTGTGTTTTGTGTATTGTTCCTGCCAGCTTGGTTCTGCTGGGTGCAGTTTTCTGCATTCACCTAGTATCTCAGCAGATGAAAATACCCATAAAGAAATGCAAAATTCTCATTATGTTAAAATTGTTCTCTAATATATCAATCACATTTGAACACCAAATTTTGTGTTTTTAAAACAGATATTACAGCAGAACTGATAGTAGTTCACTAGAATTTGGTGTTCACTTTTTTTCTTACAGGTAATTTGAAATTACCCTTGTTTTCTGACTAGGCATGGATTTATGTAGTCCCACTTGTTCTTGCTTTTTAAAATTGTCTTTATATTTTTGGGGAAGGTATTGGGAGATTTGACTTTGCACAGCTGCCATTACTGCTGCTACTCAAATTCTTCTCTCAGAATTTCTTTCTTGCTTGCTTATTTATTTATTTATTTATTTATTTATTTATTTATTTATTTATTTGAGACAGGGTCTCACTCTGTCATCCAGTCTGGAGTATAGTGGTGAGATTTTGGCTCACTGCAGACTCTACTTCCCGAGCTCAGGTGATCCTCCCACCTCAGGCTTTGAGTAGCTGGAACCACAGGCATGCGCCACAACACCTGGGTAATTTTTTGTATTTTCAGTAGAGACCGGTTTTCGTCATGTTGCCCAGCCTTGTCTTGAGCTCCTGGCTCAGGTAAGCCATCTGCCTCAGCTTCCCAAAGTGCTGGGATTATAGGCATGAGACACTGCACCTGACTGAACTTATCTTTTTAAAAAAAATTTTGATCACAACACATTCATTTTATGGAGTAATGTATTTCAAAGCAAAAATTTGTAACTCCTTTTCCTCCTTCCATGTGCCTTATTTGTATAATGAATTTGTCCATATTTGATCACAGTGTAGGGATCTACTTTCCCTAAAGTTTCATTGTTTCAATAAAAATTGAAAATCTTTAGCTCAAATTGGCCTAAACTAGTTTTTGAGCAGGTATTGGAATGAAATAAGGCATTCCCCACTTTGCCTGGTTCTGATGTGCACCTATGTCAGTTATGATGGTTCACGTAAATGACACCAGTCCCCAGCAACATGATTGAAATTTCACCTTCCACAGTTTATTAACTGCATACAGTACAGACTTTGCTTTTGGCCCTTCAGTCCACAAATCCTGCATAAGTATCAAATGTGCATCATGATCAGTGACAAATCTCATTTCTTTTTCGACTCTGTCAGTAATTTGTCACCGTTCATCTGTTATTCAGTTCATACGCAGACAGCAAAGTATGTAGTTGTATTGCCTCTTTGCATCACCCATTGATAAGCCCACGTAACATTTTATAAGAATGAATAGTTGAAAGACGAATTGGCCAACAAAGATGAAAGTGCAGCAAAGAAATGAAAAGTGATAAATGCTGAAAGTGAGATTGGAAGTGATTAGAAGATTTGAAAATATGGATAGCAAAGCAAATATGGGATGAGAGGTAGGCCTGCATGAGGAAGTGGTATGAACCATATTGCTGACATCAGTCCTATGAATATAAAAAACTGTAAAATCATGTACTATGTTTTAGTTTAAATTTTACCAGGAATAGAAAGCTGCTTATGGCTAAAATGGAGTATTACTTTTACTTTGGATTGAAGACTGTATAAAAAAAATCCCAATCAGTTTGGTTAGCATTAAGGTCAAAGTAGTGAAGTTAGTTGCCACGTTGAAAGAAAATAGTAATTACACTGAGATTGAGGAAATTCTGCCAGTAAAGACTAGCTTCATCATTCAGAAGTTGGCGTGAATTGATTAATCTGTTAGGTGAAGCTGTAGCACAGAGAAAGATGCTGGTGGGAAATTTGCATCCAGATTCCAAGGATTATTTACGGCGGGTGATGATAACGATCATCAAATAGTTAATATTGATGAGGTAAGTTGTAAGGCAACTCCATCAGGAACTTGTGCCACAGAAGATGTAAGATCGAGAAGTAGCTTTAAGGAGTTAAAGATAGAGCAGCTCTTTTATTAGGAGACAACACAAAAGGTAACTTTAAAATAAAACCTATGCTTATCTGTCTGAGAATCCTAGAGCATTAAAAAAAAAAAATCCTTAATCATGAAACAGGCATCTCAGCCAGTCATTTGGCATGCACATGAAAGGTCGTGGGTTACAGCACCATTGCTCCAAGACTTGTTTCCGTTGTTTTTGTCCAGAGGTTGGCAAAATAATTTTGACTTTTAGAGCACAACTACTACTGTTGGATAATGTTGCAAGTCACCCCAGTTCTCTTGAGTACTTGAAAGAAAATGTGAAAATTTGCTTTTTACTACAATCAGAAACTTCATTAATCCAGCCAGTGAACCAAGGAGTTATTTGGGCTTTTAAGGCCCGTTATCTTAGATGGAGTTTCAGACAGGTTATTGATGCTACAAGTAGAGATTATGCATTTCTGTAGCTGAATTTTGGAAGAAATATGACATAAAGCATGCATTAGAAAACAGTTAAGCATCATAGCAGGAAGTAACAGTGAGTAATGTGTGTGCTGTATGGCAGAACATTTACCACACTGTGCAAATAACCTTGCAGAATTCGAATTGAACATAGAATTACAGAAGAAACACAGTCACACGCTGCATAAGGACATTTTAGTCAGGACGGACTGCATATACAACAGTGGTCCCATAATGTTAGAATACGATATTTTTACATACCTTTTCTATGTTTAGGTACACAAATACCATTGTGTTGCAGTTGCCTATGGTATTCTATACAGTATCATGCTGTACATGTTTGCAGGCTAGGAGCAAAAGGCCTTACCGTGTGACCTAGGTGTGTAGTAGGCTGTACCTCTAGGTTTGTGTAAGTGCACCCTATGAGGTTCGCACAGTGAAATCACCTAACCACACATTTCTCAAAATGTATCTCTGTCATTAAGCAGCACATAAGTGTAGTTGACTTTGTGAATATTCCACCATTTGAGAGACTTCAGATATGTACTCATAGGAACTTAGTGAGGGCAAATTTTTCAGCATAAATGAGGAAGGATGGAGATGTCTCAGGGGAGGTGATGCTACCAAATGTCTTCACTTTAAAAGAGATAATACATGACATTGAAAGTACAAAGAATAAAATTGTTGATAGTGAATCCAAACTTAGAGTATTGCAACTTGTTAAGATATAGAAAAGATACTTGCTCTGTATTGTAAGTTATACAACAAAGAAAGCAAACCCTGTTCAAACTAGCCCTGATTAGTTTTTTACAAAGAAATAAACCCTAATTCTCAATGTTTCTAATGTTTTAAATTGCAGTGTACCAAATACTATTTTTACTGTATTTTTCATTTGCCTATACACTTATAGAGAATTTTAAATGTTTTGATAAAAATTCTCAAAGGTCATAGAATAATTATACTCTTTTCTCATGATTATTAAAATTACTTTGCATGAGTTCAGCTTGCAAGGTAATTTTTATGGTGCAGCACTACCACGCAAAGCAAGGACCGCCTTTCCAAAAAATAAATGCTCTTTGCCTCTTCCTGCCATCACTTTCCTTCAGCAAACATCACCAGCGTTTTATTGTCTTTATTGAATTCTTCCTAGACTCTTAGTAGTATTCCCTATTAACAATGAAGTCTGCCTTTTACTCTGTGGCACCTTGTACTCCAGCTGCTCCTTAACTGACATTTCTTCATCTTCCCTCTTTTCTGATCTGCATCTTGACAGCTGTTTTTTTGGAGGAATTTTAGGTTGTCTGACTCATGAGAAATTACCATTATAGTATCATTCAACTGTTCTTCTCACCCCATTCCTTCTTCCCACAGAGGCCCCTCTTCCCCTTCCAGCATCGTCATCATCATTTCCCCCTTGTCTAGTTAATCTAGGTTAGTGGTTATTTGGTTAGTCTAGAGCGTGTAGTTAGGGTCTCATCCACGATCCCAAGGCCTTATCAAGGGCTTTGCCTTTTCTAATGTATTCATCTTTCTTTTGTGTTCCAAGAAGCATCTTTATTTCCTGGTGTTCCATTTTTGTTCTTGTCACTAGTGCCTTGGTGAGATGAGATGACTTCAAAGGAAGGAACCCTTTTACATGAGTGCCTAGTAGTAAAAAGCTTTGAGATAAAACAGCGATTTCCATTAGGGACAAAAAGAGGGTAGAGCAAAGCTATAAGACTTTCTTCAGTGAACCCATAAAGGGGAGAAACTGAAACTATTAAAAAGTGGCAACAGGAAAATGAAAGCAGGCAGACCCATTCATGTGGCCACAGAGAGATTAGAAAATAAGTGTTGTGGGAGATGTGTAGTACTTGAAGTGTGCCAAGGTGATGTTGACTGCCAGTAGCTCCTCACTCTTTCTAGTCCGCACCCCACACTGCCAGCTCATCCCTGCCCTCGGCTGCCGGAATAGCCATCCATCAGTGGAGTGCAGCTGGAAGCTGAGAAATCTGTTCTTTCACCACTAGAAGAGAAGCCCAGAGCCCATAGCCACAGGGGATAGCAAGAACAGAACAACAGATCAGTCCAGTAAACAAACTGGTCATGTGGTAGGGAGGATGCAGAGAACTTTATTTAGATAAGCTGTGAGGTTGAGACTTCTGTGGTCTGATTTGGGGGCATCACCAAATGAATAACCTGAGTGCGAAACAGCTGACTACCAATGAGTGTTTGGGGCATAACCTCGGTGTAATTTAGGATCCGTCTCCATTTCCTTTATGTTTCATTTTGGTGTTTGACTTGACCTACGTTACAGGTCATTGCTAAATTACTTTGAAGTACCTTTGTCTTGATTGTGTTATTGTATGTGGATGGTGCTCAAAATTATTAAATTTAATTTAGAAGTTTCAATTTTGTGAAGAGATGGTGGTATTTTCTAGGTCATAATACAAAAGCGATTTGTGATCTAACTATTGGGTGCCTTAAATTGTGTAACATAATTATAGATAGAATTGAATCATCAAATAAGGTGGCAAGATTAATGGGAGTGGCTAGCTTTAATGTTCCAGGTTATATTAATTTTAGATAAAATGAAATTAGTATTCCTATGGACAATTGAGTGAAGTTCTTGAATTACTCTATTCAGTTGGGATTGACTCAATTTAACAAAATGGTACTATTAGAGTTTTTGAGGATAATGAGAAAATGGAACTGAAATTAAAAATCTCTCTTGCACTTTGGACAAAATAATTTCTGTGAGCAGCAGTTAAGAAGGTCCATGTAAGAGATTCACCTTCTGCTCGATTTCATTTAGGAAGTTTGCACGATCTTAAGCTCCCTGATATTTTACTTGGAAAATGTTATGACTTAATGTAGGTCAGTGTCCCCTGCATTATGTGATTTGGTGTGCATATATATATATATATATATATATATATATATATTTTTTTTTTTTTTTTAAAGTAGTGGCACAGAAAAGAGATTAAGAGTTGATCTTCAAAAGGCAGAGAAAGTTAGAACTAAGGAATTCCTACTTTTTTTAAAAAAAGCTAAAAATAATTTTGGGAAGCTCTTTAGACAGTTTACACTATTGGAGGAAAACTTTGTGATATGAATAGCTTTGAAACCAGCAGCAGCGAAGTAAGTCCTTTCTTGTGGGTATGGGTCCTGGAATGAATTGGGTTCAGGCCTACTTGACTCACCTGTTATGAGGATGCTCCTTGTGGAGCCAGGCCTTGTGGGTATTTGTGGGCAGTGCTTGACTTCTGAGAACATGGGCACATGTTTTCAAGAGGCCAGGCAAAATATAGTTGGCTGGGTGCCAATTCCATGTGGCAGCCTCCAGTTAAGTGACATCCACATTCTGGTTACCATAAGGTAACCAGACCAATGGTATACTGTAGAAAAGGTACGTTTTAGGCATTTAGTAAACTAGAGGTATTGATAACTAATAATAACTAATAGTAATAAGTACTGCTGCAGAGGTACTAATAACTAATAGTAAATGTTAGACTCATTTAAGAGCTGGATTAACAATCATTGCCTCTAGCATAACACAAACATTCTGGTTTGAGAGTAGGACAGGGAGTAGGGGGTTAGAGAGGGTAGACGAGGTACAAGGGCCTCTTCTGACTTGGAGTGTCAGGGACACATTCATGTCAGGGCTTTGGAAGGGCCTCTTGACTGGGGTTTGGTGTGTGGAGAATGGAGAACTGAGTTGGGAAGCCTTTTCTTTCCTCCTAAATTCCACCCTGATAACAACAGAAAAGCATCTTTGGCCTCTAGGACATGAAAATATTTGAGCATTAAGGGTCAGGTGCTAGGCTTGAGAAGCTATTTAAGCCAGGCTAAATACAACTTTAGTGGAGATGTGCTGAGAAATAGGTACACTGTTTCTTTTAGTAACCAGTGTTTAATTTTTAGAGAACACAGCAGGCCTTTTGAAGGCAGTTTAAGGAATGGGTGTGGAAGGGGGTGTGGGGGAAGGAAATCTCAGCAGAATGCTTTTAGATATTTCCTGTTATATAAATGCTACATACTTCTCATGCCTTCAGACTCGTAGCAAATAGGACTGAAGCCCATTGAGGCTTAGATTTAATTACTGTTACAAAGAATGTAGAAACTGTATAGGTAATCAAAGAACCTTTAAAACTCTCACCAAATGCAACTTTTTCTTTTTCATCCAAATCTTATATTGTGGAATTCGAATGTGGTGTGATGAAATACACTTGGACAAAAAATCAGAGTGTTTGATTTTTAAAAAATGCTTTTGTTTAATTCATAAGATTTTCTGTTGTAGTAAGAGTCTATCTTCAGGTAGACATTCCAGATGACAAAGTGTCTCATTTATGGAGTCCCCAAAATAACTCGATACTTTTATCTAGCTGTATTTTAACGTGTGCTTGTGATGAAGAGTGCTACACTGATATAATACTTTTAGTATCTACATGTAATTTAATAAATTGAGATCTTGTGTTAGTAATGAGAACTTAAAAATTAAATCTTTCTACTTCTAATTTTGTCCTACATTCTTTTTTTCTCTCATTTGTGTTCCTCCCTCCCCCAGATATAGCCAGGTTTATCTGTACTAGTGGCTGAAAGACACAGCTAATGAAAGCTTTTTTTTTCCTCTTCTTTGATTTCAGGGAAATTGATAGAATTGGGTAAGGCATTTGGGGCATTTGTCCACTGTAGCCTGTGGCATTCATGGATGAGAATAGCCATTGAACTTGTAAATGTTTTCTTTATATACATGCCATATCTGTCAGGTTCATTGCAGTGCTCCTATGTGGGCAGAATGTCTCGATTTCAGAACTGGCTGTCACTTTGCTGCTCATTCTGGACGGGGCTCCTCGCTTTTGTGAACCATAGTGTTTTGTAAAGTGGAGCCTCATTATATCTATCTCACAGGATTTTTTTACATATAAAGGAGTTGGAATACATGAGTGAAGCAGGCCTGAGTTCATGTATGTTTGAAACATGCTTCAGCAGGACCATGAGAAGTCTTTCTTAGTTGGTGAACAATCGTGAGTCATTTACTCATTTGTTTTTAAAATTAATTCAACCAGTATTTGTTGAGTATGTATGATGTCTGTTACTCTGTGTACTCTGAAGTATACAAAGATCAGTGATTACAGCCCTGGACCCTCAGGTGTCTAGAGTATATAACTAGAAGGTAGTCAATATCATAAGAAAGGTAAGATCGAATACTTTGGGATCCAGGGTCGTCAAAACCTTGTTGGATAAAGAGGTAATCTCTCAGCTCTGTGTCCTGAGAGCTAAAGGTCTTCTAAGTTGAAACAATGCTTTTCGTGAACTATCTCCTCACAAATTAGAAGCACAGAGTTCTGTAGATCTTGCACCAGAGCTTAGACATGTAGTTGTTACTAAGGCACCAAGTGGTTGGGCAATATGGTTTCTGTCTCAGCCTGTATGACGTCATATATGGATTTGTCATTTGCACCACGGAAGTTTCACATCAGGACAAACCACCATGGTTTGTGAACATGGGACATCTCTAAGGAAGACAGAACTTTCATGTGGCCACGGAGTGTGTTTCTTCTCTGTGTGAACTCGGGTGTTGATTTGTAAAAGGCACGCGCTGATTCGAGGAAACCTAATTTTATATACTGGAGTTAGACATACCTAGGAAATAATTTGTCCATTAGACATTTGTTGAGAACCTACTGTATGCTACACGTTATGGGGATAATGATGACTCAAGCTAGTTAGGGAGAATAAAGCCTTTTGTACACATAGTTTGAATACACGCAGAAATGATAAGTGAGAAGAGATACACGTGAAAAGTGTGGCAGAGATTTACGGGAGAGAGGGGTTATTTCTGATAGATGTGCCTTTGAGTTGGGCTTTGTGTGGAGCTATCATATCTCCCAGTCTGCTTGCGTCAGCCCCAGTTTGCCCTGGATGTCCTAATGTCCCATCCAATTAACATCTTTCTGGTCAAAATTATTCCAGTTTGTGTGATAAATTATATGGATGGTCCCCCTAGCTTTGATAATCAGGTAAGACTTGGCTTAGTGGAGATAGAGAACAGTCTAGGTAAAGATAAATGGCATAAATAAAAAACATGGGTGATGGAACACTTTGGTGCACTTAGAAAAAACATGTAGGCCGGGCGTGGTGGCTCAAGCCTGTAATCCCAGCACTTTGGGAGGCCGAGACGGGCGGATCACGAGGTCAGGAGATCGAGACCATCCTGGCTAACACGGTGAAACCCCGTCTCTACTAAAAAATACGAAAAAAAAAAAAAAAAGAAAAGAAAAAACATGTTTAGTTTGACTGTAGCTTTGGGAACAGGAAAAGGAATCACTGGGAAAGAAGGTTGGGAGGTGAGTTGAGGTCAAATTTTGAGTATCCTGAATGCCAGACTAGATACCTTGATTTTATGTAGTTGGCCATGGAAACCTGTGATTTTTTCTTTTTCTTTTTTTTTTTTTTTTTGAGACGATGTCTCACTTTGTGGTGCGATCTCAGCTCACTGCAGCCTCTGCCTCCTGGGTTCAAGCAATTCTCCTGCCTCAGCCTCCCAAGTAGCTGGGACTACAGGCATGTGCCACCACGTCCAGCTAATTTTTTTGTACTTTTAGTAGAGACAGGGTTTCGTTTCTCCATGTTGGCCAGGATAGTCTCAATCTCTCGACCTCGTGATGCATCTACCTCGGCCTCCCAAAGTGCTGGGATTATAGGCAGGAGCTACCGTGCATGGCTGACTTTTTTTTTTTTTTTTTTTAAAGATTTAGAAAGATCCTTGTATCTACTGCCAGATATACAAAAGGGCTCTTTTGGATAACAGGGATTTAAAACAAAATTCTTAGGACCCATTGCCAATTAAGGATCATTTGGATATTTTTCTAAATTAGTGGGAAAATAAGATATAAATTACTACAGTATACCATGAAATGTCACAAAACCTAAAAAAATCATTAAGTTTTAGAGCATGAATTGACTTTGGATCTTTGAGTCAACATTATCATTTTATAGAAGAAACTTGGCAATCAGACAGATTGTTAAATGTCAAAACTCTCCCAGCAAGCTATTCGTAGAGATGGGGTTAGAACCTAGATGCTCTGATTTCTTGTGCAGTGGGTATTTAACTTTACTATAGAGCTTTATTTTGGAGACTCCATTATTTACTTTTGTTGGGGTCACATCAATGTCTGTGTCTTGACTTAGTTGTGATGGAACTAATCATTCCATCCCTGGGTGTCATTGCCACTGTGTGCACTGGCTGTGGTAGAAATTGTTAAGGATAAAAATGAAACAATGAAGACAACAGATACCGTTCTCATTCAGTGAAGTAGGATTTTAAATTATGGCATGTGAATACAAGAGTTTAAAAGACTGTCTTTAAATATGAAATGTCATTTTATGGCATATAGTATCATAATTTTTTTTTCATTTTTTTTTGAGACAGAGTTTCGCTTTTGTTGCCCAGGCTAGAGTGCACTGGCACGATCTCGGGTCACTGCATCCTCCGCCTCCCAGGTTCAAGCAGTTCTTCTGGCTCAGCCTTCCGAGTAGCTGGGATTTCAGGCACGCGCCACCACGCCCGGCTAATTTTGTATTTTTAGTAGAGATGGGGTTTCTCCATATTGGTCAGGCTGGTCTTGAACTCCCGACCTCAGATGGTCTGCCCGCCTGGGCCTCCCAAAGTGCTGGGATTACAGGTAGGAGCCACCTTGCCCAGCCTCTAAAATTTATATGTGCATATTTAAAAAACATTCAGAAGTTGTAAAATCAACAGAATTGATCAGTTAAGTATAAACTTACAAATCATTGGCACATGAAACTTTTAATTTTACTTAATCATTATTGATGCTCCTTGAAATTTTATGTGTTGCTATAAAGCTGTTAAAAGTTGAGGAAGGACTGACATGTATGCTTCATGTGTTTTTTACACATTTATCGAAGACTGGAAAACCTGCTAGAAGAATTCTAAAAGAGCTGTAACATGGACTCAAAGCTTCTAGAAGAAAAAAATTTTTTTTTCGTAGAGGTGGCGTCACACTATGTTGCCAGACTATTCTTGACCTCCTGGCCTCAAGTGATTCTCCTGCCATGGCCTCCTAAAGTCCTGGGATTACATGTGTGAGCCACTGCACCTGACCATGTTTTTCTTAATCATTATATTTTTGGGTGGCCATCAGAGAGACCCTGTAAAAAATATCATTTTGGTATGACCATGGTATACCTAAATAATAGGATGAATATCTTTATGCATATAAGCCTAATTTGTTTATATAATATAGTATTTATGTTAAAGGAAGCAAGTAATTTTGGAGATTTAAGACTGTGCATAAAGAAGCATTAAATAAAGTGCTACAAGTTCCTCTCAAACCAGTGAATTACTAAATTTCTAATAATTATATTATCAAATAAGTATTCGTGTAAAATGATGTTTTCATTGCAGGAACACTTTTGAAAACCTGATTTCTAGCTCACTTTAATCTAAGCAATCAGGTAGACATTTACCTAAGTAGAGAAGCCGCTGTAAATCAATACTTTCTCATGGATACTAATTTGAGCTTCGAGAGAACAGTGTAATTCAAAGGATGCTTTTATTTGGAAAGTAGGTTTTCAAGTTCCTTGAAGGATAGTTAGTTTGTTGGGAAAAGTGAACAGAAAGCTATAGCAGAAATAATGCTGAGACGATTAGTATTCCAGATGCTTATTAACTTAAAAAGGCACAAGCATTAGATGAACAGTTTCTGGGCCCTTTGCCAGAGATCTGTTTCCACTGTGGAAAATAGTGGGTCATGCTTGATCCATGATCTGTCTTAAAACAGATTCAGGAGGCAGACACCTAGAGTCATAGTGAGGAGTTCAGCTAACCAGTTCAGCCTCACGGAGGCTCGAAGTGTATAAACTAAAACATTCCATAGCCTTGCACGAACATGCTCTTCAGACACCTGGCAACAGTTTCAGGGGCTTCCTTGGACAAACTTTCCAGCTCTCAAGTCCTGGAGTCAGTTATTAGGATGCCCGTGGGGTACGTGGACAGTGGGCAGGGTAAAGAGAAGAGCACTTTTGAGGAGAGCAGGTTTGGGAACATGTATTGCAAAGGGTTGGCACAGAGAGAGGTAAAAGTCCTGAAGGTGAAAGCTGGGAAGCCTGGGATGCTGAGATGCACTTTTGTGACATGATTTTGCATTTCTATTGATTTTCGTACTATTTATCAAGAGCATGGTAGAAATAACAGGGAAGAGAAATAAATGGTCATCATGTTGTGATTTGTTTATGTATATTTTTTTAAAGTGACAGGGTCTCGCTCTGCCAGCCAGACTGGAGTGCAGTAGCACGGTCATAGCTTACTGTAACCTTGAACTCCTCAAATGATCCTTCTGCCTCAGCCTCCTGAGTAGCTGGGACTACACCAGCTAATTAATTTTTTTTTTTCAATAGAGACAGTCTCGCTATATTTCCTAGGCTGCTCTTGAACTCTTGGCCTCAAGTGATCCTCCTCTCTCAGTCTCCTATTATGACATTTAGAAAAAGTAATTTCTTCAAATCAATTTGCTTTTCCACTTTGTAAAACGAAGAGAGAAGGCTGGGTGCGGTGGCTCATGCCTGTAATCCCAGCACTTTGGGAGGCTGAGGCGGGCAGATCAAAAGGTCAGGAGATTGAGACCATCCTGGCTAACATGGTGAAACCCCGTCTCTACTGAAAATACAAAGAAATTAGCCGGGCGTGGTGACGGGCGCTTGTCGTCCCAGCTACTGGGGAGGCTGAGGCAGGAGAATGGTGTGAACCCAGGAGGTGGAGCTTGCAGTGAGCCAGGATCGCCCACTGCACTCCAACCTGGGCGACAGAGCGAGACTCTGTCCCCCCCCCCCCAAAAAAAAAGAAAAAATGAAGAGAGAAGGTAACTGATGAGAGCTTACAGTGACATCCATTATTTCAGATGCAACCATAAGGAAGCTTTTCTAATCAACGGCCTTCGTTTCTTCTTCGTACTGTTTACAGGGTTCTTAACACAAATTGCCTTAGGTTATAAACATTTCTGCATGTGCCTTATCTTTCTAATTAGACTCAATCTTTCCAATTAGCCTCATTGAGAGCAGGGTTAAGGGTTAAAAAATAAAAGTGAAAACATTTATGGTATGATTTAACTCTGTATAGAATACTTTTCATATATATTATTTGGTGTGTTTTAACAATATATTGACTGGGATTTCCAAATGAAAGCTAGAAGAACAAGGTATAGCATTTATGTTTCAAAATTTGATTTAAGATTCACTAGAGTTTAGTTATACTAAAAGTCTATATTGGTAATAGCTTCATATTTTTATATTGTGTATTTTGGAGTACCGAAAAATATACTTTACATAATCTCTGAGCAAATGTAACTAAAATTTTAAGAGATTTCTTTAGAGGTAAATTTGAAATCAGTAAATAAACATGGTAGGGAAAGTTTTCTGACTTTTAAAATTAAAATTGGAAACTTAGTGGAAGATTTTAAAACTTTACGTTAATCAAAGTTGTATCTGTAAATGATTAACAAACACTCAACTAGGTTCCCAAAGCAAAGACAGGCGTCCTGTGACCCACTACTCTCCCCCACACCTGATTGACTCTCTCTAGAGTCAACCACATTTACGTATTTAAAAGTTTCTTTTGGTATTTGCTGCTGTGTTTTTAAATAACTTCATCTATCTTGACTTTTCAGCTTTGGATTTTGAGAACTGACTTCCTGCCCTGGTTGAGGACTCAGCTTTCTTACTGTTGCCTTTCTCATGCACATGTGCTTCCCTCCCCTCATCCTCTTGGTGTTTTCTATCACCTTGTAAAGAAATCAGTAGTCTATGTTTACATTTTTATGACTATGTAAATATTATTCATGGATGACCTATCTGGTGTACTATGATTGCATTTCCTTTTGTTTTCTCTGTAGTTAATAATCATCTCTTTTTTCCATTGGCTTACTTCTCTATATTCCTATTACCAATTTGCGGCCAGAATTATAAATCTCCTTTCAGTACATTCCAACATGCTATGTATTCTATGGTTTGGAACCTCCTGCACCTTCTGTTCTTAATCTCCAGTTTGTCCTGGTTAATCACTGTAACTGCTGCACACTGTCATCCAATGGCCTCCTTTACTGTCATCTTGCAGGTTTCATTTGTCATTTTCCTGTGTTGAGTGCTCATTTTCTGGTGTCGTGTCTTCCAGTTTTCTTGGTTTATTCTCTGTTTTGGTGGAGCTGCGTTGGAAAGGGAGCATAGATTTGCTGAGGCTTTGCATCTCCACAAATGCCATTATTCTCTCATATGTGATTACTATTTTAGCTAGGGATGTAATTCCAGGTTGGAAGTAATTTGGAGTAAAAATTTGATGGTACTGCTTTACTGACTTGTAGCTTCCAATGTTGTGTTTGAGAAGTCTGATGCTTTTTGCTGTTGTTGGTATTTGTTTGTTCCCTCATTGTGACCCGATTCCTCTCTGAAGATTTTAGGTTTTGTTTTTGCCCCTACATTCTAAAATTTCACAGCATTGGCGTTGATGTAGGCCTTTTGTAACCATTGTGCTAGGTGGGTCATATATGGTCAAGAAACTAGTGTCATTCAGATTCAGTTTAGGGAAATTTTCTTGCACTAGTACTTTGATAATATTTTTCTCTTTGTATTTACTTCGTTCTCTCTCTCGGGAACTCATGCAAGTCAGCTATTAGACCTCCTAGATTGGTTGTTCACTTTCCCTATCTTTTCTCTTCTTATTCTTTGGGAAATTTTTTAAACTTGATCTTTTAATTTGTCAGTAGATCGTTTCTGCCATCATATTGTTCATTTCCAGGAATTTTTAAATTCTTTCCTCCAAATATTTATGTATGTATTTATTTACCTCCCCTCCCCTCCCCTCCTCATCTCACAGGGTGCTCTGTCACCCAGGCTGGAGTGCAGTGGTGCAGTCACAGCTCACTGCAGTCCTGACCTCCCAGGCTGAAGTGATCCTCCCACCTCATCCTCCTAAGTAGCTGGGACCACAAGCACGCACGACCATGCCTGCCTAATTTTTAAATTTCTTTGTTTTTGTGGAGGTGGGGTCTTGTTATGTTGCCCAGGCTGGTCTCAAACTCTCAGGCTTAAGCGATCTTCCTGCCTCGGCCTCCCAAAGTGTTGGGATTGCACGCGTGAGCCACCGTGCCTGGCCATGTATTTCTATTTTGATGGTAACCTGTTCTGTCTCTCTGAAGATGCTAATTGAAGTTTTCTTCAGTATCTCTGAAGAAATTAATTCTTCAGTTTTTTCAGTGTTATTTTAGTTTCTGCTTTCATTTTGGGGGACTAGTATTCTTAGCTTTTGCATTTGAGATAAGTAATACCAACCATTCTGGTTCTTCACTGCTTCCAGACACAGGAGACAGGATTAACTTCCCTGCCTCCATGTGACTTGTTTTGGCCAGTGGATTGCAAACAGAAGTGATGTGCACATCTCCCCTACTTGGGTGATTGATGCTTGTGTCGAGATTGGAGATGCCACAAGCACCCAAGATGCAGTCTGGAATGCTCCACACTGTGGGGGCCAGCTGCCCGGGGATTCATCCAGAGCCACTTTGGACTTGGCTTGAATGGGAAGTAAATGTTTGTTGTTTTTAACCACTGAGACTTTGGTATTATTTTTTATTGCAGCGTTATCTAGCCTGTCCTGACTGAGACAGCTCTCAGTCATGTTTAAGAATGAGGCACAAAAAGCTGTTTGGAAGCTCTCTACTAGTGGGTGGGGTAGTCATGTGGCAGTGATCTGGCTCAGTGTTTCCGTTAAGGCACTCCCAGATGTTAATGTCAGTAGCTCTTTTCTCTTGGTCTGGTTAGTTTTCCCAGGAAAACCCTCCAGTTCTCCAGCCTGACATATGTAAGCCCAGCTCCTGGGCTCTGCAAACTGAGTAATGGAAGTAGGGCTTGGGACGCTTGCTGTTCAGTGTGTGCACACTCTCTTACGCTCCCTCTTTTTAATAAGATACTCCTTTCAGCAGTCCCAGCCACCTGGAAGTCCCCAGCCCATCTGATTAAGTCTTTCTAGAGAATAAACCTTCTGTTTCTGCGCAGGTTGGGCAAAGGCAGGCGGGGGGTCTGACTGCTTCTTAACAGACTTCTGGTGAGTCCTCCATGGTCACACCCTCTGTCTGAAGTCTTTGGTGCTGGAATTCCTGAGCCATTTCAGGCTTTTGCAGTATAAATTGATCTGCTGCTGGGCTTTCTCTGTTACTAACCTAGGCTTTCTGTTTTTCACATCTGCTGAATCACTTACTACACTGCAATTTGCTCCCCACTGTCCCAAATTTTGTTGTTCTCATCCACTGACTTTCCCATTGTCCTTCTGTGTTTATGCCTTTTTAAAAATCCCCTTTCTGCTATTTTCTAGAGGGAATGTAGGTAAGCACATATATTAAATCTACATAGTGTTTACTGGAAGTTCTTTAATAACGAATTTTATCCTCCCCAATTTTTATTTTGAAAATTTTTAAACATAAGAAAAAATGAAAACAGTAGAATGGACACCAAAGTATATATCCTGCTCTTAGATCTGACAATTAACTTTTTGCCAATTTTATCTCCTTTTCCTCTTCCTCCTCCTCCTCCTCTTTCTCCTCCTCCTCCTCTCTCTCTCTCGTGCTGTCTTTCTCTCTCTCTGTAATATTCTACAAGTATGTATGGTATATGTAAGATAAATATATCTATGTCTATTTCTCTCTTGCTGTAACATTTGAAGGTAAGGTACAGCTATTATGACCCTTCACTCCTAAATAGTTCAGCATACGTTTCCCAGTATATATGGTATATGTAAGGCAAATACTATTTATGTCTGTATTTTCTCTCTTAGTGTAACATTTGACAGTAAGGTACAGACAGCTATTATGACCCTTCACTCCTAAATAGTTCAGCATACGTTTCCCAGGAACAAAAATATTCTCTTATAGGACTATAATTATCATACCTGTGGAAATTTAAAAAAATAGTTCCATAACATCATCTAACATCTAGCATATCTAACATCATCTAACATCTAGCATAAATTGTGTAGTTTCAAAATTTCTTATTTATTTATTTATGTTTTTGTTTTTGTTTTTGAAACAGTGTCTCTGTTGCCCAGGCTGGAGTGCAGTGGTGTGATCTTGGCTCACCGTAGCCATGATCTCTTGGGCTCAGGTGATCCTCCCACCTCAGCCTCCCAAGTAGCTGGAATCACAGGCACAGGCCACCACACCCGGTTAATTTATTGTATTTTTTGTAGAGATGAGGTTTTGTCATGTTGTCCAGGCTGATCCCAAACTCCTGAGCTCAAATGATCTGCCCATGTCAGCCTCCCAAAGTGCTGGGTTTACAGGTGTGAGCCACCATGCCTGGCCTCAAAAATTCTTTTGTAACTTTTTTTCCCTTAAAAATTGCGATCCCGTTGTGGTAAACATGCTGCAACTGGTTCTCTTTTGGACTAGAACAATTCCTCAAAGCATCGTTTTTGTACTTGATTTTTTTGCTTTTAATTAATCTTGAACAGACCTAGCACCTATAGAAAAGGATAAATAAAGATGAGTCCCTGATAAGGAGATGTTTGTGAAAGCACTGGGAAACAGCACATTTTGTTTTTTAATGGTTTGTTTTTCTAACCCAGGTGCTACTAATCTAAAACTTAGCCAAGCAATGCTTTGCACGTTCAGTTAAAATAAAGAAGCAGTATTTGTCTTCACTGTGATGAGGAACTATATTTAGAGTTTTCCCAGCCCACCCCACTTCACCTTGCATACTTTGCCAGCATTCAGCCTCATGACTTATGTTTGCTTCAAATTGAATTTGAGTCTAAGCTCAAAGGGCATGCGTTTTTGTTTATGACTAAGGGCTGATCTCTGAAGTTAGTATAGTTATCAAACATTCCTCACATTCCATATGTCTAATTTTTAGTGCTTGGAGGATCTGGTGCTATGCCAGAGGAATATAGAGGCTAGAGAGCACACGGAAATACCACCGAAGAAAGTCTCCGTGTAAGCTATAAAAATTCAATCGTATGTTTAAATAGCAAAGCAAATAGTAGGTATGGGATTGATTTGTGGCATGTTAGTACCATTCTTTAGGCTGCTTAGGAACATTTCTTAGTTTTCTGTTGATTCTTGAAATTCCAGCCCTAGAGCTTTAAAAAATCTGTGATTCTTTCAGTTTGTCTTTTAATTGTACTCAGGGACAGGATGAGGAGTTTTTTTTATTTTTTATTTTTATTTATTTTTTTTGAGACACAGTCTCACTCTGTCGCCCAGGCTAGAGTGCAGTGGCGCAATCTTGGCTCACTACAACCTCCACCTCCCAGGTTCAAGCGATTCTCCTGCCTCAGCCTCCTGAGTAGCTGGGATTACAGGCACCAGCCACCACGCCCGGCTTATTTTTGTAGTTTTAGTAGAGATGGGGTTTCACCATGTTGGCCAGGCTGGTCTTAAACTCCTGACCTCAGGTGATCCACCCACCTCGGTTCACCAAAGTGCTAGGGTTACAGCCGTGAGTCACCAGGCCCAGCCCTTTTATTTTTATTTTTGTACTTTTTAATTTTTTTGAACCACTCAGACTTCATCCTTTCCTTCTTACTCTCACAGGGGAAGAGAAGAATGATCATCAGTGGCAAATGGCAGCTGCAGCCAAGCAACACCAGCCTCACACTCAGGGCAGAACGCCGTGCCCTCCTCGTGGAGGAGTTTTTCAATGCTGCAAAACAAATACTTGCAAAAGCTAAGCGTGACTTAGTGTATGGTCGAAGGGGTCACCATTGCAGATGTGTTGGTCACCAGAAGATAGGTTCATTGAACACATGATGAATGAGCAGCAGTCTCTGTTCTAGCCACTAAGGACTACAGTGGTGGACAAAATAAGTCATGGGGAGGTAGGAAGGAGGACTAGAGCAATAAAGGAGATAAATTCAGACATGGTAATAGCATTAAAGAGAGAAACTGTATGACATGATAGAGAGTGAGTACTTTAGATAGACTCATGCATTGGTCAGCTCTGCTGGGGTAATAAGCAACCTATAAGTATGTGATTTCCACGAGTGTCTCCTTCTAGCTTGTGTTATGTCGTCAACTAGAGAATAAAGTGAAATAATCATGTAAGTCAAAAATCTCAAGGCTGAGGATCATGAATGATCTGTGAAATCGTTTGGTCACTAAAAATGTGTTTAGAAAAAAATTCAAATTGGTCTTGGTGAAATATATGCATAACACAAAAGAGTCAGACTATGACAATAAAAATAGAACCTTTGTAAATTTAATAGAAAACAATTTAATACAAAGAAATCAAAGAAGGAAATTGTAGGACCTTTGGTCAGAAGCTCCTTTGGTGTTTAACAAGGTTCAACAGTAAATAAGGATGTTTCCTTTTCTTAATAAAGACATTATATATAAAAAAGTGGAAACAGACTGTAATAAAAACTTGAATCTGAGTTTAAAATGCCTTAGATGATGTTAGGAAAAAAAAAAAGAGTAACATTTATGAACATGGGCATACATTTTTTGGATGTCTGTAAATAGTCATCTTTGAATTATTAAGCATGCTTTCTGGTATGTGCTTTTTCTCTGGCCTAAAAAGCTACAGGGGCACCAAGATTGACTGACTGACTCATTTACCTTCCTAATGCTTTTTTAGGAAGCAGTTAGACTTGGTTTAATTGTCCAGTAATCTGGCCAGATGCCTCCGTGATCTTCACATTCTGGAAGGCCCGTGCTTAACTGAATTTCTTCTTCACTTTAGGACCCTGGAAGATCACTGAGAGTCAATGCTGGGTAACTCCATTTAGGTCAATTATGTAGAGATCCCTTAGTTAAAGACCAGGCCCTACTAACAGCATCACTATAGCATTACGACATTTGTTCAGTTAAATCCCACAGAACCTCAGTGTTCATGTGGCCAAACTAACATACTTTCTTCTTGGCGTTTATCCAGGCAAGATTAAGAGTTGAGATATACTGAAGTAACACCAACTTCACATTATGAACATTTTGAAATTTATTGTGAAATTCATTTATTTTGTCTCTAGATGTAACAATAGCTGTAGACTACAAAAAAAGCTAAAATCAGGGCCAGACACAGTGGCTGATGCCTGTAATTTCAACTCTTTGGGATGCCGGTGTGGGAGGATCATTTGAGCCCAGGAGTTTGAGACCAGCCTGGACAACACAGTGAGACTCCGTTTCTTAAAAAAAAAAAAAAAAAAAAAAAAAAAAAAACGTAAAAATCAGAGGATGGAACTGAAGCACGAGATACTTCCCCACAAGCTATTAAGGCTGAGTTAGTTCTTATAACTCTCCCCTGACAGCAGCTGTGCCGGGGCGCTTGCTGCATGGAAGCTAGGACTCAGTCTCATCTAGCTGAGCCCTCCCTTCGGAAGCAGCAGGCTGCAGGGCACATAACCGAGAACAACAGGTTAAGGCTAAGGCACCATGGCCTGAAGTCCCCTTAATGCAGGAGCTGCATAGCAGGCGGTGCTTTCCGAGGTCAACTTTATGAATCTGTGTCTGAGTAAAATACTTGTCAGTATCTAAGTTAGGGCTCCTTCAAGGATATTCAATACAGTGTTGTTTTGGATACAATTAAAATGGCTATCATCAGTACCAGACTATACTGGAAAGACTAAACTGTGTTCTAAGCTTATTATAAAAGATGCTCCCGTGACAGAAAATAAAATTAAAAAAAAAACTTACTATAAAAAATGAGGTAGCAACATGAAAAGTCTCATAAATTATGTTGCTGAATGAGAAAAATGAACTTCAGAACGATGTGCACAGTGTATTATATTTTCTAGGCTGTATGTAGAGAAGGGCCTGCAAGAACACGTACTGCCCCGGTGGTTGTGGACACTTCTGAAGAGAGGAGTGTGAGAACTGGAATGAGAGGTGGTGCTCAAAGAGACTTAGCATTATCCACTGTATTTTAATATTTTACAAGCAGGGTATATTCATGTATTTTTTTTAACTAAAATCTTGTATTAAAAGTAAGATTTTTTTAAATACTTTATATTCTAGGGTACATTTGCACAACGTGCAGGTTTGTTACGTATGTATACATGTGCTGCACCCATTAACTCATCATTTACATTAGGTGTATATCCTAATGCTATCCCTCCCCCCACCCCACAACAGACCCCGGTGTGTGATGTTCCCCTTCCTGTGTCCAAGTGATCCCATTGTTCAATTCCCACCTATGAGTGAGAACATGTGGTGTTTGATTTTCTGTTCTTGTGGTAGTTTGCTGAGAATGATGGTTTCCAGCTGCATCCATGTCCCTACAAAGGACATGAACTCATCCTTTTTTATGGCTGCATAGTATTCCATGGTGTATATGTGCCACATTTTCTTAATCCAGTCTGTCATTGATGGACATTTGGGTTGGTTCCAAGTCTTTGCTATTGTGAATAGTGCTGCAGTAAACGTACGTGTGCATGTGTCTTTATAGCAGCATGGTTTATGATCCTTTGGGTATATACCCAGTAATGGGATGGCTGGGTCAAATGGTATTTCTAGTTCTAGATCCTTGAGGAATCACCACACTCTCTTCCACAATGGTTGAACTAGTTTACAGTCCCACCAACAGTGTAAAAGTGTTCCTATTTCTCCACATCCTCTCCAGCACCTGTTGTTTCCTGACTTTTTAATGATCGCCATTCTAACTGGTGTAAGATGGTATCTCATTGTGGTTTTGATTTGCATTTCTCTGATGGTGAATGATGATGAGCATTTTTTCATGTGTCTGTTGGGTGTATGTATGTCTTCTTTTGAGAAGTGTCTGTTCATATCCTTTGCCCACTTTTTGATGGGGCTGTTTGTTTTTTTCTTGTAAATTTGTTTGAGTTCTTTGTAGGTTCTGGATATTAGCCCTTTGTCAGATGAGTAGACCGCAAAAATTTTCTCCCATTCTGTAGGTTGCCTGTTCACTCTGATGGTAGTTTCTTTTTCTGGGCAGAAGCTCTTTAGTTTAATTAGATCCCATTTGTCAATTTTGGCTTGTGTTGCCCTTGCTTTTGGTGTTTCAGACATGAAGTCCTTGCCCATGCCTATGTCCTGAATGGTATTGCCTAGGGTTTCTTCTAGGGTTTTTATGGTTTTAGGTCTAACATTTAAGTGTCTAATCCATCTTGAATTAATTTTTGTATAAGGTGTAAGGAAGGGATCCAGCGTCAGCTTTCTACTTATGGCTAGCCAGTTTTCCCGGCACCATATGTTAAATAGGAAATCCTTTCCCTATTTCTTGTTTTTGTCAGGTTTGTCAAAGATCAGAGGGTTGTAGATGTGTGTTATTATTTCTGAGGGCTCTGTTCTGTTCCATTGGTCTATATCTCTGTTTTGGTACCAGTACCATGCTGTTTTGGTTACTGTAGCCTTGTAGTATAGTTTGAAGTCAGGTAGCGTGATGCCTCCAGCTTTGTTCTTTTGGCTTAGGATTGTCTTGGCAATGCAGGGTCTTTTTTGGTTCTATATGAACTTTAAAGTAGTTTTTTCCAATTCTGTGAAGAAAGTCATTGGTAGCTTAATGGGGATGGCATTGAATCTATAAATTACCTTGAGCAGTATGGCCATTTTCACGATATTGATTCTTCCTATCCATGAGCATGGAATGTTCTTCCATTTGTTTGTGTCCTCTTTTATTTCACTGAGCAGTGGTTTGTAGTTCTCCTTGAAGACGTCCTTCACATCCCTTGTAAGTTGGATTCCTAGGTATTTTATTCTCTTTGAAGCAATTGTGAATGGGAGTTCATTCATTATTTGGCTCTCTGTTTTTCTCTTATTGGTGTATAAGAATGCTTGTGATTTTTGCACATTGATTTTGAATCCTCCCTAACTCATTTTATGAGGCCAACATCATCCTGATACCAAAGCCTGGCAGAGACACAACAAGTAAAGAGAATTTTAGACCAATATCCCTGATGAACATCGATGCAAAAATCCTCAATAAAATACTGGCAAACCAAATCCAGCAGCACACCAAAAAGCTTATCCACCATGATCAAGTGGGCTTCATCCCTGGGATGCAAGTCTGGTTCAACATACAAAAATCAATAAACGTAATCCAGCATATAAACAGAACCAAAGACAAAAACCACATGATTATCTCAATAGATGCAGAAAAGGCCTTTGACAAAATTCAACAGCCCTTCATGCTAAAAACTCTCAATAAATTTGGTATTGATGGAACGTATCTCAAAATAATAAGAGCTATTTATGACAAACCCACAGCCAATATCATACTGAATGGGCAAAAACTGGAAGCATTCCCCTTGAAAACTAGCACAAGACAGAGATGCCTTCTCTCACCACTCCTGTTCAACATAGTGTTGGAAGTTCTGGCCAGGGCAATCAGGCAAGAGAAGGACATAAAGGGTATTCAATTAGGAAAAGAGGAAGTCAAATTGTCCCTGTTTGCAGATGACATGATTGTATATTTAGAAAACCCCGTCGTCTCAGCCCAAAATCTCCTTAAGCTGATAAGTAACTTCAGCAAAAGTAAGATTTTAAAAATTATTTTCAAAAGACTACCAGCTGCTGTATGGAGAATGGGTTATAGAGGGATGAGAGTGGAAATGTAACAACTAGTTAGGAAGTTAATCCGGGCAAGAGAAGCTAATAGGTTGGATTAGAGAGGTGGCAGTGGAGAAAAATGTTGTAAATGAGGCTGTGTTCTGGAGGGTGAACCTGCAGGATGTTGATGGAGAGGGAGGCATCAAGGATGACCTCCTCCCGGGTTGTGATGTGAGCATCTGGGTTGATGATGGTACCATTTTCCAAACCGAGGTAATTTGGGGGAGAAATGGGACTGGGGAAGTGGTCGTGAGGGGGAAGTTAAGAGTTGTTTCTTATGAGTTGTTTGATATGGCCATTAGATACATTGCTGTAGAATGATCAAGGAGATGCTCTCTGATAAATCTGGACCTCTAAGGGAATGTCTGTCTGGAAATCACTCACTCACTGTTTTCTCTAACAAACATTGAACACTATGTACCATGTATGTGCTTGGCATGCAGAGATGAATAAACCACTAGGAACCCGGTGAACTGAACAGAGAAGTCAACTAAAAAATGTAAACAGTGTGAACTATTTGAATAGGAAAATACTTCCAAAGCTTAACACTGTCACTACATAGTGACAGCTTTGGGAACGTGATGTCTTGCCCAAGAAGATGATGTTTGAATTAATTTTTAAGGACATTGAATCTTAGAAGAAGACAACTGTTGAAGTGTAAAACTGTAAAAGGGGCAGGATGGTGGAAAAGTGGAGGGAGAGAAGATGTTCCAGGTGGAGGGAACTGCACGTATAAAAGATATTTTTACTACCTGTGTATCAGGCCTGCTGGCTTCTTCTTGACCTCTCCTGGGCTTCTTTTGGTAGATTTTTTAGTAGTTGGTGTCATAGGCATCTGCAACGCAGATGTCCTGCCTCTGAACTGTGAATTAGTACTTCTACGCTTTGCCATCTTCTCTCATGATTTCCTTGTATTCATGAAGAAATGTAACAAGATGTTGTTGGTACTAGCTGACATTTCTTTCTTCTTAGATGTTTAGTACTCGTAGAATACTGTGCCTATAACTCATGCCAACCATGTTCTGAAACCTGGCCAGTCCCACCAAGCTTGAAGTCTATTTATTTATTTATTTATTTTGCCTCTCAAAAGCTAGACTGGGATGCAAACATTTATAGCAACATCATTCATACTAGCTAGAAGTGGAAACAATCCATATATCTATCTGTAAACTGGTAAATGGATAAACAAAATGTGGTATCTGTGCAGTGGAATACCATTCAGCAATAAAAAGAATGAATTCTTGGCCGGGCACGGTGGCTCAAGCCTGTAATCCCAGCACTTTGGGAGGCCGAGACGGGTGGATCACGAGGTCAGGAGATCGAGACCATCCTGGCGAACACCGTGAAACCCCGTCTCTACTAAAAAATACAAAAAACTAGCCGGGCGAGGTGGCGGGCGCCTGTAGTCCCAGCTACTCGGGAGGCTGAGGCAGGAGAATGGCGTAAAACCCAGAGGCGGAGCTTGCAGTGAGCTGAGATCCGGCCACTGCACTCCAGCCTGGGCGATAGAGCGAGACTCTGTCTCAAAAAAAAAAAAAAGAATGAATTCTTAATGCATGCTATATAATAACATTATATATCTTGAAAACATTTTGCCAAATGATAGAAGCTAGACACAAGAAACCACAAATTGTATGATGTTATGTGCAATTCCAGAAAGGGCAGATCTGTAGGGACAGGAAGTAGATGAGTGGCTGCCTGGGGCTGGGACAGGGAGATTTCCCACAACTTGAAAAGACTTATATGAACTACATAGTCTACAAATGTTGAAAAATATTAAGAAAAACCTATGGCACGAGCGCATAAAATATATGTAGATACTAGACTGTTTTATTGTGTACTGCCATAAAATATACACACCATTATAAGACATTAAAATTTATCAGAACTTATGCATACATTACAGACTGTACATGATGCCATTTGCAATTGAGAGAAATGTAAACAAATGTGAAGAGGCAGTGTTAAATCATAACTGCATATAATTAACTATAGTATATACAATACTACTGTAATGATTGCATAGCCACCTTCTGTTGTTGTGGTGAGCTCAAACGTTGGGAGCATCTGCTTAAAGTGCCCTGTGATGCTGATCATCTCTGTGTGAGCAGTTCCTCTCTCTGGTAAATTGCATGTCACAGTAAAAAGTGATTTCTCACGGTTCTCAAGTATTTTTCATTGTATTTAGTGCAGTCCCGCAAACCTTGAGTACACCATGGGACCCATACAAAGTGCCACTTGTGAAGCTGGAAGTGCTCCCAAGAAGTGGAAAAAAGTAATGACCTTACAAGAAATCGTTGAATTGCTTGATATCTATGGTAGATTGAGGACTGCAGCTTAGGTTTCCACCATTTCAGATGGACGATTCATAGTGTATAAACAGATAACCTAAACTTAAAACATCAATAAATACAGTACTGTAAATGTATTTCTTTTTCTTTATGGTTTTCTTAATGACTTTTTCTTTTCTCCAGCTTAATTGATTGTAAGGATATGGTATATAATACAGTGTACAAAATATGTTACTTGACTGTTTCTGTATTGGTGAGGCTTCTGGTCAACAGTAGACAATTAGTAATTAAGTTTAGAGGGAGTCAAAAGTTATACGAGGATTTTCAACTGTGCAAGGAGTTGGCATCTCTGAACTCCTGCATTGTTCATAAGTCAACTGTACGTAAGTTTATACATGGACTGAAAAAATACCAAAGTATTGGAATAGATGTCACTCTACAGGAAAGTGAAGCAAGGACTTTAATAACAGTTTATTTTGTTATTTTCTGTATTCTTTACAATGAGAATCTAATAGCTGTATAAAATGTGTATTTTTAAGTCAACATTGAAAATTATAGTATATGTAGAGTTTAGTTTGATGACAAAATATGATGTATATTTTGTACATAGTATTATATCTACATGTGTATATATTTACTTAAAAAACATAGCCTAGAGTGAAACACATCATATTGTTAACTGGGATTACTCCTATGTAGAGAGGTTATAGAGATTTTTTAAAGTCCTCTCAGTTTCTTAAGTTTTGATAAAAGTAGTATAGGTATATTTTAATCATTTAACCTCTTCAAAAGGGAAGTTGTGACCCTTCAGAAAGGTGTGTGCCATGTGTCATTTCTTTGTTTTCCTGACTGGAGCTCATTCTCCAGACTGAATACTTAAGCCTCTTCTAGTCTTTGTCCACGAGCAATTATTGTCCACCATGAAATTTACTGGCTGTGTGCTGAACTACAGGTAGGGAATTGAGGCAGCCTTGGTGGATTTCTGTTATTTGTTTGGACAATAACCCTTTTTAAGTTCTCTGCCTCTCTCAAACACTCCTACCTTCTTTGCTGGCATAGCCACTTAAAATTTCAGACTATTTTTCAAACCAGATAATCTGACAAGCAAACATTACTTGGCACTTAGGAGAGAAAAAGAGATTCAGGTTAAAGTGTTTGACCACTTTGTTTTCTTCCATGGCATAAAAATACTTTAAAAACTTGCTGAATTATTGAAACACGTGAGATAAATTCTGTTATGTCTTTGTCACTTAAGTCTGTTTTCTGTTGAGATATTCATTGTGATACATAATGTAATGATAACAAAAATAAATCACAAGACCAAATATTTTGATGCAGCATTGAAAGATTTTCTTGTGTCTTGTTCTGTTGTCAGGAAACATATGTATCAACTAACACCTTAATACCAGCCTTCATATTGTTATTTGAATAAATGCACATACTATCACTTCTGTGTAAATAGAACATTTTTGAAAGAATAAATTACAACCCTTTCATGATATAGTGGACGTTTTCTTTCTGCCTGCCTTCCTGCTCTTCTTCCATTCCGTCAACATTTATCATGTGTCGACTGTATATGAGATAAGCATTAGGCATTGTGCTAGAGAGCGAGAAGAGGGCAGGGTCCCTGTCTTTGAGAAGCTCATAGTTTAGGCTAGAGACTGAGTCTGAGTGTAGTAACATGCCTTAGGTGGCAGCTGATCCCTGTGGATGTGGGACAAGATTCTTGCAACACAGTCAAGAATAGTATTTCTAGGTTAAATGGAATTAACATTTTAAAACATTTAAATATCTTTATTCCAAGTTCCGGGGTACATGTGCGGTAATGTCCAGGTTTGTCACATAGGTAAATGTGTGCCATGATGGCTTGCTGCACCTGTCACCTCATCACCTAGGTATTAAGCACAGCAGGCATTAGCTGTTTTCCCTAACGGTCTCCCTTCTCCCACCGGGAATCAACATTTTAATGGTTTTTTAACACTGCCAAGTTGTTTCTTAAAAGGACTGTATCGAGTTACAAAGTCACCAGCAATGAGTGAAAGTAGCTGATGCCCCACATCCTCACCAGAGTGAGTTTCATCACTAAGACAAAGCAAAACAGCCGGAAGCCATGACTCATACCTGTAATCTCCACACTTTGGGAGGCCAACGAGGGCAGATCACTTGAGCTCAGGAGTTTGAGACCATCCTGGGCATCAGACCTCATGTCTACAAAGGAGAAAAAAGAAATTTAGCCAGGCGTGTTGGTGTGTACCTGTAGTTCCAGCTCCTTGGGAGGCTGAGGTGTTAGAATGGCTTCAGCCTGAGAGGTTGAGGCTGTAGTGAGCTGAGCCATGATCACCCCACTGCACTCCAGCCTGGGTGTCAGTGAGACCCTGTCTCAAAAAAAAAAAAGACATAAACTTGATATTTTAATAGGCTTAAATTTTACCCTCATTGTTTTATTGTATTTGGCATTTGTTTTTATTATTAGTGATGTTTAACATTTTCCCATGTGTTTTACTATCTTTTGTGAAAATATTCACTTAAAGTCTTGATATTATTACATACTTGCTACTCCTTTTGAAAACCAACTTACTGAAGTGAAATTCACCTAATGTAAATTAACCATTTAAAATGATCAATTCAATGGCATTAAGTACATTCACAATGTTGTGCAACCAACCCCTATATGTAATTTCAGAACATTTTCATCACTCCTCCAAGGTACCCACTAAGCAGTTTCTATTTGCCCCTTTCCTTGTCACCTGTCAACCACTGACCTACTTTCTGTTTTTGTGCGTTTGTGAACTATTTCATATAGTGGAATCATACAATATGTGATGTTTTGTGCCTGGCTTCTTTCACTTAGCGTAATGTTTTGGAGGTTCATCCATATTGTAGCGTATGTACTTCATTCCTTTTTGTGACTGAATAATATTCCATTTCATGTATATACCACAATTTTTTATCCATTCACCTGTCGATGGGAATTTGGGCTCTTTCCACCTTTTGGCTGTTATGAATAATGCTGCTGTTATCATGCACACACGTATTTATTCGAGTACCTGTTTTCACTTCCTTTAGAAGTAGACCTAGAAGTCGTAGTGTGGGATCATATGGTAATTCCGTTTTAACTTTTTGAGGAATTGCTAAACCATTTTCTACAGAGGCTGCACCATTTTATGTTCCCACCCACAATGTACAGGGTTCCCGTTTCTCCACATCCTTGTCAATACTCATGTCTTGTGTGTGTGTGTTTTTCATAATAGCCGTCATAGTGGGTGTGAACTGGTGCTTCACTGTGGTTTTGATCTGCATTTCCATAATAACTAATGATGTTGAGTACTGTTACTATTTGTATGTAAGTGAGAAAATAAAGGAAAAAGAAAGCCTTGCTCTTGAAGTTATTTTCAAATTAGTTAAGTATCCTTTGAAGAAAGGAAATGTTTACTTAAAATTAAATGAAGTGTCCTACTGTTCCGAATAGGAGGGCTGTTAAGGCATTAATTCTGTTTAAATATTTCATCGTTTTCATAACAAAGATACTTGTAAAGCCTCCAGGTTTGTTTTTAACTTGAGCTTGTTTTCCATTTTTCCGTCACCTGGTTGGGTTAGGGATCCAACCTGATTTATGCCTTTTAAACAATAGCACTCAGGGTGAACTTCTGGTCCCTGAAGTTTACCGATCAGTATTACCTCAGAACTTAGAGATGTAAATCCTCAGATCCTTCCCAAATCTCCTGAGTCAGAAACTTTGAGGGCGACCCCAACAGTCTGTGTTTTCATACGCCTTTCAGTTGAGTCATATCCGACGCACGCGTAGGTTTCAGAACCGCTACTGTACACCAGCATTCTCAGGTTGATTCTGTGATAAACAGCTCTTGTGGGAGGTGTAATCCACAATGTTGGTCTCATTAGCACCAACTTTTTTTAGCTTAAGTAGTCAGACAATGTGAACAATTAACTTGGAATCATATTATAGCCTCCTATTTAAGAAAGCATAAAGCATACAGTTCTACCTAGAAATTGCAATTCAGTTTACAAATCATGTGAAAAAGAGGAAAGTATTTTTCAAAAGTGACTTTTGATCTTTGGCCAAATACTGAAGTAATTTAAGAGGCACATACCCGTGATGTATATTTTTCCTGTTATTTGTAATTTTTCAATTTTTTGGCCCTGCTTTTCATGAGCTATATTTCCTTGTATTTGTGACTAGACTTTATTTTTTACTTATTCAGAGCCAACATTGTGAAGGTTTTTAGTGTGAAGGCCTATGCAGCAGAGCTTACAACCACCACTGCCCTATAGTACAAATGTTGACTGGAGGCAGACGTGTGTGTGACCCAAACACATGCTTATTTGAAGAGGAGTGTTTATTTTTTTCCCTGCACAGGCTATTCAAATGGAAAAAGTATATCTACTTTGCAGAGTTTTATGAGGATTTAACTCACACATTTATGTATATTAGAGCATGTGTGGTACATAAGCATTCAGTAAGTGTTTTATATTGTTAGTATAATTGCTATATGTAAAATTTGACCTTTTCTTTAACATAGAATATTGTAAGCATTGAAGCTTTTGCACATACCATATCTGGATCCCAAAACCCAACAGCCTGAGCCATGTGCTTTTTCAAAGGCAAATCACCCACAAATACTGTCTTTCAAGAGTGTATTCATGAAGTAACTGTAGGATTAAGTGTTAGGTGGCAGAAGGGAAATTCTATGATAGGGCCTTCTAAAGTCCTCCTGTTTACAGCCTCTTGGTTAGGATGAGGGGATGGTTAAGAATGGTTAGTAAGTGAATGTCAATAGAAGAGTCAGAAAGTTTGATGAAAAGTTTTTTAGGGTAATGGGGATTGAATGTATTTATAGACTGAAGGAGAAAAAATTAACCATATGAGAAGAGATAAATAATCAGATAATAAGAGATGGAATGAGATTGCAGAGTGGAGAGGTGTGGCTGGGGTAAGGGCAGGAGACTGGCAGGCTAGCCTGGAGAGGGGATGTGAAACATGTAGAGAGGAGTGGGGTGTGTGGGTCTGGGGGAGCAGACCTGGGAGACCACACAGTTGTGTTCAGATATTTGAAAGTCTGTCATGTGGAGGAGGTATCAAACCAGTTCTCCTTGGTACCAGGCGACAAAACTCATGCCAGCTGTAGGAGGACCAGACCTAGGACCAATAGAGGGGAGAATGTCTGAGGACCCAAGCAGGTGCAGGCATGACATGAACTAGTATGAAGAAATGATCCTCGCCATGTTTCCTGCCAGCTCTGTAGCACTGGGTGACTCAGTTAAATCTTGGAGCAGCAGTCTCTTTCCTAACCCGTTGCACCAGGCTAAGGGCCTTCCTGGCCAAGTCCTAGTGTGACAAATTAGTTATCTGCTTGGCTGTCCTTACCTTGGCTCCCCAGGGCAAGGACCAAGTCCTTTCCTTGTTATATCCCCCCACTGCACACAGACAGGATCTAAAACACAGGACTCTGTGACACATGTTTTATGTTTCACATAAAACACAAAATTCTGGATGTATCACATACAGAATTAAGTCTGTAAAAAATGGGAATGGGGCTGGGCGCAGTGGTTCACGTCTGTAATCTCAGCACTTTGGGAGGCCAAGGCGGGTGGATTACCTGAGGTCAGGAGTTTGAGACCAGCCTGGCCAACATGGTGAAACCCTGTCTCTGCTAAAAATACAAAAATTAGCTGGGCATGGTGGCATGTGCCTGTAGTCCCAACTATGCAGGAGGCTGAGCAAGAGAATCGCTTGAACCTGGGAGGCAGAGGTTGCAGTGAACCGAGATTCTGCCACTGCACTCTAGCCTGGGTGACAGAACGAGACTCTGTCTCAAAATAATAGTAATAATAATAGGCCCAGTGCGGTAGCTCACACCTGTAATCCCAGCACTTTGGGAGGCCAAGGTGGGTGGATCACCTGAGGTCAGGAGTTTGAGACCAGCCTGACCAACATGGAGAAACCCTGTCTCTACTAAAAATACAAAAAATTAGCTGGGCATGGTAGTGCATACCTGTAATCTTAGCTACCCGGGAGACTGAGGCAGGAGAATCACTTGAACCAGGGAGGCAGAGGTTGCAGTGAGCCAAGATCGTGCCATTGCACTCCAGCCTGGGCAACAAGAGTGAAACTCTGTCTCAATAAATAAATAAGTAAATAAATAAATATTTAAAAAATAAAGACTAGAAATACCCATTTTGAAGAATTGTTGTTAGGGCTAAATGAGATAACATATGAAACAACCTTGCATAAATCTTGGAACATAATAGACAACTAATAAAATTAGTTTCTTTCCTTTCTGAAATAATTAATATGTCACAAAATGATCTTCAAAATATTGAGTAACTATTCTAATAAACAATAATATAAGTTGCCAGACACCTAAAAGGGCTCATGGCAGGAAGAATAGGGGAGTGAGGCTAGACTGGAGCCTCCAGATGTTGCCCAGTCTATTCTTTTGTCTTTAGGTAAAGTGATTTCCTTAGGAAGAGATGATTCTCCCCATTGTGACTTGTTCTTTTGTTTTGTTTTTGAGACAATCTCGCTCTGTCACCCAGGCTGGAGTGCAGTGGTGTAATCTTGGCTCACTGCAACCTTCACCTCCCAGGTTCAAGCAGTTATCCTGCCTCAGCCTCCCGAGTAGCTGGGATTACAGATGCCCACCACCATGCCTGGCTAATTTTTGTAATTTTAGTAGCGATGGGTTTTCACCATGTTGACCAGGCTGGTCTTGAACTCCTGACCTCAAGTGAACTGCCTGTCTTGGCATCCCAAAATGCTGGGATTACAGGTATTAGCCACTGCACCTGGCCCATTGTGACCTGTTCTAATATCTGTTTATTTTCTAGAAAGTCTATGTAATATGACTTCTTTCTTTTTTTGTTTTTGTTTTTGAGATGAAGTCTCGCTCTTGTCCCCAGGCTGGAGTGCAATAGCCCGATTTTGGCTCACTGCAACCTCCACCTCCTGGGTTCAAGCGATTCTTCTGCCTCAGCCTCCTGAGTAGCTGGGATTACAGGCGTGTGCCACTATGCCTGGCTAATTTTTGTATTTTTAGTAGAGACGGGGTTTCACCAAATTGGCCAGGCTGATCTCGAACTCCCAACCTCAGGTGATCCGCCCACCTTGGCCTCCCAAAGTGCTGGGATTACAGGCATGAGCCACCGCACCTGGCCTTCTAATATGACTTCTTTCTAATAATTTAAGGTACTTTCCTCACACACAGGGAACTAATCTCATTATTATCTTCCAAAGTGGTTTTTCTTAAAAGCTATTTTTTTTTTCTTGTTGCCTCTATCCACTATTTTCTACTATTCTTCTCTGTCTGTTTCTTTGTGTTGTTAGTTTCCCTATCTAGTGATAGATAGACGTTGTTGGCCAGGTGTGGTGGCTCATGCCTGTAATCCCAGCACTTTGGGAGGCTGAGGGAGGTGGATTGCCTGAGATCAGGAGTTTAAGACCAGTCAGGCCAACATGGTGAAACCCCATCTCCACTAAAAATACAAAAAAATTAGCCGGGCGTGGTGGCGGGCGCCTGTAATCCCAGCTACTGGAAAGGCTGAGGTAGGGGAATTGCTTGAACCAGGGAGATGGAGGTTGCCTTGAGCCGAGATCACGCTCCTGCACTCCGGCCTGGTTGACAGAGCGAGACTCAGTCTCAGAAAAAGAAAAAAAAAGAAAGAACAAAAAAGTTGTTTTGAGGGAACTAATTGGCATCATTATAAATGAAGATTCTTTTAGGACTGTGGAAAGATTTCTAGTGCTTTATCCTTGCTTTAAAATTCAAGTTGTGAAACACATCTTACTTCCTCTCTGTTCTCTTAGAGCAATTCAGTAATGTTCCTGTGAGCAGATTCTGTAGTAATCTTAAGCAGTTGACAGTATGAGCTCTGCTTTGTGTTAGCTAAACAATGAGAACAACAGATGCTACAAAGTAAAAATAACTGTTAAGACCTTTAATGTTTGTGCTAAACTATACATTTGGGATGCTCTGAATTGTGGCAAGAGTTTTAGTAATCTGAAATGTTTTTTTCAAGTGCTTATTCATTTAGTGCAATTAGTACAAACTCAGTTTTTTTTTTTGGAGTTGTACTTGTACTCACACGGTATTCACCATCATGTAATTGTGAAGTAAACAAATACATCACTGTATGGCATCTCATGTCATAGGACACGTATTTGAGTTGACAATAAATATTAAATGAGTGTGAAAGAATGATATAATGCCAGCAAGGAGAGGAAATACCATGCAGAGTTAAATTTTGCATATAAACATTGGCAAAGCGCTGCAGTAAATTACCATTTTCTTCATAATATGAAATTCCTTTGCACAGTGCAAAGGAAGACCTTTTTAAGCAAACAGTAATCTCTGGAATTCAGCATAAAGACTCTAGTTAATTTCAGGATTTTGTTGTTGTTGTTGTTGCTTGTTGTTGCTCCTTTGCAGGGAACCAACCAAAAACAAACTCCATCCATTTTTACTTACTTAACTCAAAGAAAGCTTGAATGTGTAAGAAATTCCTTATGTACAACAAGAAGAAGAAATTTAAAAGTTAATTAACATTTCAGTTCACTGTATTTGTTTTAATTTATATTGATTGTAATTTTGGAATACATCTGTTAGTTCTTTTTGCTTTGTGTTAAACTTCTTAGTACATCATAGTAATATTTTCTTTTTATCAGGATAGCACCACAATTGGGTCCTTAATTTGTTTGGAACCTGATAATGTTGTCTATTTATATTTTATAATTTGCATAAGAATTCAATCCTAAAATTTTAATATTTGCAAATATCTATGTAATGCTTTTACTTATTGATAGAGTGCAGAGAAAATATATATTTTATCCATATATAGAAAATAAAGTATTAAATTGATATTTGAAGGAACTCTGCAAAGAAATTTTTATATTAAAAATTTTAGGAGTGGAATCTTCTGAATTTTTCAGAGTTCACAATTACATGTATACCTACAGATGTAATTGTAGTCTTAGAACAGTGATAATTAAATGCTTATCTGCTAACCAGTTAGTGGAACAAACTGGATTATTTCCAATTATAATCAAGTTACTACTAACTTGTAATGTGAGAGCACATGCTCTCAAGCTTTTATAACTTCTTATTCTTAAAGTAATAAGTATATTCCTGCCATACTCATGCTTAAGCACATCGAATTGGTGTCTGGGTAATACTGGTCTAACATTTCTCTTTTGTCACTTAAACTTATCATTCTCATGTTTCCTCCTTTTTCATTTCTTTAAGATGCATGTGCCTTTTAGACAGCATTGATAATGGAGTTAGTGAAAGAGAATCATCAAACAATGATATAGAGGGTGACCTGGCACAGGTGCTCTATCTAGTTGCTTTATTGAGATAGTCAAAGAGACCATGTATGTAGACAAGGAGGTGTCCTAGGGTATAGGGATTTTTGATATGGTATCTCACTCTTTGTCAAAAGAAAAATCAGTTTTCTGGGGCAGTTTTGATATAAGACAGAATTTGAGCACAATTCTAAGAATAAATTGTTTTGCATTTGAACTCAGATTGAGTTCAAATATACTCCATGTTTACAAAGTGAATATGGCAAGTTGCCACATTTGGGCATATTGCTTAACGTGTTTGAGATTCATTTTACTCATGTAACATACATTGAAGCTTACCATTTCTCAGGTGTTACACTGTTTAGTTCTCATCTAAACTTAATCTTTCCTCCTATTCCCTTAAAAAAAAAATACATTAGGAAACTAGGGCTTTTAAGGCTAATAACTTGCTCTAGGTTGTATAGTGAGTAAGTGGCAGAATAAAGATTTGAGCCCAGATCTCTTTGATACCAAATTTCAAGCTCTTGACTTCTAAGCCCGTGGTTCCCACACTTTAGTGTGGAGCAGAAGTACCTGGAAAGCATACATTGCTGGGACCTAGAGTTTCTGATTCTACAATAGGGCTCAAGAATTTGTATTTCTATTATTTTTTAAAAATCATTTTAGTCTTTTTTAGAGACAGGGTCTTGCTGTGTTGCCTAAGCTGGAATTCAGTGATCATGGCTCACTGCAGCCTTGAACTCCTGGGCTCAAGTGATGCTCCCACTTTGGCTTCCCAGAGTGTGGAGATTACAGGCATGAGCCACCATGCCTGGCTAATTTTTTATTTTTTGTAGAGATAGGGTCTCACTGTGTTGCCCAGGCTGGTCTTGAACTCCTGGTCTCACCCATCCTCCTGCCTCAGCCTCCCATAGTGTTGGAATTACAAGTGTGAGCCATGGTGCCCAACTAGAATTTGTGTTTGTAACAAGGTCCCAGATGTTGACGCTGCTGGTTCTGGGGACTGTATTCTGAGAACCACAGTTCTATGCTGTGCTGCCTGACTTGATTCCTCGGAGGGATAAATGAGAGAGTTCACATGTGCTTGTGTTAATAATCACTGATACTTTGACTGCTTATAACGTCCTGGATGCTCTTCCAAGTTAATTCCTTTTTATCCTGAGTTTAATTTTAGGAGCTAGTTAAATTGCAGGGAGAGTATGTGAGGGTGTAATCACCACTTAAAAGAGAAGGAAACTGAGGTAGGAAGAGGTGCCCAGTAAGTGGTCTCACAGTGAGTCAGTGGTAGGGCGGGTTACCCTCATTATTGCTTCTGTCTGCTGAGCTGATTTGGAAGGCCGGTGTTGTCTTTGGAGCTATCTCTAGAAGGAGAGATTTCATGCTATACGAAGGTTGAGAGGAAAATAGATCCTTCCTTTCGTCCATTGCTGTTTTATGTCCTTGGATGACTATTGTAGAGTAGGCCTGGAAGAAAAGAATTTTCCTCCTTTTTGTATCATTCTTCAGCATTCTGAAGGGTGGATGATGAATGTTATTGTTATTCTGATGAATGATATAATTCTGAAAATGACCTATATTTCAGTTGAACATGAGATCTTTGATAGTCGTTAGCATGGATAAAAGGGATTCCAGGAGATTTTGTATGTAAGAACCATGCTAGTGGTGCCAGTGCATTAAGTTAGAAAACGTGTTGACTGATGGTGGCCACACTCCAGCAAGGCATCTGTGGTGTTAACCTGCCCATGGATGCTCCAGTGGCCAGGGAAAATCTCAAAAGCAAAATGCAAGAGAGTGAGAAAAAAAAATCTATTGTAATTAAGTCTGAAACCTGTACTCTGCTTAGGAAACTGTGTAGTTTCTTCATTAGTTTTAAAGAGAAAAACTCCTACAGAGAAAGTGTCTTAAGGAAAAAATGGTCTTGAGAGAGTATAAAGCAATTTCAAAAGGTGAGATCACATTGATATACGAATGAATACTTTATGTGTTTGGTTCGGTTCAAAATTTTGTTGAGTGACTGTTATGTACAAGATACTTATAAAAAAAATTGTCCTTCCTCTCAAGGAGAACTTATAGTAGACTTCACAGTTGAGTGTTTAGTTAATTTATGTATGAACATCCAGTCTGAAATTGATGTAACCTGATGCGGATCTTGTCTCGAAACTACTGATAGTATTTTCATGATACCAGTATTTGAATCCTGGGACACATTTTTCTTTTTAATGGGGTATCTGTTTCACTGCAGAGCTAGAGCTAGATCCCAGGCTTCCTCACTCTCAGCCTGGCGTTTTCCCTGATTTGGGATGTCTTTATTTATTTATTGTATATATTTATCTCCAAATATTAAGCAGTGAACTTTCAAAAGGGTACTGTGACTTGTCCTACTTTTTTGGATATACACATCTGTATTTTATCCTTGTTTTTTTTTTTTTTTTCTTCAAGATTTTAAATGCAACCGAGACACTTGTGGTTAGGGTGCTGAATTTTGACATATGCGGTTTGACAGAAAGAATCACTGGTGTGTCTGTTCTGGTTTGTTGTAGGTTAACGAAGCCCTTGTCATTTGCTGATTGTGTTGGGGATGAGCTGCCGTGGGGATGGGAAGCAGGGTTTGACCCTCAGATTGGTGTCTACTACATCGATCACATCAACAGTAAGTTTTCCTTTTTGATAAAAGCAAATATATCAGAAAAGTAATCCCCCAAAACCTACAGGCACACAAAAGGATAAACATGTTACAAAGTGAATTTCCAAAACCCCATTTTCTTAGTGGCTAACATTTAACTGAAATGCCTCTCTTGGTATTTGGGGCATGTACATAGAGTTGTCCTTATGGGGACGGAGAGGGAGAAAGGGTGTGCCTGCCTGCCTACCTGCTGGGAATGAGGATTCTCCTTCAGCACAAGTCTGGGAACCTGTGGGGATCAGAGCCACTGGGCTCCTCTTTCCATGGCCACTGCACCTTCTGACAGAGCTGTTCCTTTCCGTGTGCTTTTTGCCACAGAAAGAGTTGGGCCTTGGCACAGTGTGGTTTGTAGGCTGAGATTGGGGAGGGGTTGGCCCTCATCAGTGGCTCTGGAAGGCATAGCATAGCTGGGAAAGGTCCTGAACCTCTTCCTTTTCTGTTTCCTGATTTCTTTGTCGTTGGAAGGGAAAAACCTCTCATTTTAACAGCTTTTAAACCTCTCACATCTCTGACATGGTAAGTCTAGCACAGAGGATTACCGTGACCATGAATGACTTTCAAAAACACATACTTTGAAATATTTTTATATATTTGTATATGTTTGTGTGTGTGTTTATATGAATATCTAGCTCTCTATCTACTCCTTTAAAAATTTATTCAGATGGTAGCATATAATATTCATTTTGCTTATTCACTTAAAAATAATTATTTTATTTTTATAGATTTTGGGGAATATATAATGAATTTATTCCTCATTGTCTTCTTTCTTTTAGTTCTATTCTTATATTTAAAATTTGTATATGCAGTACTCTGTAGTGTCTTTAGGAACAGTATCACTGTAGCAAAGTGTTTCATTTGATACTCTCTCATTAGTGATGGCTTGCAGCTGCCCTTGTGTAGGTAGATGATATATTTCTCAGGAGTCCAAAAGAGCCTGTATTGTTAGCTGCGAGGCACCATCTTCCAGGCGGGTGAGGTGGAGGGGCGGAAAAGAGCATAAGCACTCTGATGTCTGGTGAGCACATACGGTTAGTGATCTGTTTCAGCAGAACACCTGTCATACACAGTTTGGGAACCAGCTTTCATATATACTGTACATTATTAGTTCAACACAAATACAAATAATAGTTTCTACAAGTTGTTGCCTCAGCCTCTTTTATATGACCAGAAGAAATGTGACTTTTTTGTAGAGATACTCTTTCTCTCTCCCTGAAAGTTTCTAAAAATTCTACGTAGAATTAATGATTGTGTTTTTAAGTTAGCTTTTAATTTTGTGTTTTCTAATAAATGTTTATTGATATACTGTATTAGTATATACCAGGTTTTGTTGTGTATCAGTCACTGACAACCAAATGTTGTCTGTAAGGGTGAAATGAACTAATTTTGGTAAAATTAAGTTCATTTTAAGCACTGTGTGTCACCCTTATGTCATTGCAAATAAACAAGTCAGTGAAATATCTGAAATGTATTAACTATTTAACTCTCACTTTTATGCTTATTTTAGATGAATAATTGTATAGCTTTCTTTCCTTAAAGTAGTATTTGGGAAACCAGAAACCAACCTCGCCATCCTGGGTCACCAAAAATAAGCTCTGTTGGTACCATAATGAGAAAAAGAATCCTCTCAGCCTCCTTCTCAACACCTACAAACTCTTTGGTACCTAAACCCACCTTCAGGGCTTCCTCCTCTTTCTCAGTGAAAGAGGCATTCCTCTGGACACCTCCACCCCTACAGATACCTCTTAATAACTTTCCTATTCCATCCTTCTCTCCTGTTTGGTATCTTTATTAGTTATTTCCTGATTTTAAAATGTTCTCCTACCATTTCTATTAATAAATGATTCTTTTGTCTTAATATATAAACACTGGAAACTCTCAAAACGAAACCAAAACTGCAAAAGAAATACAAACAGATGGCATTAAACTCCCTCTCCTCACCCTCTCAAAATCGTCCTTCAACCAGAATCCATTGCCATCTGTGGTTACCTCCTCTTCCCTTCACAGCCAGACTTGCTGAAAGCTGTAGTCTGCAAGAACTCCACTTCCTCCATTGTTCTCCATCATCTCGTCGAACCTGTTCTTGCCGAGGGCACCTGAGACCCCACGATGTAGTTTGGATATTCGTCCCATCTAAATCTCATGTTGAAATGTAATCTCCAGTGCTGGAGATAGGACCTGACCGGAGGTGATTGGATCATGGGAGTGGATTTCTCATGATGGTTTAGCGCCATCCCCTTGGTGCTGTCTTTGCTGTAATGAGTTTTCACAAGATCTGGCTGTTTGAGGTGTGAAGCCTCTTCCACTTGTTCTCTTGCTTCCTCTCTCACCACATAATGTACCAGCTCCCGCTTTGCCTTCTGCCATGAGTTAAAGCTCCCTGAGGCCTCCCCAGGAGCCCAGCAGATGCTCGGGCCGTGCTTGTACATCCTGCAGACGTGAGGCAATTAAGCCTCTTTTCTTTATAAATGACTCAGTCTCAGGTATTCCTTTATAGCAAGGCAAGAAGGGTCTAATACACCCCACAAACTGTCAAATTCAAACAAGACTGTAGTCTCATCTCTGTGACTTGTCACCGTGAGTTATTCCCTCCTGCTCTCTACTCTTTGGATTTTGTGACATACTGTTCACATATCTGACTGCACCTGCCCAGCTTTCTTTTGCCTGTTTCTTCTTCACTGGGGCCTGCTGTCAGGATTTCTGTAACAGTCTTCTGCTGTGTGCATGCTGCAGACTTCCTTGGGTGATGACTTCAGTTACTTCCTTCAGGCTGCTGGCTGCCACATCTGTCTAAGTCTTTCTCAGAGTCCAGATGCATATGTTCTTTCCTTGCTAGAAGGCTCTTCCCAGTCTGCTTGCATCGGCCTCTCCTTTTTCATCTCCTGCCCTGCCTGGCACTGGAGACCTCTAGGAGTACCCTGTGCCTCCTGGGCTGGCTGCCTTTCTTTGCATCTGTGGAGTCGAGCCTGAGCACTCTCTGCACAGCCCCTAGGCCCTCCTTTTGACTGAAGGCCACATCCTTCTAGAGGCATTCTGCTCAGGTGCCACTGCTTCCCGTAGGCCTTCTCTGATACCCACCCCTCCCTCACAGGTCTCTGTCCCATTCTGGTCGAATGCCGCATCCAGATACTTCTGGAGGACCAAGTGCATAGGGATTTTTAAAAAAGCGTTGTCATATTGCGTTTATACTATTTTTTGTATGTTTTCCTCACTAAATTATGAGCTTCTTGAGCGAGGGCAGTGACTGTATCTTTTGTTTTCATCGCTGGGCAACTAGTATAATGATAAAACACTTAAAATGTTAAAAAGAAGAGCTTTATTGCTTAACTCAGCAATCAAAAACTTTCTGTTCTTATTTAAAGGAATTAAAGTACATTTCAAGTATAAATTATGTGTCAAAAAACACCATTTTGAATATTTTAAAACTTCACTATTAGAATATAAAATTTTAAGTCTGCTATTTTGCTTTAATGGTAATGGTATTCTAGCGGTCTGATGTACCCAAATTACCAACAGCAAACAGTTCACCCACTGAAAACGATCTCGTCCATTGTCTCATTAATCTTCAAGACATTCCTGTGAAGTAGTTTAGGAAACAAACGGTATTATCTTCTCAAACAGCTGTTCCACACATATGTTGTGTTCTGATATTGTATAGTTTCAGCATAATTTTCTCATTATTTAAAGAAAAAATTAAATAAGGAATGTTTGGCTGTTTAACACGTTTCTAACAAACACTATTGAATATTTAAAGTAGAAGATTTGACCTTGACAGTAAAAGTTATTTTAGGCCGTAAGTGTTTTATGATCACATTCACCTTTCGGTGGGTATGTGTGGAATGGGGGTATAGATACCAACGAGGGATGTTTGTAACTAACTAGAAGGTAAATGAGGAGGTGTGGTTTGTAAGGTTTTGATATTATTAATACAACCAGAAGTAAATCACTCTTTGGTAGAGTCTGAGTTGTACTATAACTTTTTTTTCTTTCTTTTAGTAATTGAGGTTTCATTTACATACACAAAAATGCACAGATTTTAAGCATGTATTTTGGGTGGACTTTGATGTATGTATAATCCTTTGTAACTTGCCCCTGCATCAAGGTACAAACTTCTTCAGTCACTCTAGTAAGTTCTGTCCTGTCCCTTTCCAGTCAGCCCTCCCTACTGCTGCAGACATTGTTCTGGTTTCTATCACCATAGCTTAATTTTGTCTGTTCTGGAACTTCATATAAAAGGATTTGTTCAGTTTTGGGAATAGATCCTTTCAACATGTTTTGCAGTTTGCACCTGTAGTCCCACCTACTTGGGAGGCAGTTTACACCTGTGGTCGCACCTACTTGGGAGGCTGAGGTGGGCAGATTGCTGGAGCCTAGGAGTTCAAGGCTGCAATGTGCTATGATCACACCACTGCCCTCCAGCCTGGTTGACACTGAGACCCTGTCTCAAAAACAAACAAACAAACGAAAAGTAATCGTGTATAGGAGAAAAGTAAAAATATAGATAAATGAAAAGAAGAAAAATTATGTTCATACAACCCAGAGTTAACTAAGTATTCTAAATCTTTTGATGTGTATCCTTCCAGACTTGATACACACATGCACATATACACAGTTTTTTTTAAATTTATTTTTGTTTTTATTTTTTGGGGGTAGAGATGTCATCTCTCTGTGTTGCCCAGACTGGCCTTAAATCTGACCGCAAGGAATGGAATGCCCCTGCCTCATACAGAGCTTTAAATGTATTTTATATCTCAAATTGGATTATATTATATATACTGTTTTATAAACTTTTTCATTTAATGTATAATTTTCATCAAAAAATTTTTTTCTCCATCATATCAATTGATAATAGAACCTCACATTTCTGTCAGATGATTTTCGTAGAATATAGTCAAGATTCTTTGAAGCTGAGCATGGTGGCTCTTGCTTGTAGTCCCAGCTACTCAGGAGGGTGAGGTGGGAAGATCACTAGAGCCTAAGAGTTCAAGGCCAGTCTTGGTAACGTGCAAGACCTCATCTCTTTAAAAAAAAAAAAAAAGGATCCTTTTGTGCTCTTGCATAAAACCCTTCTGTGGCACATTATTGCTTACAAAATGAGTTTCATATTCATTTACTGGACATTCAAGACATCATAGGCTAGTCCTTCTTGGAGTATTGGTAAAGAAATGAGAGCATATAGTGAAATAAGGAAAGGACCACCACCATGCTGGGAGAACATGGGGAAGCATGAAGAAGCAGCCTTTCCATCCTAAAGAGTGTAGCTGTGGCTACTTGGAGAAAGTGCTTTAAGCTGACACCCAAGAGATGACTGAGTTAACCAGGGTGGAGGAAAAGGGGGCGGGGAAGAAGGAGGACGGCAAGTAGATTCAAAGGACTCGAGAGGCTAGAGAAAGCAAGACTTGAGGAAAGACATGCAGGAAATTCAGTGCAGCTGAAGGCTGGTGTAACTGGGGTAACTGGGGGTTTTGGCTGGGGCAGGGAACAGGCCAGGTGCTTTTGTCAGGAATCTTTCAAAGCCCTTTTTACTGCCTGTTCCATGGAACTGTACTCTTTTTCAGCTAGAAGAAACCCATTTGTCTCTAAACTGCCATGGCACTTAGCCATTCTCCGCTCGAGGCACTAATCGTGTTCTACATATATGTATGTCACTATTTCTACGTTTTGCAAGTTTCTTAGAAGGAGGGTTCATGCCTGAATACCTTATTTTCCCTGTAGTAGATGGTCAATAATTGTCTGTAGGAATTAATGAACAAGTAGTAAATATAGCAGATACTTTATAAAAAGGAAGATAAGGAAAGTTACTTATATTCATTTGATTTATTCTTCCTGAGTACAATAGGAAGAATATAAATATGCATTATAGACAAAAATGATCTTCTTTGAAGAATCTAACATTATCTTCCGTGATAAGCTCTTGTAACTCACATGTGTTCTCTACCTATAAAGTTTCACATCCGTAAAACTGATGGAATGTGAATTCCCTTGAAGTACAGGGCATTTTAACAGTATTATATATTGCTTCTTTAATATAGTAGAAAACAGCAAATTATATTGTAATGCCATGAGCTCCCAAGGCCACTAGGTCTTAATAAAAAATACCACATTTGTATAATATACTTGAGTATTTACATTTAAAAAATGATCTTCACAAATCTGTTCTGCAAATACAATGATGGAGATGAAGCACAATCCTGCTTTATGAAGCCTTCTTCTAAGGTGCCTTTGGGAACCGTCTTTTGCAGTTCATATTTGAATTGTGCAATATTTCGGAAATGAGAATGCTTCCCACTGACTCTCTTGTAATGTGCAGTGTTTAAACCAGTCTACCGGAGTGTTTTTCCTGACCTATCCAAGACAAATGCTGATAGTTTATTATCATCATCATTATTGCACTTTATTCACTGAAGTGTCAGTCAGTGTTTTGTGGCGTTTTAGCCAATGACAAATATTTTATTGAAATACACTGTGTCCCCAACATGGGGGAAATGTGATTGGCTGAAACCTCAAAAGATTGAAAGAGAACTGAGAGTACATATCTTATAATTATTATAACTTAAGAACTTTTCAGATTTTTAACATACATTTTTAATTTTTATTATCTCTTTATTTCATTAGTTTATTAATTATGTATCTCATCATCACAAATTCTCCCAAAACTTACTGGTTTAAAATAGTATTTATTATCTCATGGCTTCTGTGGGCCATGAATCTAGGCAAGACTTAGCTGGATCCTCCAGCTCAAGGTCTCTGTGGTGGTTTGTAATCCAGGTGTCAGCCAGGCTGCAGTCATCTCAAGGCTGCCTGGAGAAAGATTTGCTTCCAAGCCACTCGTACGGTTATTGGCAGGATTCACTTCCTTGTTGGCTGCTGGCCACAGGCCTCCCTCGTTCCATGCCACGTGGGCCTCTCCACAGGACAGCTCACAACGGGGCAGCTTACTTTGTTAGAGTCAAAAAGCCAAGAAAAATCAGGGAGAGATTTTTCTTGTGAGCAAGACAACAGCACAGTCTTTTCTTGTGAGCAAGACAACAGCACAGTCTTTTGTAACCTAATCTCAGAAGTAATATCTTGTCACTTATTTTATGTTCTGTTCATTAGAAGCAAGCCATCAGATCTATATACTCAAGAGGCATAAATTATTAGGAGATGAGGATTATTGGGAGTCATCCACAGTTCTGAAAACTTTTCAAGACCATACATTTATGTTTGTTAGAGGATGAGTTCTATACTTTGAGGCAGGTTAAGAAGTTTTATTACAGTTCTCAAGGGAAGGGGGCGTAGTACACCGTTCCGGGCCATATGGTGGAGAAGTGCTTGGGCTGGTTGGGAGGCAGAAGGAGCAGAGGAGAAATCATGGCCCAGAGCCTGTATTGTGGTTTCCTTGGGAAGGAATGAGTGAGATAGGGTACGCAAGTCTGAACAAGTTTAGGATTGGCTAGATTGAATAATTTCGGCAGACTCTGGGTTATGGGAATGGTCTCTAGTTGTCCAGTGTCTTCCCCTGGAGGGTGATGTAGGGCAGGGGAAATACTGGTTTGGAGTGTGAGTTAGATAAAAGAGGAGGTTAGGGATATGGGCTTTGGACTGTTGGTTTACATGTGAAGGATGGGCTCATGGGAGTCATTTGCTATCTTAAGAATTAAGTTAGCCCTGGGAGGGGCAGTCTCTTCCCAGACAGCAAGGCCCCTGAGACATCAGAGCATCACAAAACATATAAAATTTTAAAAAAATGATCAATACGTCATCCACTGACAAATGGAAAGTGCAACATTGTGTGTCATACTAAGAAACTTTGAGAAGCAATATTTTGTTGATTGTTTTTCAGTCTCGTCTGCTGATCTGCCCTTGACATCTTGTATAAATACATATGTGGTGGAATGTGCAAATTCCACTAAGGGAAGAGGAAGCAGAGTGGATATAATTTTATAATTTATTAAGTTACAAGACTCCTTTTCCCCCAGTGTTGCTGCCACGTGCACAGATTGAGGGGAAGTGTTGAGCATATGTATATATAATTCATTTGTTACAGCTGACTCTATCCCATTTTCATCAGCTGGTTCAAGCCAGGGTAGGTTAACATGGGTGCAGAGTGATCTGTGGAGCCTTAGTTCTAGACACAGATGCTTTCTGGAGTCAAGGCTGGGGTAAGCAATGTGACTTTTTAATTTCTTTGCTTTTGCAGTCTGAGTATCAGAGACAGTGTTATAGCTTACTAGCATTAAAGGCTTTTTGTATTTTGCAGTATCTCATTTAATCCTCCAAACAGCCCCCTGAATTAGCTCCATTTTGTAAAGGAGGAAATTGAACCCTGGAGAGGTTTAAGAACCTGCTCAAGGTCACACAATTTGTAAATGACACACCTCGATTTGAACCCAGTTAGACTGAATACAGAGTTTATGATCTTAGCTTCTGGGATATTACATCTCAGTTCTTTTTTCCAGTATTCATATTCTTAAAACTTCCTCAGGACTCAAATGATTCATGTGCTTCTTTTTTTTTTTTAACCTTACTTAATTACGACCTGAGTCTCAGTATTCTCAATGTACATTCCAATGTGGAATCATTTTAATTATTCAGGTATTAGGAGGAAGGAAGAATTATCCCTCCTTTTCCTGTTTAGTTTTTCACAATCCATGTACCTCAGCCTTTCTGCCACCCAGGTTAAGGCTACCATATCATTTTTTTTTTTCTTCTTCCTCCTGCACCTCGGTACCTCCTCATCTCCTTCCAGTAATAAATGCTGAGGTTCTTGTTGGAACACTTCCCTTTTATATGTTCCATAGTCCTTCTGTATCCACACCTTTCGTTTCCAGTGTGGTCTGGGCTAACTAACATACACTCTCTACACCCCTAGGAAAGGGGTTGTGGAACTCTGAGTGGGCTGTGGAAGTATTTTCAGGTATGATATGACATCAAGGGCTTAAAATCTAAGAGTACTGTTAGTAATGGTGCACAAAAATGATTTTATTGAGGCAATTAGGCTGTGCCTTAATCTAATTTTATGTTTTACAATAACCAGAGCAGCTTATTTATTCAGTTCTCTAGTAGAATCTTAGAAAACGATTGCTAGAACTTGCTATCACATTTCTCTTTTAATGACAGGTTTATTTTCCTTTTTTATTTTCGAGAGTGAATCTTCCTCTCATTTCTCCCCTGCCTTGCCCATACACACAGTGTTACTAAGAGCCCTCACAGGAGGATATGAGAAGTATAGTCCGAGACCAAACTTCTTTCATTTCCATTTGCATAGATTATACAAGGGTACGTTGGGTTGAGTTCTCTCAGAAGCAAGCCCTAAGCCAAGAATTTAAGTGAACGTGGTTTATGAAGGAAATCCCAGGATAAACCATTAAGGAAATGAGGAAAGAAAGAAAGTGAGGGAAAAAAACAAATGAAGGTTTTATTTCTGTGAAGTCTCTGACTCCACTTGACTGTGGTGACTCTAAAGTACAATTTCTACCTCAGAGTTTGCTCTACCTGGGAGTTCTTTCTGTCTTCTTCACTAGTCAGTCATTGGCTGCAGGTGAGTTAGCGAAGTGCTCTAGAGCAGTCAGACATCCATCAACAGCAAAGAGCACACCATGGCAGAAAGACCCGAGAATACCAGGTTAGGACACCAACAGTGTCCGCTACAAAGGCTACATCAGAAAATATTCGTCCATATTTCACCCTCTTTGTACATTCAAGAGACGTGAGAGGAAGAGAGGTAAACTATTTCTAGTAGAGTCTCACATCTGACTAGTTGGATACGGAATCCACACAGCCTTACTCCCGAACCAGTGCTCTTTTCAACAGCTGATAGTGGCAAAGGATTTTTATTGCTGTTCTGATAGCATCCGTTTGTCCGCCTATAGCATCCCTTTGTCCTTTATAACTGAGGTATTGTTATACCTCAGTTCTCTTTAACATTCATCAGTCATCATCAGTCATTCATTTGAACCTTGTAAATTATATTTTAATAATAAACTGTAAATCAGCTTTATTATTATATACAAATACATAAATTGCATCTGTTTTCACTATACAGTTCATGAGTTTTTGACAAGTGTACACCATGTAACCATCACAATAATCAAGATAGAGAACATTTCCATCCGCTCAAAAAGAGCTTTCTTCTTGCTCTGTTGTAACAAGTACTTCTCAGTACTGCTGGGCCCAGGCAACCACTTTCTGTCATTGGATTAGCTTTACTTTTGCCCACATTTCATATAAATGGAATCATACAGCATGTGCTCTTTTGTGTCTGGCGTCTTTTCACTCAGCATGTGTTTAAGAGTCTTATGTATTGCTGTTGAGTATTTTGTTTCATTTTATTGCTGAGTAGTATTTTATTGTATGGATATACTACAATTTGCTTAGCCATTGCCTGTAATAGTTTTGTCTCTTATGAATAAAGCTGTTAATGAGCATTTGTTTAGAGGTCTTTTTGTATATACATATTTTTGGATCTCTTGGGTAAATAACAAGTTGTAGGATTGCTGGGTTGTATGGTAATTGCTAAGTTGTTCTCCAAAGTGATTGCCCTGTTTTAGATTCCCAGTGGCAATGAATGAGAATTCCAGTTGCCCCACATCCTCTTCAACACTTGACATGGTCAGTTTTCAAATTCTAGCCGTTTTATATAGTGAGCAGTGGTATCCCATTATCGTTTTGACTTGTATTTCCCTGATGATTGGTGATGTTGAGTCTCCTTTCATCTGCTTGCTGACTGTTTGCACAATAGTCAGTAGATGTGTGGGTTTATTTTTGGACTCTATTCTGTTGCAACATAACTGTTTTATCTAGATTATGCTTATTCCATCATTTCTACGTTTCCAGATCTGTTTCTGTTGACTGATTTTTCTCCTGATTATGGACCATATTTTTGTGCTTTTTGTTATGTTTAGTAACATTATAGTGGATGCTAGACATTATAAAGTTGGTTTTGTTGTTGTTGGTTTCATTGAGTGCTAGGTTTTGTGCCTTTTAGGGAGTTTTGTACTTTTTTCCTTCTGACTGGCAGTTAAGTTACTTGCTGACCAGTTTGGTCCTTTAGATTAGGTTCAGAGTAGCCTTTACTCTATGTCTTATTTAGCTCTGTTGTTAAGGTGTAACTTTGCTGTGGTCTCCACTGGATTCCCTAGATGTTCACTGTGACCTTTCTCCTCTGGCTGGTCATAATTGGAAACTGTCACAGCCCTGTGTGAGCTCAGGGAATTGTCTGCCTAGAGCACCCCAGTTGTCCTTTGCCTGGCGTTGTGCACTTCCCCCTTGCGCATCTTAGCATTCACCCAGAGACTTCTTGTGACCCCTGTGCAAATTTCTGGAACTTCTCCAGTCTCTGGAACTTCTGTGCTTTGCTTTACAAATTCCACCTCTCATGGCTTCCATGAAGTCTGCTTCCCTCTCGCTTCAATTCAGCAGTGCCTCCTTTCTCTGCTTCAGTTACCCCTCTTTGCACTGCTGTCCAAAAAGTGCTTTCAGACAGAAATGTAGGATAATCATGGGGTTCATTTCCCTTCTTTCAGAGATCACAATTCGTACTACCTGTTGTCCAACATCTGAAAACCATTGTTCATATATTTTGTCTTCTAGTTATTTACTGTGGCCCTGTTATTCCACCATGGCCTTCTTTGTGTTTTGCTTTGCTTTTAAAAAATCTCTATTAATCTTTTGTGTATCAAGCTTCATGTGTTTTCTGTATTAAAGCCATACTTCTATTTGTCCCAAATTATCCCCTATTTGTGTTTGCTGTTGTTGGGAGTGGGATCCACTTAGATACAATGTCCTGCTAGAGACAAGATCGTAAGTCACAATACCATAGTTTTTACGCCTTTGAACTATTCTACTTTTATTTTAACACATTGTATTACTGAATACAACATACTGAAAAGTGCATAGACTGAAATAACAAAGTTTAACAAATATTTTAGAAGTGAATTATGTAATTTCGATGGGTGGAAGAAATAGAACATCAGTATCCAGGAAGCCTCTTTTATTTACTCTGCCCCATTCTCAACCCCTTCCTCTACTGGCACATGGCCACTCTCCTTTCTTTCACAGCAGAGGGATCCAATACATGTCTGCAGACACAGGGGGATGTCTCTTAACCGACCTGCACTAACCATCACCAAAACTATCCATTCTCTTGTATACATCATGGTACCCCAATGCTGGACACCAGTATACTCCAACTCCTTGGCCCAACATGTGGTCAAAAAATATGTCAGTTTTTAAATATGAGAACATAAAGTGTTTATGGTAATCTGATTCTTTTGTTTTTGTTTTTCTTCATGTTTTGTGGCCCCTACTGTAGCTTCACCACACAGTAAAGAATGTGTTTGGAGTTTATAAACTGAGCATAAGCTGCCATGGAAGGCAGAGGATAAGGGCTGACCTGCAGATGAGGTGGCTGGGGCACCTTCTGGAGGAGGCAGCGTGTGAATGCTGTTGCAGAGCGCTGGTTCTTGGGCTCGGCTGCTCACTGGAATCACCTGAACAGCTTTCGAATCGACAGTGCTTGGGTTCCACCCACAGAAACTCTAACTGGTCTGGGTTGTTTTTTTTTAAAAAGGGTCTCTGGTTGATTGTAGTTTGCAGAAGTGCAGAAGCAAGAACCAGGGCCTTAGGCTAGAGCATCCTGTGTAAACAGGACCAGGGTTTTGTTTGTTTGTTTATTTCTAAATTTCAGATCCACTGTGGACTCACTGATATTTTTGTAAACTACAAGAAAAAGTGAATTACTGGAAAAGTGAAAATGTATACACACAAATAAATGCAAAATGTTTATCAACAGATAAACAGTAACTGACTAAAATTGCTATAATGATTACAAAATGTTTTCTGTCTGTTTCTGTCCTTACTGTTGTGGACATGACTGCGTTCATGGACTGGTCTGGTCTGCAGAGTAGACCAACTTTGATTAGAACTGGTGCAGAGGGCAGTGTGGCTAGAGTCCTGTATTAGGTGAACGAAGGTAGGTTGGGTCCAGATTATGCGGGACCTTGAGTGCTGGAATGAATAGCTTAGCTTTTATTCTGTAGGCACTGGGGAGCCACAGAATTCTTGAAAGGAATGATCTGATTGACAACATCGTGTGTGGTAGATTTATGGTGAGAATACATTGTTGATGAGAACCTGAAAGAGGAAGGAAATTGATGGGACTGGGTAAAATAAAACTATAAAATTTCTGGAGAAGTCACTCCAGCACAGCTAAATAGACTCCTTAGAGGATACAAGAACTTAAGCTAGCCTACTCCCTAAAGTTTAAACAATCCAGAAAACAAAGTTAAATTCTAAAAAATACCCTCTACCTAATATTTTCAGAAACCACACAGATAGAAGATCCAAGAAAACAATGGAGGGGGGAACAGGAGAAGATGCTCAAGGACTACCTCTCTGTGGCGCAGGATGCCCTCCGGACCCAGAAGGAGCTGTACCATGTGAAGGAGCAGAGGCTGGCGCTGGCCCTGGATGAATACGTGCGATTAAATGATGCCTATAAGGAAAAGTCAAGTTCTCGCACAAGCTGTAAGTATAGTGTGTCTATTCAGACTTTAGAAGTGGAGACCGATTTGTAGTAACAGAAGACCACTTACATTTCTATGGAGTTTAATTTTGAGTCCTTTTCCCTCCTAAGCAGGAAGAGTCTCTCAAAACCGTGAGAGGTGAGGGCACACCCCAGATTTTCTCACCCCCACTCCAGATAAAATAATCCCCGTTTGGGGGTTGTGCATGCCTTCTGTTTCTGCACTTGCCTCTGCCAGGTTGCCTTTTATGCATTTACGAGTTAATTTTTACCTTTTCAGAACAATGCAAGTAATTTGGCCCTTTTTGCTACTTTTGTACAATATTTTTAGTGGGGAGGAACTGCAGCTATTACCTACAGTGTAATTTCTGTTGACCGTCTGAGTTGATTTACCGCTCGCTCATCTCACAGATTGATTATTTGGAGCTGACTTTGTTTAAAGAAGCAGCTGTGATGAGCTCAGAAGTTCTGCTTAAATTATAAATTCCTTGATAATGCAAAACTCTGAAGTACTGCTGCAGTATAGTCCTCTAAGGACATAGTGTATATGAAATCCAGAAGAAAATTAAGCACCAAGGTCTTAATGATGTTTCTCTTTACAGAGTTTAAAAATATGGTAGAGGTTTGAAGATTACTTTTTATATTTAGGTGTCTGATAAATGACAATAAAGGAATTATAAAAAGAAAGCAAGTAGTCACAGAAGCACATAAATCTTGTTTTTAGCTTCAGTAAATTCTTTTTTTCCCCCTGTGTACAGCTTCAGTAAATTCTAAGCTGAGAACTAGTTATGCAACTTGTAAATAATTAGTTTTTCTTTTTTCTCTATTAAAGTATTCTCAGGCTCTTCATCCAGTACTAAATATGATCCCGATATTTTGAAAGCTGAGATCTCCACTACGAGATTAAGGGTAAGAGGTTTAAATTGTGGTTCTGTGCTGACCCATATGCATAGAGTCTGAAGGCAGTGGAGGCGGCTCCAGCGATCAGGTCTCACCCCGTGTGGTGTGGAAAACTCTGCTCACCCCTGATGAGTGGTCCTTCTGCCTTGATGTGAGCAAGTTCAGAGCGTGGAATAGTCTTTATTATTGAGACAGTGTATTCCATTATTGGGCAGATTTTTGTTTGTTTGTTTGTTTTGTGAGATGAAGTCTCACTCTGTCCCCCAGGCTGGCTCACCACAACCTCCGCCTCCCGGATTCAAGTGATTCTCCTGCCTCAGCCTCCTGAGTAGCTGGGATTACAGGCATGCGCCACCATGCACAACGAATTTTAATATTTTTAGTACAGATGGGGTTTCACCATATTGGCCAGGCTGGTCATACTGGTCTTGAACTCCTGACCGCAAGTGATCTGCCCGCCTTGGCCTCCCAAAGTGCTGGGATTATAGGCGTGAGTCACTGCGCCTGGCCTATTGGGCAGTTTTATTGTTAGCAGTTAGAATGTTGAATCAAAATTTGAGTCTTGTAACGTGCTTTCCCTCATTGTGCTGAGTTTTGTCCTCCAGAGTGAAGCCAAGCTGCTCTTTTGTCGGACAGCCCAGTATTTCAGGATGCCCACAACTGAAGTCAGACTTTACTAGGTCCTCGTCATGCCTCATGGAAAGGTGTTTTCTGAATCTTGGCCTGAATCTTTTTAACTGAACTGATCTTAAGGCCAGAGCTTGTTTATCCTTGATTTTTGGAATATTAAAGTCTGTTCACCAAGTAAATAAACTCATGTAACCAATACCCAGGTCCTGAACTGGGTTATTACCATGATTTCTCCTCATTATTTCCCTTCTCCCTAAAGGTGATACCATGGCCTCATGAGCACTGAGGGTTAATTTTTCACCTGCTTTGAACTTCCTAAGACTGGATAGCATATGTATTAATTTGATGGCTTGCCTTGCTCAATAGCATTTCAAGATCTATATTCATTTTTATTGCTATATAGTGTTCCACTTTTGTGTACATACCATAAATTCTTTATCTCATGTAATATTGATGTACATTAAAGTTTATTTCAATTTCTGATTATTAAAAATTATGCCTTAATGTACATGTCTATTATACATGCATTCTATGTGGAACACTTCTATGTTGACTCTTGAAAAGAAGATCAAATATACAGAGATAGAGAATAGAACAGTGGTTACCGTGGACTTGGGGGTGGGGCAGAGGTGAGGGGAGATGAAATGGCGAGATGTGGTTCAAAGGATAAAAGGTGCAGATATGTAGGATGAACAAGTCTAGAGATGTAATGTACAACATGAGGATTACAGGGAATAACATTGTATTGTATTAGGGATTCTTGTTAAATAAGTTAAATAAGTAGATTTTGTGACAAAAAATGGTAACTCTGTGAGTTGATAGATATGCTAATTTGCTTCACTGTAGTAATCATTTAACTATCTCCATGTATCCCATAACATCATGTTGTAAGCCTCAAATATACACAAAAAAGTTTATTTTAAAAAATACAACCGTAGCTCACTTAACAATGGGCATACATTGTGAGAAGTGTATTGTTAGACAATTCCCTTGTCCTGTGAACATCACAGAGTATACTAGTATAAGCCCATATGATAGGGCTACTGCACCTCTAGGCTATATGCTATAGCCTATTGCTTCTAGGCTACAAACCTGTACCGTATGATACTATACTTAGTACTGTAAGTACATATTGTAAGTACATTCAGTACCTAGAATTATAACACACGGTGGTATTTGTGTATCTAAACTTATCCAATGGTAGAAAAGGCAGTGTGAGACATACCGTCTTATATGCAGGGAAATGTGGACATGTGGCACCTGACCGTACATATCTCAGTGGATACTGCCGAACAGTTTCAGCCCTTCTTACCTTCTCATGTCTGCACTAAGTCTCTAAGTTACTTTATGCACAGGCTTTTGCCTGCATCTCACAAGTTTTGAATTTTATATTTCCATTGTTATTCAGATCAAAATATTTTCTAACTTCCTTTATGATTTCTCATATGAGTGCATTGCTTAATTTTCAAACAATTGGAGCTTTTCTTTTATTATTGACTTCAACTTAAATACACTATATTTTTCAGTTCAAAAACTTACATTTGAAGCTGGGTGCAATGGCTCATACCTGTAATCCCAGCACTTTGGGATCCCAAGGTGGGAGGATTGCTTGAGGCCAGGTGTTCAAGACCAGCCTGGGCATCATAATGAGACACAATCTCTATTTAAAAAAAAAAAAGTTTTAATCTCAGAATTTCTATTTGATTATTTTTCAGTTGTTTTTAGTTACTTGCCCAAATTCTGCACATTAATATGTAATTTTTGAACACTTTGTCATCCTAGAGAGGATTTAGTTTTGTTTCTTCTAGGTAGTCTGGCCAGGGGCAGGTAATTTTAATGTAATCATAATTTGAGCTGACTGCAGCCTGGGCTTCGATCCTTCTCTAAGGGCGGGTCAGTTTCCAGTTTCCCTTTTCTTTTAGGGCAAAGCTCTTCAGAATCCCAGTTGAACTCCTGAGGTGTTTTAGCAGGGCCCCTTGTGTTGGATAGAGGCTGAACTTCGCGTCTCTTCCCTATGCCTGAGCTCTGTGGGGCTGCCAGCCCTTCTCTGTGTCTCAGGTGCTCAGTCACTGCATGCTCCCAGCCTTTCACTTTCCTGTTGTGTGGGCAAATACCTCAAAAGCAGAAGCAGTGCCATGTTTGGATTATGAGACTGAGCTTCCCTTATCTTTTGGATTATTTATTTATTTATTTATTTATTTATTTATTTATTTATTTATTTATTGTGACGGAGTCTTGCTCTGTTTCCCAGGCTGGAGTGCAGTGGTGCCATCTTAGCTCACTGCAAGCTCCGCCTCCCAGGTTCAAGGGATTCTCCCGCCTCAGCCTTCTGAGTAGCTGGGACTACAGGCGCCCGCCGCCACGCCTGGCTAATTTTTTGTATTTTTAGTAGAGGCGGGGTTTTACCATGTTGGCCGGGCTGGTTTCAAACACCTGACCTCGTGATCTGCCTGCCTCAGCCTCCCAAAGTGCTGGGATTACAGGCGTGAGCTCCTTCAAGATGTAAGGGAATAAAATTGTGTGATTTGAGACTCGTCAATTGGATGACAGACAGTTTTAGATGTGTCTTTAGAGAGAAGGTGATGTTGGTGAAATAGGCTCAACAAGAAGACATTTTGCCTAAAATTCAGGCTGTCAAAATCGTGTGAATATATTTGAAAAGATCCAGCTTACTTCTGTTTCTGCCCATGAAAGATTAACTACTACAAGAATTGCCCTCTAACAGCAGGTAATTAGAGAACTGGACAAAATCTAGGAAACAGCTGTTTTCAGACTTCAGGTAACAGTAGAAGACTGTAATTCCTAACCGAAAGGAAACAGATGAAGTGAGCCCTGGGACTGCACTGTTTGCAGTACGAGGAGAAGGACCCAAATATAGTCTAGTGGCGTGCATGAGTTGATGAGACAGAAGAGAAAAGTTCGTTGGCGGGGAAGTGACTAGAATATATAGGAAATACCGGAGAGGAGGGAGCTACAGAGATAGAAGGGAGCAAGAGCAGGCAAGTGCCAGTCTAGAGATTTCTAGTAGGGTCTCTTCAAATCTTTGATTTGAATACTGATTAAGTATCCATGGTACAAATACCATAAGACTGGAGAAAGAAAGTGATAGGACAGACAGTTCTCAGAGCTCACATAGGGCTGGGAATAGTTTGTGTTTCCGTCAGCCAGCATAGAGACATAGAGCCTTGAAAAGAAACGTCAGAAGGATAATGCCATAGTAGTGGGACCAAATTAGTCTGAGGCTAAGGCTGCATTGGACTTATTCTAACAAAAATTGAAAGCAAACATTGAAAGGATCAAATTGATTTCAAATAGTTTATTTGTGTGCTAGAACAAAGTCCAGGATCCTTTAAGATAATACGATAAAATCCAGCACCAAGAATGTAAAATTCACGATGGCCAGTATCTAGTCAGAATTTTTCATGTGTGTTGGGGATGAGAGTAGTGTGGAGGGGCAAAAGAGAGTTTACCAAGAGGGCATCAGGAAGCCTTCGAGAGTGTTAGATATATTCTAGAAGTGTATTGACAGTTACATGTGTATATACATGTGTCAACACTTATCAAAGTATGTACTTTAAACATATTCACTTTATTGCATGCTAGTTATACATCAATAAAGCTGTTAAAAATGATCAGGTATGCAAAGAAGCAAGAAAATATGATCCACAACGAAAAGAAGAAATGACAGGTACAATTTAATTAGCAGACAAACATGTTAAAACATGTTATACATATGCTCAAGAATGTAAAGGAAAATGTGAAAATGGGGAGAAAAAATATATTAAAAAAACAAAATGGAACTTCTATAGATTAAAAATACAATATCAGAAATAAAATAACTGTATGGGAGTAACAATTGATTATGTATTACCAAATACAAGATCAGTGAAGTTAAAGACACAGGAATAGAAAATACCCAAAATGCATTACACAGGGAAAACAAAGTCTGGTAAAAATTTAACAGCATATCTGTATCCTGTGGTTCAGTATCAAATAGTTTGACATGTGTAATTAAAGTCTGCTAGAAACAGCAGGGAAGGAAATCACAAAAACTATTTGCAGAAACTGAAATTATTAATCCATCAATATAGGAAATTCAACAAACCCAAGGCAGAATAAAAAAAAAAAAAAAATACCAAAGCACGTCATAATCATCTTGCCAGAAATCAATGATAAAGAGAAAATCTTAAAAGTAGCCATAGAAAAAGACATAATGTACAGTGGAGTAAAGACAAGAATTACAACAGACTCCTCATCAGAAATGATACAAACTACAAGACAATGGAATGATATTTCAAGAGTACCAATACTAAAAGAAAAACTGTCAACCTAGACTTCTGTACCTAGTGAAAATATCTTTTAAATTGAAGGCAAAACAACCAGTATAAAAATGGGCAAGAGACTTCAATAGACATTTCTCCAAAAGATACACAAATGGCCAGCCAATAAACATATGAAGAGATGATAAACATCGCTAGCCATGAGGGAGATTCAAATCAAAATTACAATGAGATATCACTTCACGCCTACTAGGAAAGCAATTACTTAAAAGCAAAACTGACTCACACAGGTTGGACATTGGTATACAAGTATCTGTTTGAGTCACTGCTTTCAGTTCTTTGGGGTATATATCCAGAGGTGGAATTGTTTGATCACAAGGTAATTCTAAATTTAACTTTTTGATACATGTCTATATAGATTTTGATACATACCTTCTAATCTAGGAAGAGATTTGTTAAAAAGAATTGGCTCACACAATTATGGAAACTGGCGAGTCCAGATTTGCAGTGTGGACTGACGAACTGGAGGCACAGGAGAGCCAGTACAGTTCCAGTCCAAAGACCAGCAGCCTGGAGACCCAGGAAAGCTGATGATGGGGATGAAGTCTGAAGACTGGCAGGCAGAGACCCAGGAAAGCTTGCAGTGCAGATGAAGTCCAAAGGCAGTCTGTTGAATTCCTACCTGCTTAAAGAGAGGTCAGTTTTTTTTATTCTGATCAGGACTTCAACTGATTGGATGAGGTATACTCACATTATGGAGGGCAGTCTGTATACTCAGAGTTCACCAGTTTAAAAATTAATCTTATCCAAAAATATCCTCCAGATTGACACATGAAATTAACTGTTACATGCCTACAACCTATGTGTCCATCACAGGTGAATGTCAGCAACATATGGCATATACATATAATGCAATATTATTAAGCTTTAAAATATAATGAAATTCTGATACATGCTACAACATGGATGAACCTTAAAAATGTTATGCTAAGTGAAATAAGTCAGACACAAAAGAACAAATAGGATTCATCTTATATAAGGTACCGAGAATAAGCAATTTCATAGACACAGAAAATAGAATAGTGGTTACCAGGGGCTGAGGAAGAAGAGAAAGGGGAGTTACTACTGTTTAATAGGTACAGAGTTTCAGTAAGACAATGAAAAAGTTCAGGAAATGACCAGTGATGATGGTTGCACTTGATACCACGGAATTGTATATGTAAACGGTAAATCTTACATGTATATTTTACCACAAAATTAAAGAATAAAATAATTTTTCAGACAAACAGGAGAACTGATTGCCTGCAGAACTGTAATATATTAGATGTTAAAGGTAATCTCTTCAAGCAGAGGGAAAATGATACCACATGGAAATTTGGAACTAAATAAAATAATGAAAAATGTTAGAGATCTTACATATTCAAATACAAGACTTTTTAAATAATTTGAAGCCTCTTTAAATAAAAATGCCTAAACAAAGATAATAAAATATGTTGTGAGTTTTATAAAATATTTAAAAGCAAAATGTAAGACAAAATATCACGAAGAATAGGGGACAATGGAAAGATGCTGTCATAAGGTACTTTGACTAGCCATAAAGCAGTGACTTTTATTGGCAGTAGGCTGCATGTTTTATACGCTAGAGCACACTTTTCCTATAAAGACCCAAATAGTAAATATTTTACATGTTGCAGGTATAGTAAGCAGAATTCTAAATATCTTCCAGTCCTCCAAGATGTTCCCCTCCCCCACCTTTCCTAGTGTACATGACTTTCATAATTTCCAGGCTGAATATGATTCATTATTTAATATGGCAGAGTTAACTTAAAGATATAGAAATTATCCTGGGGAGCAGAGAAATTATTCTGGGGGATTGGAGGTAACACACAAGCCCTTTAAAGAGAGTTTCTCTGGCTGGTTGTAGAGGAGGACATTAGATGTCAAAGCACAAGAGGGTTTAAATGTACCATTGCTGGATTACAGAGGGAGAGGCCAACATGAGAAGAAACTGAAAGTGACCTTGGCTGACAGCCAGCAAGGAATTCAAGTCTCAGTCCTAGAGCCACAAGGAACTGAATGTTGCCAACAGTGAGAATGAAGTTAGGAGTGGGTTTTTCTGCAAAGCCCCAGATGACAACTCAGCCTGGCTAACACCCTGATTGCAGCTTTGTGATAATTTGACCAGAGAGCCCAGAGAACCTAGTGAGATATTAAATAGCTGTAATTAATTTTAAGCTGCTAATTCTGTGGTGATTTGTCCTGCAGCATCAGTAAACTCATATAGCAGACCATGTGTGGTCTCTAGTGCAGATTTTTGCTCTTTTTTTTCTACTTTTCTTGGATAATAGTTAAAAATTTGCAAACCTTTATTAACTTGTGGCCCATAAAACAAAAACAAAAAACAGGCCACAAGATGAGCTGGCATTTGCTGATTCCTGCCCTAGAGTATCCACTTTAAAAAAAAAAAAAAAAAAAAAAAAAAAAAAGGAGGTATCACTTTTAAGCCAATAAGGGAGATAAAATGGAATCATTAGAAAACATTTAGTTAACCCAAAAGAAGGCAAGAATAGAGGAAGAAAATACGACAGTAAGAAAGCTAATATACTAATTGTATTAATAAATGGCCTAAATGCTCCAATTAAAAGGCAGAGATTATTAGAATGGTTAAAATGAGACCCAATTTCATGATGGCTGCAACAGACCTGCTTTAAATATAAAGGCCTAGATAAGTTAATTAAAATATTCAAGATGATATATCATGAAAATACAAATCCAAAGAATGTTGCAGTTGTCACATTAATATCAAACTAAACTTCAGAACAAGGACTATTACTAGAGGTTTTATAATTATAAATGGATCAGTTCATCAAAGGACATAAGAATCTGAAGGATGTATGCGCATACTAACAGAGCTTCTAACAGAGCTCTAACAGAGCATACTAACCTGGAATAAAGACCAATACAACTGCAAGGTGAAGGACAAATCTCCAATTATAGTTGGACATGATAGAATATGTAGTCAGATAATCAGCAGTGCTGTCAAAAGATGTAAGCAATACCGTAGACCAACTTGATCCAATTAACATTTATAAAATAGAACATACCATTTAAAAACAGCAGAAGGGCACATGGAACATCACAAAGGTAATCCTTACTCTAGAATATGAAAAGAAGTCTCAGTACGTTTAAGGGGACTCAAATTCATGCAGAGTATAACTATAGTGGAATTAAACTAGACAACATAAACAGAAATATATCTGGAAAAATTGTCAAATACTTGGAAAATATTAGCATACTTCTCAATAATTCATTGGCCAAGGAAGAAAGCACATGAGGAACATTTAAAAATATTTTGAACTAGACAAAAGGGAAAGTACACTGTATAAACATTGATTGGGTATAGCCACAGCAGTGTAATGGGAAGCCATTAGGAAGTGGAAGTCTAGTACGTTGCTATGGAAATGCAAAATGGTACAACCCTTTTGGGAAGCAGGTTACTGATTTCTTACAAAGTTAAACATATATTTAACATACTGTCTAGCAATCCCACTTACAGGTATTTATTTACCCAATATAAATGAAAGCATATACCCACACAAAGACTTTAGTGTAAATATTTATGAGAGCTTTATGCTTGTTAGCCTAAGCTGGGAACCAGCCTAAATGTCCATTAATAGATAAATGGATAAACAAATTGTGATATATCCATAAAATGTAATTTAAAAGGAACAAGTTACAGATACAACATGGATGAATTTCAAAAACAGTGAAAGTTTAGTGGTTGCTAGGGGCCAGGTAGGGATAGACTATAAAGGGGCATGAGGAAATATTCTGGTGGTTGTCCTAGTGGTACGTGATTATATGTACTTGTCTGAACTCATCATATTGTACATTTAAAATTTGTGCTGTTTATTATAAATTGGGTAAAATACCATTTTTTATGTGGGAGGAAAAGATTCAGATGAATAATTATTAGAACTAATAAGTAGAATCTATATGTATTATATATATGTAAAATCAAATCTGTGATAGCCATTCATAATATATAAAATCACATTCACAATAGCAAACCCAAATCATAAAATATCTAGAATTAACTTTTATCAAGAAATACAGTGGCCCTATCTAGAGAAAATTATAAAACATTTTTGAGAGATATAAATGAAAATTTTAACAAATGAAAGACAGATATTTTAAAAAATAGAAACAATATAAGAATGCAATATCAAAATCCTAATTTGGGAGTGTAGGAGGGGGAACAAGATAGAAATTTTCAGAATATCATCTGGACATGTTACTACAGCAAATTTACCCTACATTTAAAAATATATTTATGTGGCCAGGTATGGTGGCTCACACATGTAATCCTAGCACTTTGGGAGGCTGAGGCGGGCAGATCACTTGAGGCCAGGAGTTCGAGACCAGACTGGCCAATGTGGTGAAAACCCATCTCTACTATTAATAAAAATACAAAAATTAGCCACATGTGGTGGTGCACACCTGTAGTCCCAGCTACTCGGGAGGCTGAGGCACGAGAATCGCTTGAACCTGGGAGGTGGAGGGTGCAGCGAGCCAAGATTGTGCCACTGTACTCCAGCCTGGGTAACAGACCGAGATGCTGTCTCAAAAAATAAAATAATAATAAAAATATAGTTATGTGCCAAATAAATGACACTGCAGTCAATGACAAACCATATACATATGATGGTAGTCCCATGAGATTATAATGCCATGTTTTTACTGTACCTTTTCTAGATATGTTTAGATATACAAATGTTTACAGTTATGTTACAGTTGCCTGGGGTTTTCAGTACAGTAGCATGCTGTGCAGGTTTGTAGCCTAGGACAATAGGCTATGCCAAATGGCCTAGGTGTGTAGCAGGCTATGCTATATGGTTCTGTGTAAGTGTACTCTGTGATGTTCACATGATAGCAGAATTGCCCAACATCATATTTCTTTTTTTTTTTTTTTTTTTTTGAGACGGAGTCTCGCTCTGTCGCCCAGGCTGGAGTGCAGTGGCCGGTTCTCAGCTCACTGCAAGCTCCGCCCGCCGGGTTTACGCCATTCTCCTGCCTCAGCCTCCGAGTAGCTGGGACTACAGGCACCCGCCACCTCGGCGGGCTAGTATTTTTTTTTTTTTTTTTTTTTTTTGTATTTTTAGTAGAGACGGGGTTTCATGGTGTTAGCCAGGATGGTCTCGATCTCCTGACCTCGTGATCCGCCCGTCTCGGCCTCCCAAAGTGCTGGGATTACAGGCTTGAGCCACCGCGCCCGGCCCCAGCATCATATTTCTAAGAATGTAACTTGATGAAGTCACACATGACTATACTTTATGATGGGAAATACTAAGCAATATACATCAGTAGAGAGAATAGTATAATTTTCTCCCATATTTCCATCACATCTCATCCATTTTTTCTTTTACTTTCACCCTACCCCCGAATTATTTTGATGACAATTTGAAATAGTGTATCATTCACCTGTAAACATTTCAGCATGTATTTTTAAAGCTAAGAAGAAAGTACAATGCCATTATTATTTTTGAAAAGTTAACTAGAATTCTTTTGCCTAAGCCAATCTTAAACCCCTGGGATCAGGCAATCTTCCCTCCTCAGCCTCTCAGATTAGACTGGGATTAGAAGCATGAGCCACCACACCCAGCCTCCTGTTGTTTTTTTTTAAGAGTGGCAGGGTCTCGCTATAGTACCTAGGCTGGACCTGAATAAAAAAGGACAATAGTGAAAAATCTGGGGAAATTTTAAAAAGTCTGTAGTTTAGTTAATAGTTTAGAATAAATGTTGGAGACAAACTTAAAGCTTTAAATGCTTATAGAAGAAAGTCTTAAAATTAATGAACAATGTAGTCAACCTAAGAACAGAATAAGCCAAAGCCAGTAGAAGAAGATAAATAAAATTAAAAGTAAAAATTACCAGCTGAGCACGGTGGCTCACACCTGTAATCCCAGCACTTTGGGAGGTCAAAGTAGATGGATCACTTGAATTCAGGAGTTCGAGACCGGCCTGACCAACATGGTGAAACCCCGTCTCTACTAAAAATAAAAAAATTAGCCAGGCATGGTGGCGCACGCCTGTAATCCCAGCTACTCCGGAGACTGAGGCAGGCAAATCGCTTGAACCTGGGAGGCAGAGATGGAAGTGAGCCGAGATCGCGCCATTGCACCTAGCCTGCGCAACTGTCAAGAGCGAAACTCCGTCTCAAAAAGAAAAAAAAAAAGTAAAAATTACCGAAATAGAAAACATGGCCATAAAAGAAAGGATCAACAAAAGCAAATTTTGGTTTTTTAAAGAATGATAAAATTGACATATCTCTCAGGACTAACTCAAAATTAAGAAGAGAAAATGAACAAAAATTTTGTACAGGGAATGAAAACATGCTTAAGAAATAAAGAGGCATGAGAAAATTTATACTATTACATTTGAATTTTGAAGTGAAATGACTAACTTTGTATTGAAATATTATTAACCAAAACTGATTCGAGATGATGGAAAAAATCTGAATGGCCCTGTTACCATGATTGAAATTCCAGAGAAACCCTCAAGATTAGCCTAGCACAACTTTGACATCAAATTCTGACAAGATTGTATGAACAAAATATAAGCCAACCATATTCATAAGCAAAGAAGCAAAATTCCAAAACAAAATATTGTAAACTAAATACAGCAACATTTTAAAATTATATATAATGGTCAAGGTGGGTTTATCCTAGGAATATACAATTTAGGATTTGAAAACTATTCACTGTATAACAGTGAAGGGAAATTATTAATTATTCCAATAGATACAGTGGAAGCTTTTTTTTTCTTGAGACAGAGCCTCGCTGTGTCACCCAGGCTGAAATGAGGTAGCACGATCTCAGCTCCCTGCAACCTCTGCCTCCTGTGTTCAAGTGATTCTTGTACCTCAGCCTCCCAAGTAGCTGGGATTACAGGCGTGTACTACCACACTCAGCTAATTTTTGTATTTTTAGTAGAGACGGTGTTTCAGAATGTTGGCCAGGCTGATCTTGAACTCCTGACCTCAAGTGATCCACCCGCCTTGGTCTCCCAAAGTGCTGGGATTACAGGCGTGAGCCACCATACCCGGCCCAGAGAAAGCATTTTGATAAATTCAGCTTTTATTCATGTTTTAAAACTTGATTCAACGAGGAATGAGTGCTATAGAACAGGACATGGGGAATGAAGGAGAGCTGGTTGCAGGATTTTTGTTATTATTGTTTTGGTTTTTTGTTTAAGAGACAGCAAAAAAAAAAAGAGAGAGAGAGAGAGACAGCAGTGTTGTCCAGCTTGGACTCAAATTCCTGGGCTCAAGTGATCATCCTGCCTCAGCCTCCCAAGTAACTGGGACTACAGGTACACACCACCACACTCAGTTTGGTTGCAGTTCTGAATAGGTGTTCAGGAGAAGTCTCATTGAGAAGGCAAAATTTGAGCAAAGATTGGACAGAAGTGATGAAGAAATTAGTCAGGTGGGGAAGAATCAGCATACATACAGGTCTTGACACAGGAGAACTTGTGGGATCTTCCAGAAGCAATTTGAAGTCAAATGTGGCCTCAATAGAGAGGAAAAGGGGAGAGTAATGAGGGAGAAAGGAAGAGAGTTAATCCAGGTGATGGAATTAAGACAGAAGAGCCTGTTGGCCTGACACACCACTGGAAAGGTTGTGGATGTGCATCTGAAATAGGAAACCATTTGACCATATTTTTATTATTTGTATTTCATGTTTGCTAGTTTAATTGGTATGTAATGATACAATGCTTTTCTATTTTTTCTTTATTAGTAGGTGATTTTTTTTAAATGATGTTTTACCATGTGTATTTCCATTTGCTAGTTTATTTTTTTAATTTAACAGCTTTATTAAGAAACCATACAATTCACCCATTTAAAATGTACATTTTAATGGGTTTTAGTACATTCATAGTTACATACCCATTATTACAATCTAACTGTAGGACATTTTTCCCTTCCCCCAGAGGGAAACTTGTGCCCATTAGCGGTTCTTCCCATTCCCCACACCTCTCTTCTCCATCCTCCGAGCCCTGAACAACCACTGTTTCTTGTCTTTCCCGATGTGCCTGTTACAAATATTTCATATAAATGGCGTCTATACTGTGTGATCATTTATGACTGGCTTCTTTCACTTAGCATTTGTTTTGAAGGCTCGTTCATGTTGTAGCATGTATTAGAACTTCATCCCTTGTATTGCCAAATAATATTCCACTATATGAATACACTTTTATTTTATTTTATTTTTATTTTATTATTTTTTAGACAGAGTTTCTCTGTGTCGCCGAGGCTGGAGTACAGTGGCGCGATCTTGGCTCACTGCACCCTCTGCCTCCCAGGTTCAAGTGATTCTCCTGCCTCAGCTTCCCGAATAGCTGGGATTACAGGCGCATGCCACCACGCCCAGCTAATTTTTGTATTTTTAGTAAAGATGGGGTTTTGCTGTGTTGGTCAGGCTGGTCTCGAACTCCTGACCTCAAGCAGTCCCCCTCCTTGGCCTCTGAAAGTGCTGGGATTGTAGGCGTGATCCACTGTACTCGGCCATATTTTATTTATCCAGTCATCAGTTGGCAGATATTTGGATTTTTGCCACTTTTTGTCTATTATGGATAATGCTGCTGTGAACCTACAGGTACAAGTGTTTGTATGGACATAGGTTTCCATTTCTCTTGGGTATATGCCTTGAAGCAGAATTGTTGGGTCATGTGGTAATTTACTGTTTTTTTTTTTTTCTTTTTAAACTTTTTTATTTGAGAGAAGTCTCTTGTCCCCTAGGTTTGAGTGCAATGGCTTGATCTCAGCTCACTGCAACCTCTGCCTCCTGGGTTCAGACGATTCTCCTGCCTCTGCCTCCCAAGTAGCTGGGATTAAGGCGCCTGCCACCACGCCCAGCTAATTTTTGTATTTTTTAGTAGAGACGGGGTTTCACCATGCTGGCCAGGCTGGTCTTGAACTCCTGACCTCAGGTGATCTGCACACCTCGGCCTCCCACAGTGCTGGGATTGTAGGCGTGAGCCACCACGCCCAGCCTTACTGGTTTAATTTGTGGAAATCTAGCATTGAACTTCTATATATTAATATTTATCTGTTATTTGTATCTTGAGATAGTATTTTCATAAATGTTTTATGTAATTTTTCTCATTGGCTTTTGTTTTATTTCCTTTTTATTGTTGTTAAACAAAATATTTTTTAAAAATATGTTGTGTTTAGCCATCTTGTTTCTGATGACAAATTCCATTTATTAGCCATCATACATGGTTCTAGCAGCATCTGGGATTCTGCTTTCCTCTATGCTTTATGAAAGTTAAACAATGTTTTATTCTGAATTCTTTGTCTCTCTCAAGTTGGTTTCTTACTTTCTTTGAAGGTGACTTCAGAGATGAGGTAGGTGATGAGGATTTTCATTAAAGATGGAAGTGGTAGTCAGGAGAAGGGTTTCCAGAAGGAGCAATTTGACAGTTGCCCTTTATTGGCTTGCTTAAGGAGCTCCCTGCAAGACAGTGGAGAAAATGGTGAAAAGGGAAGGTAGTCATTAGTAAAATACCATTTTGCTCGTTAGAGCTTTAATGTTGCAAGATTCACTTTTAGGGTAAACTTTTGAAACCTCTCTGTCTTGTGATCTTTCTAAGGTCTATAGGTTTCCAGAGTTTACTTTTCCTTCATTGTCATCTTCTTTCCCCTTCTTTTAAAATAAAACCTATGACTCTAGGATTATAAGAAGTGGTAGGAAGCTCTGTGATTTTCAGTTATACTTATCACGTTTAATCACAGTGTCTTCCTGGTTTTCAGAAATAACTGAAATCAGTGTAAAATATCAGTTGCTTTAGCGTAGTCAGTGTAGACAGTGGGAAATATGCAGAAATCATGGCTTCCAATTTAGTACTCTGGGTTGTGAGATTTGGCTCCTTAGAAATAAAATTAGGTGGTTAGCTACAGCTGTAGTTAAGTTCAGTAATGTGAGAGAAAACACAGACACTGGGGATTGTGGACTTTTCATGTCTTCATTTCCAGTGGGACACAGGAGTAATGAAGTTTCTAAGGCAGAATAAGGGTCACAGATTTTATTTAGGTCATTTTGCTACAATTCTAGTTTCTTTCTTTTTACATGTATTATGCCATTAATAACACAACTTTTTAAATTGTATTTTTAAAAGTTCTCCTGGGTTCTAGATAGACTGTGATAGCAGTGTAATCTTTAGCAGGTTACTTACCTTTCCTCTTTAGGTTCCAGGTTCTTTACCAATAAAATGAGAATGAAGACTGTATCTAGTAGAGTAGTTGGAGGATTGAAAATGGGTATTTATATTTAGCACAGTGACTGGAATACATTAAAAGCACTTAGAAATTTAGCTCTCATTATTGCTTCCTAGTTGAGTCTACATTGTGCTAAGCTGGTAGGTCAGCATTAGCTTAATCTTCTAGTTATCGTCTAAGGACATTAGTTTTTACATTCTGTGTTCCACATTTGAGGCTGCGTTAGAGAATGGAAGAGTGAAAACAGTGATCCTCCAGTAGCTAGAATGATGCCAAGTGGTTCAAAAGATGAAAGGTTGTTGAACTACTAATTAACACCATACCGATAAAACCAAAACAACTAGAAATAATGTCTAGTTGGAAATACTCATTTGACTTATGGGAGCAAACTTTTTGATAGTTCATAAAATGCCATCTTGGTATTTGGGAGCTAAGAATCATTCTGGTTGTCCATTAAGAAGACTCCCCAGTATAAAAACAGTAGCGTATAGCCAACTTTAGGTAAACTAAATAATGTGGGAAACAAAGAAAGCACAGGTTAGCTTCCTATGTGATTGTTACCCAACACAGAATAAAATTTCACTCATATCGCCTAAACAGAGGAGAGCCCAAGTTTGTCAGGTCAATTTTAGACTTTTTTTGAATTTCAATTTTTATTGTAGTAATAACACTTAACATGAGATCTGCCCTCTTAACAGAATTTTTAAGTGTATACTATATTCAACTATAAAAACAATGTTGCACCGCAGCGTTCTAGACTAATGTTCATGTTGCATAACTGAAACTTTATTTCCTTGAGCAACTCTGCCTTTTCTGTACACCTCATCACCTGGCAACCACCGTTTTGCTGCTGCTTCTATGAGCCTGTGTTAGGTACTTTACATAAGTGGAATCATACAGTATTTGTCCCTCTGTGACTTGCTTATTTCACTTGGCATAATGTCCTCAAGGTTCATTCATATTGTCACATATTGCAGACTTTCCTTCTTTTTAAAGGCTGAATAATATTCCATTGTGTATACACACTATGTTTTTTTAATCCATTCGTCTGTCAATGAACTTTTAGATTATTTCTGTATCTTGGCTATTGTGAATCATGCTGCAGCGAACATGGTGGTACTAATAGCTCTTCAAGATAAAGAATGTCTTAAATAATTTTTTTAAAAATTTAAATTGGCCTATCATCATAATCCAAATGACTTTTTTGTATAACAGTTATCTCATGCAGTCCAATGATTTTAAGACTTCTATTTTTTGTCAATAAGATACAGTAATTGTTTTAACTCATCATTTCTAAATGGGTTCAATATCATCACCATTGTTTTAATCAAATGTTTTCACTTGATTTTTGTATATGGAGAGAGACAGGGGTCTAGTTTCATTCTTCTGCGTATGGATATGTGGTTTTCCCAGCACCATTTGTTGAAGGGACTGTCCTTTCCCCAATATGTGTTCTTGACACCATTGTCAAAAATGAGTTCACTGTAAATTTGTGGATTTGTTTCCTGGTTCTCTGTATCTGTGTGTCTGTTTTTATGACAATTGTGTGCTGTTTTGGTTACTATACCTCTGTTGTGTAATTTTGAAAAAAGAAAAACTTCAGCCGAATTAAATTTAAAGGAGTTTAATTGAGCAATGAACGATTTGTGAATTGGACAGCCCCCAGATGCACAGCAGACTCACAGAGACTCTGGGAGTGCCTTGTGGTCAGAACAAATGTATAGACAAAAAACATACAGTGACGTACAGGAATGGGAAGTGAGGTACAGAAACAGTGAGATTGGTTATAGCTTGGCATTTGCCTTGTTTGAACACAGTTTGAACATTCAGCAGTCTGTGAGTGGTTGAAGTACGGTCACTGGGATTGGCCAACACTCAGTTATTGTTACAGGTATATACTGTTAGGTTTTCAGTTTTGTCTGACTGTTAAGCTAGGTTACAGTTCATCCACGAGATCTCAATTATAGAAGTATGAAGACCTTCTCAGGCCATATTTAGTTTGCTTTAACAGTTTGAAGTCAGGTAATGTGATTCTGTCAGTTTGGTTGTTTTTGCTCAGGATATTCTGGGTCTTTCTTGGTTCTATATAAATCTTAGGATTGTTTTTTCTATATCTATGAAAGGATTTTGATATTTTGATAAGGATTGCATTGAATCTGTAGATTACTTGGGGTGGTATGGACATTTTAATAATATTGATTCATCCAATCCATGAACATGGTCTATCTTACCTTTGTGTGTCCTCTTCCATTTCTTTAATCATTGTTTTATAGCAGGGTTGTTCAATCTTTTGGCTTCCCTGGGCCACAGTGAAAGAATAAAAATTGTCTTGGGCTATACGTAAAATACACTAACATTAACAACATCAGATAAGATAAAAAATAATAATTAAAAAAAGCAAATATCTTCATAATGTTTTAAGAAAGTTTATGAACTTGTGTTGAGCTGCATTCAAAGCTATCGTGGGTTGAGCAAGCTTGTTTTATAGTTTTCATTGTAGAAATCTTTCACTTCTTTGGTTAAGTTAATTCCTAGGTATTTTATTTTATTTGTTGCTGTTGTAACAAACTGTATTTTCAAAGGTAAAGACAGGTTTTAGCTCAGATATTTAAGTGCTATCAATTTTTGGACTGATTTTTTTTTTTTTTCCAAAAGATGAAAGTGTTGCTGTCTTTTTGGCAAAAAGCGCTTGAGAATGCTGTCCTAAATAGAAATACATGTAGAATGAGCTACTGATTGCTGTGGTTCTTTTGATATGATAATAGTTTAATATTAAAACTGAAATGTTTTTGTGATATACTGTGAATGAGCTCATTGCTGTTACTTCACATTACAGCACCTTTAAAATCCAGTTCAGGTAGCCTTCTCAAGGAGTTCCACCCTCATCCCCAAGCCATAAGTAATCCTTTCTTCCTTTGAGTTCCAGTAGCACTGTTTATAACTCTTTGTAGTTATAAATTGGGCCTTGAAACATAATTACTGTATTTCTTTTCCCTAATATAAGTACGTAAGGGCACAAACTGATAAACCTTCAGGTAAACTCAACAGATGCATTATTGAATATCTGCTTTGTGCAAAGCAGTATGCCTAAAGGTATGCAAACATGAGTATTCCATCGCTTCTGTCTTTGTCATGGTGTTCCTCATAGTGCCCGGTCTCTCTCTTGACATTGTTCTCCTGTATTCTAGGATGCCCCTTTTTTTCCTCTTACATCTCTTGCCACTACTTCACAGTGTATTTTGTCTCTCCCTCTAGCAGATATGTGGATAATGAAGATGCCCAAGGCTTGTTCTTGAATGCTCTTCTCTTTTCAATACACACCCCCTTTAGGTAATCTTTTTTATTCTTATGCACCTAAAATATCATCTTTATGCCAATGACTCTCAATTATCTATCTCTAGTCCAGACACTTTTGAACATCAAGTCCACATATTCTAGTTGCCATTGAAGTCTCCTGGGCATCACAGAAATAAATGTCTTAAAGAAAATCCTTCCTCTTTTCTTCCACATTTTGTCCCGCTCTCCAGGAAAGCACCTTCATTCACCCAGCTGTCAAGCCAAAATCCTGATGTGATTTTGGTCACATGCTCTCCCCTACCCTCCACGTTGAGTCCATCACCAAGTCCTGTTGATTCTACCTCTGAAGTATCTTCCTCCTCTGGCTCTTGCCCACATGCCAGCCCACAGTGCTGGCATGATGGACCCTTGTGGCACTTCTGGTCAGTCCCCACAGCGTTGTCACAGTGACTATTTAAAATCATAAAGCAGGTCATGCTTTAATCTGCTTGATTCTTGTTCTTAGAGTAAGATTGAGAAATTCTCAATGTGGCATGTATGTATCAGTCCTTTTCCATCTTTTGCCACCCCCACTCTCTGTAATCCAGCCACGTGGCATTCTTTAAATTCCAGAGGTTGGCTGAATACCCCCTCACCCCGCTGTCCCTTTAGGGTTTTGCACGAGCTCTTCCTGTTGAGGACCCCTTCTACCAAGTGAGTCCCCACTAACCCTCTCAGTTGAAACATTGTTTCTTCAGACAGGCTCCACCTAAGCCCTCAGACTAAATGAGGTTCTGTTCTCTTGGCATATCTAAGTATCCTGGACTTAGAGCACCTTTTGCAACTACTAAGATTTCTTTTGTTGGCTGATTATTTGCTCAATATATGGCTGCTCCATTGTCTGTAAGATCCTTGAGGGCAGGGATCATGTCTGTTTTGTTCACACTCAGGCCCGGCACCGGACACATAGTAGAGAGTCAATACCTATTTGTGGAATGAGTAAAATAAATCAACATAAAAGTTTAAAAGCACACTAAAATATTGCACAACAGAATATGTTTAAAACTTAAGGCTCTGGCTGGGCATGGTGGCTCACGCCTGTAATCCCAGCACTTTGGGAGGCCGACGCAGGTGGATCGCTTGAGCCCTGGAGTTCAAGACCAGCCTGGGCAACATGGTCAAACCCCGTCTCTACTAAAAAACAAAAAATCTAGCTGGGTATGGTGGCGGGCACCTGTAGTCCCAGCTACTCTGGAGGCTGAGGCACGAGAATTGCTTGAACCTGGGAGGCAGAAGTTGCAGTGAGCCGAGATTGCACCACTGCACTCCAGCCTGGGCGACAGAGCGAGACTCTGTCTCAAACAAACAAACAACAACAAAAAAAAACTTAAGGCTCTAACTTAATACATGGAAGTTTCTAGCCCTCGTGTGAAGACCTTTATTAGTTTGTGACTAAACCAGGCATATGCTGCTTTTGTGATCTGTCAAATTTTAGAATTGCTATTACCAAAGTATGTATTTGACAACAGGAAAAATATATTTTATCAGTTTGACAACAAATATTTATTGATCATCTGCTGTTTGCTTGGCATGGTTGTAGATCTCAGGATACAGCTGGGGGATTGCATCTTACCTTCCCATGGAGGACAGACAGTGTACATGGAGAATTTCAGCTCCTGAAAAGTACTGTGGTCTAAATAAAACAGAGTCGTAGCAGGGACAGGGAGCTAGAGAAGTCCTATTTGAAAAGGTAACATTTCAGCTAGCATTGGAGGGACAGGGAGTCAACTGCTGGAGATCTGGGGAGAGCTTTCCAGGCAGAGGGAACTGCCAGGACATCCGAAGAATAGAGAGGTGGGCAGTGACCCTTGTCACAGTGAGAAGGAGAAACACACACTTTTATAGAGATGCCATGACTTGGAGTTCTTATTCTGCCCATTTCGGCTGGAGACAATGATGATGTCCAGCTCGTAAGAATGTTGCTAAGCAAGGTAAGGAAGGTAAATAGTAGTAATAATACACATCACTGATAGTTTTAAGCATTATTCATATGCCTTCCACAGAATTTATATGAAGGAGAAACTGGTAAAGTAAATGTTACTTTAACTAATGGCTTTGTTTATGTGTTTAATCGTTTACTAATTTATTATCTTTTCAAACAATAGGCTATGTGGCTAATTATTTGCACACAATATTTATGTTGATTTCTCTTTAAAGGTTAAAAAGCTAAAGAGAGAGCTCTCACAGATGAAGCAAGAACTGCTCTATAAAGAACAAGGCTTTGAAACATTGCAGCAGTGAGTATGAAAATACTGAATCGACTTTAGAATAAGCTTCCTAACTAATATTAAAACAAAGAAAATAGAAATACAGATTACATAAGAGATTTTTCAGAGAAACATAAAGTAAAAAGTTCAGAGCTCTACACCAAAAGGAAACAAAGCAATCAACTAACAGTTAAAAACTTGGGAAAGATCTATCCACTTGAAAAGATCCAAAGTTTTTATTAATCACTGGAGATCCAAAGAAACCAAAGTGAAAAGCCTTTGTCTTACCTTGATCTCCTGGACCCTTGCTGGCCTCCTCTGAGATTGTGGTACAGAGCTAAGAGACTAGGCACAAGAAATTCCTCTCCACATTCGGCTGGGCTGGCTCTACTTGACTCCTATGTGAGCCTGCAGCTGCCCTGGGCCCTCGGGTGGAGGCCTGTCTGTCTCTCTCTGTCAGCCCCAGGGATGACCTGGAGTCTAACCCTGACAGATGGCAGGGGAGTAAGAGCAAGTCAGGATTATTAGCAAAGGAGCGGGAGTGCATGCCTCACTTCCTGCTTTCCTCTACTTTTCCCATTTGCTACTGAAGTCGGCTGGGCCATTAGCAGAGCCCTAAGCTGGACCAGGTTAAGTGGAAATGGAGGTGACAGAGGGTCACAGGATCAGGATATCCCTTCCCCATTCCTGGCCCCTGAAAGCCACTGTTCTCCCTGCTGCTGAGGCCTAGCCTGTCCAAACCGTGACAGGCATACCTGAGACTTTCTAATCCTGCAGACTCCACTCCACAGGGTCTCTCATGGGAGAGAAGCAGTCCGTGGTTTTCACAGCCACATGACCACAGAGCGGAGGTTAAACTTCCCACCTGCTTGGTGTCTCCAAGTGTGGTGCAGTATTTCTAGGGATGTCCCTGGTCAGTTTCCTGTTCAGGCAGGTTTCATGTTCTTCCCGGCATCTCCCTTGGTAGCACCTCAGGAATGCCAAGCTGGTCTCAGGTGCCGCCTCTCTGGAAAGTACCCAGCTGTGTTCCTTTTCCCTGTGGAATCTTACTTTGCCTTCTGCTCTTAGGAAATTTGGGATGCTCCAAGCAGCAAGGGGTGACCCCCTTTAAAGATCCTGTGTGTCACTGGCCAGACAAACAAACTGGTTGTTCTTGTTTGGGTGACTAGTCATATCTTGGGATACCCGGGCACTGCTCTTGACCACCAGTCAGACGTATGACTAATTTCACACGTGCTGTTATCGCTCAGACTCCTTTTTTCCTGCTCACCACATGTAATCATGACCCTGATACTCCTTCAGATGCTCCCATCCCAGTGGTTCTTAAACCTGACTGCATATTAGAATAATCTGGAGAGTGCTTAGAAAAATAATGTTTCTAGTCTCTATATCAGGCATGTTTTATGAGATCCCAAGTGCTTCTAAAGTCCAGCCATGTTGTAAGAACCTCAGCTGGTTGCAGAGCTCCCTGAAAAACCAAGCAGAACTCGAATGACATAAATGCGTTATTTAGTAATTGTTTATCAGCATAAAGCAGGGCTTTGTGGTGGGGGTGGGGAGAAAAAACAGACTTTGAAGAGTGCCATGAAGTGTTTAGCCATATGTTCCACATTTTTAAGGCACATGAAATTATAACTCGCGTCACCATTTGGGATTAAAGGTTAGCCAAACTTGCTGTCTTTGTTGTATTGATGTAACAATGCTGTATTGTTTCAAAGCAGTTTGCTTGCAAGCAATTTTTATAGGAATCTAAGGCATGTTTAAGAATCTGTCAATAACATTCCACAAGAAAACAATAGACATTTGTTGTAGAAATTCAGACATTCTCCTGCAATGATTCTAATCCCTTGAACCGAGAGCGGAAAGATATGGTATCTAACATCAGAGACCTCTCCTGTGTACCTTCACTATAGACCAAATGAAGCTGTTTTTATTCCAGTGTTAACCACCCTACCACTAATACACTGAATGAGCAACAATCAAACCCAGCAGCCAGACTTTTTAAGAAACCACATTCTTGATACTATAAAGGGATTTATATTTGTGGCTATGACAGAAAATATATTTCAGGAAAAGATTTAAATAGAATCTTATTGTAGGCTTTTGTAGCTTTTATTTACAATAGAATGGAATGTATTTGTTGAATCTGGAATTATAATGTAATTAAACTTGAGCTTTCATTTTACTTGGTACAATAGTTTTATGTTGGGTAGACAAATATGGCATTGTTCTCTACGTTATTCATTTCAGTTTGTGGTCCCAGATTTGACTTTGGCGTAAGCAGCGGTGTAGTATATGTGTAAATGGATACCAGGAAGATGCCTATTTCCATTTGCTGCCTCCAGTGTGCATTCAGAATTGGAAGATAGACTAGTGATGAAACAGCAAGTCACAGGCATATACAGATTCTGTGAAAATTTGGTTCTCAGGGTATACACTTTCCAGAGAAGGAATGCAAATGAACATCTTTTCTCTTTCAGAAGAGACTAATATATTGAGTGAAAATGAGTTATAGGGCACACTCAAGTCAAGAACTTCCAAAAGAAATTTTAAGAAAAAAAATGGCACTTCTCGTATTAAGAACAAAAAGCATGATACTTTAAGTCAGCAAACGATGCTTCTATTTCGGTTAATTTTATGGCAAGTTAGGGTCAAAAGAGAAAAGGTGGGAAATGAAAAGTAGAGGAGAAAAACAAGAAACAGTGAAATAAAGGAAAAACGCAGTATGTAAAGTAGAGAAGTTCAAAGGAGGCAAGAAAATGAGCAAAAAACATTCCATGATGAAAGCTGAGCTGTGTTCTTCATATTTAGCATTCTGTTGAGCAGTGGACAGCCAAGAGATGTTCATGTGGTCAAAGGTCTCTGAAATTTAAATTAGCAGTCTTGAACCAGTCCTGCTTTTATTTTTTAAATGTTAGGGTTTATTTCTGAAAACAGCTTACCTGCTTTTATTTTCACATGATAAAGTTTATATTTATTTCTGAATCAGAGATTTGTTTTATCATTAAATTCTGAAGACTTTAACAGGAAGAAATTGAGTTTTAGAAGTTCACTTTGACGCAGTTTCAGATACCCCTATTACTACCTATTTTATGAAATCCCACATTTTAGTTTTTATTTTTAGTTAAAAAGTGCTACATTTGAAAATGCCAAAATGCTATATTTGGAAATATCATTTGTTTTATTTAATAAGCCATTTCCTCAGCTAAGTTGGTGGATATAATACTTAAGAGAGTCAGAAATTCCATTGATAAATCTCTTCCCAAATAAATGGAATTAGCTGATACTCAAAGTACTTCACTAGTCCCATCAGATATTCTAAATGTGTTAGTCATAAGGGCCCCAGTTCTGAATCTGTCATTTTAGGATAGTTCCCCTACTAGCTAAGTGTCTGTGCAATTTGGAGTATAAATTTGCATCAACTTTCTCCCTTGGCTTCTTCATTTGGAAGAAATGTGTCTAGGGGATCTTTAGGGGCCCTTCCCATTCTAAACACTGTGTGTGTGTCTGTGTGTGTGTGTGCGTGCGTGCGCATGTGCATGCACACGTGCATGTGTTTAATCTGTGATTTGATTGGTTGTACTTTATTATTAGATGATCTTATGATCAAGTTTATTTTATTTTCTTAGGTTCTTTAAGTCTTTAATTGCTTGTTCAGCAGCATAAGGTAGTGACTAAAACAGTACTTGGGGAAATACGTTATCTACAAACTGCACTTGTTTGAGTGGACTTTGTTTGGAAGAGTGATTAAGATGACATTGCTTTATCTTTTTCGGATTATACCTTTCACATTGCAAATAAGTATTAATTATTAAATGTTTTAAACCAAACGAGCTCAGAGTCTGTTTTCTCTGATTCAGTAGGTGTTGTTTCTCTAGAGACTCTGGATAAGACCAAAACTATGTCTAAGAACGTGCATAGAGTTGTTGGCTAGGGCAGAGGCATAGCCATATGTCCCACAAGGAGAACTCGTGCTGAATTCATAGTGAATCCCAGACAGCACAGGTAGCTGGGGAAGACCAGAAGAGTGATCATGAATTGTATTCATAAGGAAACCCAGCATAGGCAGCTGGGAAGGACCGGGAGAATGATCGTGAATTGTATTCATAACGAATCCCGGACAGCACAGGTAGCTGGGGAAGACCAGGAGAGTGATCATGAAGAGTACGTGAAACTATTTTTTTAAAAAGAATTAGGTACTTTTATTAGGCCCTTCAAACACAAAGAATTAGGTTACATGAAATCCTCCAGCCTAAAGTGATGATGTAAACTGTAAGGACACTTGGTAAGCAGCTCTGCAGGGATAATAAATTAGCTCATTGAAGAGCTGTTTATTCAATATGAGTTGAGAAATGACTACTGCCCTTCTGCCGTTTTCCTAAGTTTGAACTCATTCAGCAAGTCAAGCAATTTTATCTTGACTCATAACTTTCATAAAAGCAGAATAAATACTGTATTTTATATATATATATATATATATATATATATATATATATATATATATATATAGAGTGAGAGAGAGAGAGGGAAATAAGAAACTAACCACACAATCCAAACATTATAGGATACTCACTAATATAAATAATTTATGTATTAACCATTTATTAAAGGCCTCCCAAGCTGCAGGCCGTGTGCCAGGTTTTGCACAGACATTACAGCAGAACATTATGTAAAAGTAGGTGGCAGTTTACTTGCCTCTGTGTTCTTCTGCTAAAGCATTTGCCCATGTCTTTTACCTTTCTTGGGTGAAGATCAGAATCAGCACTTGATAAGATTTCGGTTCAGCCAGCAGTGGGATCATTCAAACAGGTTGAAGGCAAAAAGACATGCATTTATTTGAGCCTGAAAGTCATTAGAAATGGACTGGGTTTGAAGTGAGGGATGGGAGAAATCTTAGCCGCCTGTGATTAAAAGAGAAAGGAGGGGCCGAGGCGTGCAGATCACAAGGTCAGGAGTTCAAGCCTGGCCAACACGGTGAAACTCCGTCATTATCAAAAGTACAAAAATTAGCCGGGCATCGTGGCAGGCGCCTATAATCTAGCTACTGGGGAGGTTGAGGCAGGAGAATTACTTGAACCCAGGAGGCGTAGGTTGCAGTGAGCCAAGATCGCACACCTGCACTCCTGCCTGGGCAACAGAACAAGACTTCATCTCAAAAAAAAAAAAAAAATGAAATGAGGAGAAACCGCCTGAAAAGATGATTGCTGGTATATGAGAGTCAGAAGTGAAATAATCATCCAACTTAGACAATTCCGAAACCAGTTCCTACTGTCTGTTTAACTTATATGCTATCATTCTTTGATATTTTTTCTTTCTTTTTCTCTTTTCACAGAATTGATAAAAAAATGTCTGGAGGCCAGAGCGGGTATGAACTCAGTGAAGCCAAAGCCATTCTAACAGAACTAAAATCTATCAGAAAAGCCATCAGCTCAGGAGAAAAAGAAAAACAAGATCTGATGCAGGTACATTGTAAAACATTTTGTTAAGCCAAACTTCTACCTTCTGAGGCCCCCAGAAACTTACTGGGGCAGAAGTGCTCCCTGAGAGTCTGGGTGACCCTTCCACCTCAGCCACATTTGTGCAGAATGGGTCCTGTGGAGATGGTTGCAGGCACAAAGGGAGCCTGCTGCCTTGGAGGAGAGCAGAGTGACTCCAAGTGACTGTACGCTTTGTTGTAAACAGCCTTTGGATGGCCTTTGAGATAGTGGGTGGTGGGGCCTGGAGCTCATGTAAGGAAATTAACATCTTGGTGCACCCTGAAACTCACTGAAAACTTCCTGTGGGACCCCGATAAGCAGAATTCTCAGCCCAGGATACACAAGGGATATGTCATTTGCCATCAGTAAGTAGAAGGCTTGCCTTTTGGGGATGAGACTATGTGAGGAGCTTAGAAAAGTTTTCCGACCCAGTTGATTCTGGGGTGCCAGCTGAGAGGTGGGGAGTGCTGACCCAGCTGGGGGATGCCTATACAGTTACCCTCGGAAAGCTGCCCATGGCCGTAGATCCCCTGACTAAACCCGTTCACTTCTCAGCCTGTGGGTCTTCACTCCCAGTGATCCAGCAGCATGTGTAGAAAAAACAAAATAGCCATTAAGTGATCAGTATTCTGAATATCTGTACTTATCAAATACAGTCAAGTGTTTTTTTAAGGGTGTCTCTCTTCCTCTCCTTCCCTCCATCCCATAATGATCACAAACACTAAGAATTCTTATTTCATGTATTTGGAGTTCTTACTTAGCTGAGGGATAATTCAGTCCGCATCTTTGTGAAAATGTTAGAGTCACTGATGATGTTTACATTCTCAATAGAACATCTACATTTAAATACCATATTTAACTACTTGATGTTGGTTTTCAAAATATGAATTGAATATAGATAAATATTCTTGGATCCATATAATTTTGCATTACTTGCAAGAAGAACTCTGATAGCAAAGACAACAATCATAACAGCAAATACTTATAAATACTGACTTTGTGCCAGGCATTCTTCTAGCTGCTTTGCATATAAATAATCCCTTGATCCTCACAGCAGCCGTTAAAGGTAGGCACTATTGTTATTCTCAGCTTACAGATGAGGAAATTACAGCACAGACAAATTAAAGTTTCTTTAAAGTCATACAGCTGGTAAGTAGCAAGACCGTGGTTCAAGCCCAGGCAGGCTGGGTTAATGTGGTTTTACCATATATATCACACGTGCAGGGCTTCACTGGTGTGTATTTTGGTTTTGTTCTGCAGTTGTCTTGCTGATTAAGTCAGTAATTCCAGAAATGCATGTCATAGGTCCTTAAAAAAAAAAAAAAAGTTAATAGAACTGGAGCAAATTTACATTGGAACCTTCTAATTCAACAATTTTAGGTCATCTTTCATTTTTCCTATGAACTTTGGATTCATCTGCAGGCCCGATTAAATTAAAAGATTAGATTCCTTTTTAGTTACTACAGTACATAGAATAATTAATTAGTAGGTGCAGAGATTGACAATAGAGCTAGAAGGGACTTTCGATATCTTCTGTGACTTTCAAACCTCTTTGACCACAGTAAGAAATAGATTTTACATCAAAACCCAGTAACACACAGTTGTGTGTACCTATAGATACACAGGTGTGCACGCGCGTGCACACACATACACACTCAAAATGAATTTCACAGAAATATGCGTATTCTTAATGCTGGTGATGTACTCCGATTTTATTTTCTAGTATCTTCTATTTCTTTTAAAAAAAATACTAGTAACAACCTGCTAAATTGATTGAATGCATTGCCATCACAGATAAGTTTGAAGAACACTGACTTTTTTTCACTGTATAGATGGAAAAATGGAAAAGACTTGCACAAAGTCACTAAAAGGTTTTTTTGTTCTTTTCTATATTATTTGATGTGACCATTTATGTTTTATTCTCATATATATATAGTATTAATATCCCTTTGAAAGAAAATAGAGAAAGTTAGGTAAAAAATTCCTGATCTCCTGATCTCTGATATTTCTAATTCCTCCTAATCATGAAAATTTTAAATGTCAGGATTAAATACAGGTTCTTTTGTTGATAATAATCATTTCTTATCATTTTATTAGTATTACTGTAGGGTTTCCATTTTACTGTTTTAAGTGATTCAGATTAGTCTTTCCTTTTCAATACTTTCACTTGTTCATATCTTCCCTCTAAAGTAAACACAGTGTATTAAACCTGAGTGCCCACAGCAGGCACATTTGCTTTTGATTATTCTCTTTACCAAGCCAAACATGTCGCCACAGGCAGTGCCATGCAGTAGACACACAGATGGGCTTGTTTGATGCCTGTGCCATTCATTGGCAACTTCTGAGCCTCAGTTTCCTAATCCCTAACGTTGATGTGAGCTAAATAATCTCTTGGGTCCTGTCCAGATGTACAATGGCATAATTGAAGAAGTCTTCAAAGTAGGAAATTCTCTTACTGTATCTAAAATGAGAGATTACATTATAGATATTGTGCTTCCAGAATTTCAGTTGCATAAAGTAAGTGGGTTCCTATTGAAATAGAGGCAACTTCTTAATGAAATTTTTAAAAATAAGACATGCATGTATTTTAAAGATACCATTCATAGGAAAATGCTATCTTGGGAAAGATGAGACAACTGGTTTAATACGATCTCGCTTCCGAAGTCACACGTATGTAGGTGCAAAATTATATCCTACTATTGTTTTTTCAATTATATAAAGTGGTAAGTACCTACTAAATAAAGTAGTTGTTTTTTTTTCATTGAGATTATCTCTTTCCTTTTAATTTCACCTGGTAGGGAAGTTTTGCTCTCTTACATTTATGAAAAACTTTGTGTTTTCTGAACAGAGTCTTGCTAAGCTGCAGGAGCGGTTTCATTTGGATCAGAACATTGGCAGATCTGAGCCAGATTTGAGATCTAGTCCTGTGAACTCTCATTTATCTCTCTCCAGACAGACCCTTGATGCTGGGTCACAAACAAGCATTTCCGGAGATGTAAGTTATCTATGTTGAAGAATTGGCCCAGTGTTGTCCTTGATGGGCCTTACTTGCAATGTGGATGGTGAACTGGAACCAGAAGTATATGTGACTTGGATTCTGGCTGTGTGCATTCAGTGTTTCATTCTCATAAGATTAATTTTAAAAATCATAGCCTCATCTTTTCTATCTAGGTACCAAGCATGTCAGGATTTGTCCATATGAATAGCTTTGTTCAAACTTTCTCATGCTATATTCCTTTAAAGACACATTAAAAGGCTAGAGGCATGTGAGAATTTAACTTTTTCCTATTACGTTTAGAGTCTTGGAAATTTAGATTCTTTCAAATAAACATTAGGCCAATGAGAAACAGAAAAACATGCCTTTTAAGACTAATAAGAAAACTTGTTTTTGTAAATCTTGATTGATTATATTAAAATGTTTAATCTGTGATTTATATCTGCCATTTAAATATTTAATGTGGCTTGGCTATTGTTAACTATTTTACCTTCTCCATTTTGGGATGCCATTAGCAAGTATTTACTTCTCAATACATTCCCATTTATTTTCATATTCTTTTATGCTGCTTTGAAATATGTGCTATGAAAGTAAAACAGAGATCAACAATAGGGCTTACCTATTTGAAAATTAATTTTTGAACTTAGTTTATATTTTGTACAGTTGAAAGCTAAATGCCAGAAATTAGGCTCATAAAGGCAAAGAAATTAGTTCCAGTTCATAAATTTTATTGACCTGTACACCCTTCATAAACTCTAAGATACCAGACACATTTACCTTGGTATTTACAATATCAGGATATTTTTTATCTCGAATTTAACGTGTAAAGAAAATAATGTTAGAGTCTTAGAAAAACAGATGAGCTTGAATTGAAAGAAATGTTTTGCCCCTACTGAGACAATAAAATAAGTGTCTTTTTAAATTGGTGTTTCCCAATTTCAGTACCATCTTCTTTAACTTTTCAATTACACATACTTCCTAGAAACAAAAGCAATTTATTTCATTCATTAGCAGAGTTAATTGACTTTTTTCCTTTTTTTTTTTTTTCCCCACTAGATTGGAGTGAGAAGTAGATCAAATTTAGCTGAAAAGGTCAGGCTAAGCCTACAGTATGAAGAAGCCAAAAGAAGGTAATGACAGAGAAGCTGTTTTGTGCATGGCTCAAACATTTTCTTTTCCAGAATTAATCTTTACTCCTGTGGTGACATCTGCTGGGCACTCCCCATACATTCTTACCAAGGCCATCCTTGGGTTTTTAGCGTATAAGGGCTGCTTCCTCTCTGGTCTACGTTTTCTTCCCCCTCCGGCTCTCCCCACCACCAAAGGCTAAAGAACAGGGAGAATTAATGAGAAGTGTGGAAATGAAATTACCCCCTTCTCTTCTGAGAAAAAAGAAGCTTTGAGTTGGTACAATACTTAACTCTCAATTAAAAGTGAGACGATTGGTTGCTTTGATGGAAATATGATACGGTGGTTCAGGTACAGGACTAAATAGCTGTTGAGGAGTTCTAAGGCAAGTAAGTATGTTCCTTTGGTTTGAAGGGAAGTCTTACTGCTAATGTCCTTGAAGGTGCTGAGGTGTCAGTTCCAATCGACTTACTTTAGGGAAAAGGAAGAGAGATTATTTCTCTCTTTTACCTCATAAACTTTTCTTAATCCCTGTGCTATCTTTTTCTTATTTTGTGATTCTGCTGGAGTGAGACATAAGAAACTTCCGTCTCAAAAAAAAAAAAAACAACAAAAAAAGAGACTTCACCATCCTTCTCTAGTAGATAGACTCAAATATTTTTTATAATATAGAACTCCGTATTATGAGGGAAAGGATTATACTGATACATTTGATTTCATTATTTTCCTCATAAGAGCTTTAAAATGCTATTGGGTTATTATTTAGGAGGACATTGGGAAAAACTGCATTGTCGTCCTGCAAGAAACAGGAATTTATCATGTTTCTCCCCATGATCATGAAAAGCTCAGCTGAGAACCAGATATTGAAGTATATTCGTTATTATTGGTGATGATTTAAAAGCAATTAGCCGTAGTCCTTAGAGGTTATCTGGCTTTAACAAAGTAAAATAAATACACTATTCACCTCTATGTAACCTGTATTCTTAATATTACTTGGTTCCTCATTTCCTGAAAGAAAGCTAAACTTCATTCCACAAATTATTAACTTTGTGAGCCTGAACAAGTCACTTAGTCAATCTGAACAGCAGTTTACTCAGCTAATTTTAATGCCTTTAAATTTTCTCTGGCAGATTCTACATTTCTTCAGGTTAGGAAAAATGTTTAGGCTTTATTATCCCCTTCTCAGTGCCCAGATTAGTGCCTTCCCTTCAATAAGTATTGAGGATCAACTTCTGGTTTTGGGGCCCAGTGATGTGCCAGCTTTTGGTGGATAGTGCCTGTGCTCCTCTTGTTGTATGTCCACCTGGGCTGGACTGTGGACAATCCATGATTTAGGTCTGCTTTTCTGAAAGAGAATGGCCATTACTCAGAAGCAGTCTTGGAGAAGTGGGCCTTATGCCCCTGCATTCTGTCAGGCTTGACTCTGCTTCCCATGGATCAACTTCAGCTTTCACCCCTCCTTTGACTTCTAAGTTAATTTTATCTGGAGCTCACATCACATTTCTCTTCCTAGGTGCTTCTAGAAGTCTTCTTCATATTCTGCTCCCCAATTTGGCACATCCCTTCTAAAATAAAATTTAAGACCTGCCTAATGTCTGATCACACAAATAATAAACAGGTGCCTCTTTTTCCTGTATTCTGTTGTTGTTCTTGGTTCCGTTGGTTAATTCAATCACATCAAAACTTCGGACATTAGTTTTTCCCCACTTGGTTGCATTGCCATGCCATTTAGGGTTTTAAAGTTGCTAGTGATGCTGATGAGAAGGTAAATCTCAAGCGCTTATGCATATGTTGAAAATGCTTTTTCCTCCTCAATTCTGAATAAGTAAAGAGGCAGGCTGTGTTTCTCTGAAATCTGTTTTCTCCTCCAGCCCTTGTTTTATGTGCTTAATGAAGCTAGTAATATCATGCTTATTTAGCATTTTGATGATTAATTTTCTAGTATGTTGAGACAGTTGTTCGTGGTTTTGTGGTTAAAGCTGAAGAATAGCTGATGTTCCATCTATCATAAGTGCAGACAGTGGGAGAAAATCAGAAGTACACTGCATACCCAGTGCCAGTCTCAGATGGCAATTTTATTTTTAATTAGAACAAGAAACTTATGACACAAAGGTATGGATCTACTTCCATCTTTGCTCTTGATTATGTTTTTCATTCACCTTTTCTCTTGTCTTCTACAAGTTCTCCCATGAAAATGGGAAAAAATTATTTTTCTATTTTTCATATTCTGGCGTATACTATAACAATATCCAAAGTAATCATCCAACATTTTTCTGTAGAAACATAAATTCCTTGTGCAAACATCAGTGGAGTTCATAGTTCACTGAGCTCTTGTCCTTATGGTCGAAAGAACCATGTCCTGATTGTCTTCACAGTGCCACGTAGCAAGTTATTTGACTCGGGTGGTTAGGACATTCGTACTGAGTCAGGAGTAATGTTAACTCTACCAAGTGTTATGAAGCTCTCGACATAAGAGAAAGCTGGAGTCAGGCAGAATTATGGAACCAGTGAGGTTTGCCTTTGGTGCATTTCCTCCTCCTTCTCCTGTCCCTGTCCGCATCACTTCAGCACCTGTTGTCACTCCAGTGGTGTCACACCAGCTGCCTGTACTAGTGAAGGTCCACCGTATGCTGCCTGCAAATAGCTGTGTACAGAGGAACCACAGGGCTAGCACAATAATGTATAAAGTGTCAGTGCAATGACTGCTCAGTAAATGGCTTGTACACCAGCCGGGGCACTGATGGGGAGGAGACTCACGTGCAACTTAAGGAGAATGTGAACGGGAGAAGGCCAAGCCCTGCCCCTTCTTTTTGGTGATGGGGGAGCCTTGATGGATCAACCCCTGACTCCCAGAGTCCTGCTCTGTCACCCAGGCAGGAGTGCAGTGGCACAGTTATGGCTCACTGCAGCCTCAAACTCCTGGGCTCAAGTGATCTCACCTTAGCCTCCTGAGGAGCTGGGACCACAGGCACACACATCACCACACCTGGCTAATTTTTAAAATTTAAAAAACATTTTTGGTATAGACAGGCTCTTGCTATGTTGCCAAGGCTGGTCTTGAACTCCTGGCCTCCCATGATCCTCCTGCTTGTTGGATTATGGGCATGAGCCACTGCACCGGCCCAACTGCTTTCATACCAGTTGGCCACACCACTGCTCTCTTTGATGCCCTCTCCTTCCCTGACTTACTAATGCCTTAGTCTCTGTCCAGCCTGGCCTGGGGTTCCCATTTTACTAGCGGACAGCATCTAAACACTTTGGAATAAAATGTATAGTGATGGCATCTCAGATATCATTCACCTCAGTTTTTTTAAAGGGAACTCCCCCACCCCCGTCTTCTTTCCTGTCACCTACACAGGCAGTCACATGTCAGGGCTGGCCTCTCTTGTGGCCCCCAGAGCACTCACCTTTTGAAGCCTCCGTGTACTTGGCCTTCACCCTTTTGTCAGATAATGGGGTGTGCTCACTCACATTTTAAAGATGGGGGAAAGAAGTGGGTGACAGCTGAGTGTGGAGTTAGGTCCAGAGACTGGCGTGCAAGGCTGCTGCTCCCACTCTGGCCTCTCACCAGTAGACCACACCCCTTTCTGGTAAGATCAAGTTAGGAAAATCTGGACAGCGTGTCAAACCCAAATTTGGCTTAGGCTGTGTTTACCTTTCTCGGGAGTTTTAAGTGTGTGCATACCTCTTTTATCTTTTTTTTTTCAGTATGGCCAACTTAAAAATTGAACTGTCAAAATTGGACAGTGAGGCCTGGCCTGGGGCACTGGATATTGAGAAGGAAAAACTGATGCTGATTAATGAAAAAGAAGAACTTTTGAAAGAGCTTCAGTTCGTCACCCCACAGAAACGTACCCAAGATGAATTGGAACGCCTAGAAGCCGAAAGGCAGCGGCTGGAGGAAGAGTTGCTGCCCGTGAGGGGAGCGCCAAGCAGAGCCCTCGCCGAGAGGTTCGTTTTCCTTCTGGAAATAGGGCAGCTTAACTCTTGTGGGAGTGTCTTAACTGGATACTATTTCCCCTGGGTTTGGAAATCTCAATTGCATCTGTTCTTAGTGGACTGAGAAACAGCACAAATGGACTTTCTGTAGAGCAATAAAGCGCGCCATCCTAATGCCCCACAGGATAAGTTCTGTGTTTGTTAGGAACGTGCAAAACCTGTGACAGATGTTGAATAACCAAGGAATGCTGACATAAAACCAGGAGTGTACATCATTGATGAAGTCTGATAACAATAGCTATAAACTATTGCACTCTGATAAGAAAAATTATCTAGACTGTTAGAGCAACTGAAGCATCCTATTCTGGGTTTTATTACTCACAAGAATGCAAAAGTTTATTGCTATTCATTTCACAAGGAAAAGACAGCTTCCTCCCTGTGATATCTTAACAGGTCACAACGTACTCACTTGCATTTTGTTTGTCAGTTGCAGCCCTCTTGTGAAGCAGGTGAAACTGTAAAGGAAAATACTCTAGGCAATTTTCCCATCTTTCTGTGGGAAGGTGTGAGTTGATTATTTCATCTTAAAAAATCCAGTTCTGTAAACAGATGAGCTGGAATGTTAAGTGAGGGGACCTCTGTGTGTCAGTTTGACATGAACGCATCTGCCTAGGAGCCTGTGTCCAGGCCTTGATGGCAGAAAGGGTTGGATGCCTGTTGCAGGACAGACCAGAGAGCCCTTGAGAACCGCTGCATATACATCCTTTAGGCCAGCCAGTAAAGAGCAGTGCCTGTTTCAGAGTAATGGGAACAAAATTTACATTGATATAATTTCAGGTGACCTGGAAGTAAGTTTAAAACACCCAGTCATAATCCAATTGTTTAAAAAAAAAATTACTGGCTTCCTGCCTTCTAATTCCTTGTCCTCAATAAATGTTTAGGGTTGCATGTCTACATAGTATCAAAACATTTGAAAAGCATGGGGAGGGAGAGAGGAAAAAGTCTCTGACATTCCCAGTTAGGTGTTAGCATGGGGACTCACCCATCCCAAGGTTAACCATTTTAGTGGAGTTGACTTCTGTGGGTTAAAATGTTGATCAAGGTAACACGCAGCCTCAGTGTCGTAGCTGTAGGGAACATGAAAACGTATCAAAAGGAAAAGCCTCTGAACTATAATCTTCTACCCTCTTAATAATTCTCATCTTTGCCTCCATTTCCCCTTCTTTTCTTCCCTTCCTGTTCTGGCTTTTCTGTCTAATTTTGCTGACCGAAGCGTCAGCCTAAGGGAAGTATCAGCCAGGCCGGCAAAGCAAGGCCCATCTGACAAAGACCTAAAGGAACAAAAGAAGTAAGAAGGAGAATTAAATTGGTTTGTTGTTGTTGTTGTTTTTCTGACTTACCCTGATATGTCTAAATTTGTATACCTGAAGTTTCTAGCTACTGATTATTGGTAGCTATGATGAAACGGGTAGCCTTTTTTTGTGGCCCGTTTATAAAAGCAATGATGTTTCATACTACTACATAGCACTTAATAAAATCTTATATAATCATACGTGTCTAATGTGCTACGTCTATCTCAGCTGTTCTACTTTGTAGTCGGTGAATCTAGGAAGGACTTACAAACAGATTTATTCTGGCAGAGAAAGAAAACATATTTGTTTGTCTCAATCAGCTTTTATTGAAGTGGCGTCTTGCTTGCCTTTTTTATTAGGAGTAGAGCTTCCAAAAAATGACTAATGATATAGCATTAAAAAATAACAGTTTGTTCCTAAGAAGCTAAACTTTGACTTTTTCCTAAGTACCATTTGCACACACATAGTAACTCAAAATTCCAGCAGAAATAGTAGGCTTTTTCCGTTTTTTTTTTGTTTTTTTTTTTTTTTTAACGAAAAGCCCAAACCTCACCAGAGACAGTAGGCTTGAGCTCATTAGGAAGAGGAGCTATAAGATACTTATGTAAAAAATTGTCTATTTAGTGAGATCTATTTAGTGAGACACTGGGTTTGTGTCATCTGGGGAGTAAGTGGCTTGGCCCTGTCTCCCATGATTGGATGTTGGCAGGAAGGGAAACATGGAATTTATATATGCAGTATGTTGACTTTCTGAGTTACCTGGAAGAGCCAGGTCGTTGAGTATTGCAAATAAGTGGATACTAGTTTCCTTATCAGTGTCTATGTCCAAAGGCAAATCCTCATACTTACTTTGCCATCGAAGGTTGCAGGACTCAGACGTTCTCGCTTGATCAACTTAAAGCTTTCTAACTCCTATCCTGGGATGCTCAAAGTGACTCAGTATTTCACGTGTCCGGAAGAGCAGAACCTCCCGCCATTGGGAACACTGAATCCTTTCTTTCCCCAATAGATACAACCTCATCTGGCTTTGGGTTTTGTTGTTGCTGTTCACGGTTTTGCTTTCTATTCTGCCATACTCTGGCATTTTTTCTTACAGCTTCACCCTTTCGTGTCTTCCTACTGTGTGTGTGGGCTTCTGCTCTGCTCACTGCTGCTGTGGCACTGACTCCGGGAGTTTAAGAGGGAGGAGAATGCCCTTGCCAGCAGTGTCTCCTCGTGTCAAAGCAGGGTTGGCCGGAGCTTCTTTTAGGAAGTAGGATTTGCTGGGTGAAACTCAGTTTCATCATAGAACAGATTGTGTGCCACCAACCCCAAATCCTTCCTTTTCTTCTTGGCACCTACATGACTGTCAAAGAAAGCTACCTGCCGTATCCCCCAACATTTTCCTGTTTTCCACTTATATTTGGGGTTCCCCATTGTTTCAGGGGTGACCTCTGGCAAGATTCTGAGTCATTGCTGAACGTTGGTCTCTGAAGGAGCTAGATGCACGTGAATTTTCAGTCTCTGAGTGTGATCCTATACAGCCCCCGGACCGGCTCTGTTCCTGCCCCTGCAGGGCTGCAGTGTCGCCCACTGGGCCTGATGGCAGCGACCGTGCTCGCCACCTGGTGGTGGGAAAGAGGTGCTCATGGTGGAGGATCGCTAGGCCAAAAGAGAAACTGCTCGCAAATGAAAAAAAACATGCAGGGAAGGTGTTTCTATGCATCTTTCATATTCTTTCCGCACAGTTATTGAAATTCCTTAAACTCTGTGCTTTTCTATAGCTGGTAAGATCTTAACATTGCTCCTTGTTTTCTCACAAATGTTGGGGATTTGCCTTGTAATTGCCAAGACGTTTTAATTGTTTCTTAATTATTTGAATGATTTTGCCACTGCTTCTGAAAAAATTTTTAAAGCTAGTAGGTGGGGACATGAGTGTCATTTCGTTTTGAATGGAAAAGGTACTTCCTACTTCTATAGATGACATGAAATTTTCCCTAGGTGCAGAATTCTGAGTTCAGGAGAAACCAGGCTGTGCTTCACTCAGGGTATAGACAGGCAGGTGTGAAGGCCCATAGTTCACAAAGGGCAGCTTGAAAGGGGATGTGGAACAACTGGGCCAGGGGGAGGAATCTTTTAAGGGCCAAGTAGAGGAAACCCTTTCTCGTCCAGCAGACCAACAGGCAGGAGTTGGAGAAGAACTCAGAGAGACAGGTGTGCACCTTTTGAGAGGGCTGATGTCTGCGATTTCTTCTGACCCCTGGTTATGAGGAAGTTGGGGAGGGTGTTTCACATGAAATACACCTGGATTCTGAGGAAGACTTTGGGCTGTCACTAGGAGAGGCTTTGATGATAACATCAGAGACAAACTGCGGCCCACTAGGAGGGTTTCTGTGCCTCTCCCCAGTGCCTTCCTCATGCTTCTCCCGGGGAAGGTTTCATCTCAGCACCAGCAAGAACGGAGGGACTGGCCAGTGCACCCTGCACTGCAGGGAGAAAGGGCTGATGTCTGCCTTCTGGGATTGTAGGAGCCAAGTGGGAAATATGAACAAGAACACAAAGACAGGCACCTGTAGTTCAAAGCAGACATTAAAGGGCTGAAAGAGCAGCTGCTGAGCACCACCTGGAGAAGGCTGAGGATGCTCCCTAGTGATGGGGGAGGGGCAGCACTGAAAGTATGGCTCAGGGTCACATTCTGACGTCATCCTAGTGCCCCCTGCAAGCACTAGGAAAAGGCTTCATTTTAATAAAAGCAATATTGAGTTTTAAAACTTACTTCCAAAGTGTTTCTCTTGTTTCAGAAGACATGGATTTTAGTAGAGTTTGGGGCTTTCTTCAGACCTTTGTGCACCTTTTAATTCAGTTAGTCTACTTCATATTACTTTTTTCCTTGTTGAGTTTTTATCTGTATTTGAAAGATTTTTAAAATGACTGCTGCTTTTAAAAATACACCTTTGAAAGCCAGGAATTAAGAATTTATTACGCTTTTGAAGTATTAAAGAAAATGGCAAGAATTTTTTAGTGTAACATACAATGGAATACCGTTGTTGACACATCAAAGGGATAGATACCTATAAACAAAATACGGGCATGTTTCCTTACTGCCGGAAACATATATCACATTTCAAAGAGATTCGAAATTAAGGAAATTTTACTTTTCTCCAAAGAAAAGTGGCTAATTTTTATATCACCACTTTTCAGGGCATGAGGAGGCTTTAAACAAGTCAGATTTGTTTTTCTTCTCTGTCGAGTACTTTCCCATACATCCCTTTAACAGGCTTACCAGGGAGACACAGGGGAATTATAGTCACCGTTTTACAGATTAGAAAAGGAAGACCCTTGATTCAGTGACTTACCCAAGGATATGCAGCTAGTAAGCTGCAAATCAAGATTAGAAACCCAGATGCCCTTTTCCTCAGTTCCATTCTGCTGCTCACTACTCTGAACTAGTGTATTTCAATGATGTCTAAAGACCTTCATATGACATAGGCTATCCTTACACAGACTCTTAGTTGCATAAATCCCTGGGTACTTAGTATATTTTAAAATGACTTACTATTCAGGTATACAGTTCTATAATGCTGTATTCTAATTAAAAAAAAAAACAACTTTTGCAGTTGCGTGTGGGTGAAATTTTATGATAATCTGACACAGATAATGAGATGTGCTATGGGTTGGAAGGGAAATCACTTTTAGCTCATCCTCTTCCTTAAACAGTTGAGCCCAAGTTAGCCCACAGTGGTAATGTGGACTAAAATTGTTTGTTAATTGCTGAAATTCGTATCAAATTAGGGTTGGGAATGTTATCACCAAATATTATGTTGGAACAAGCGTTACTAAATTCGGTATTTAGGGTGACCTTTACTATTGCTGTGAAATGTTTTAGGAAAGGGTTCCCAAGTCACAGATCTGTGTCAGGATTCTTAGTCTTTGTTTAGTTTTTTTGTTTTCATGGTTGTTTCCTCCTCACTCTTCTTCCCCAACTCAAAGGACCATATTATTTACCCATTTAAAAAGATTCTAGACTACCAGCAATTTTAAATTCTCAGTGACATTGGCGATTGGGCATGACGCTCCCTCCCCATCCTTCAGCTTGGCTGCATGCAGCTCTGCCTCCGACACTCCTTGCTGGGTGTCCTGTTTTCTGTCTGTGGAGCCCATTCACATTTTCCCCTTGTGATCTGTAATGCTTGTACGATAAGAATCTTTCTTTCTTTCAGTTTTCATATTTTATTATAATCATTTGAAAATAATTTTTTTCTTCCTAGATTGAGATTGGAAGAGAGAAGAAAAGAGCTGCTACAGAAACTTGAAGAAACTACTAAATTAACTACTTATTTGCATTCACAACTTAAAAGGTGAGCTTAGCAGATTTCTGAGGGGAAACCTTTTCTCTGAATACATTCAGGCATGTTCTTGTTCATCTTTGATTACTTTTCACTTTGTTTCTAACTACTTAAAAGTAAATAAAATCATTATACTAGTACAGTTAATATTTGAGTGATCAGATTTAAAGTCACATTTTCTTTTTCATGAACCCAGTGTCATATTTGGAATACATTTAAAATATGTTACAGAAAGAAAATACGTTTTAGCTGTCAATACACTTAGGAAAATAACGCATTTTTCCCATTGCCCCATTTTTTAAAAAGGGAGAATGGGGGAGTTTTGCCTTAAAATAGCCATAGATTTCCTTATATTGATGAGGAAAATATTCACTCCTCACATTCACACACAAAGAGGAAAGGTGAGCGAACTCAAGGGTCTTCTGTGTGATTTCTTTTTATTAGCTTGCCTTGTTTTCTCTAAAAATGAAAAGCTTTTTTTAAAAAAAATTAAAAACTACATTAACGTTTTTGCCCTATTTCTCTTTTTTTTCCTTTCAATATTTTTTAATCACAAAGTGGCTTCTAGATGTCTGTGCAAATAAACTTATCAGCAGGTATTTGATTCCTTTTATTTTTGCAAAAGGAGGATAATGTTTAATAATACTACTACGTGCTACTTAAAGAGTGTTTGGAGAGCAAGGCTGAAAAGGTTAGTGAAGAGGCATAGACGTGGTATACAGTTATGTGCCACATGATGACTTCTTGTCAAGGGCAGACTGCATATATGATGGTGGTCCCATAAGATTATAATACTGTGTGTTTACTGTGCTTTTTCTAGTTTAGCTATGTTTAGATACACAAACACTACCATTGTGTTATAATTGCCTACAGTATTCAGAACAGCAACTACTGTGCATGTTCGTAGCCTGAGAGCAATAGGCTACACCCTAATAGCCTGGGTGTGCAGTGGGCTGTACCATCAAGGATTGTGTAAGTACACTCTGTGATGTTTGCACACACAGCCTGGGAGCAATAGGCTGCACCATATAGCTTGGGTGTGCAGTGGGGTGTACCGTCTAGGTTTGTGTAAGTACACTCTGATGTTTGCACACACAGCCTGGGAGCAATAGGCTACACCATATAGCTTGGGTGTGCAGTGGGGTGTACCGTCTAGGTTTGTGTAAGTACACTCTGAGGTTTGCACACACAGCCTGGGAGCAATAGGCTACACCATATAGCTTGGGTGTACAGTAGGCTGTACCGTCTAGGTTTGTGTAAGTACACTCGGTGATGTTTGCACAGTGATGAAATCACCTAACATGCATTTCCCAGAACTCGACCTGGTTGTTAACTGACACGTGGCCGTGATAGGGAATTCCTCTGTCCCTGGCCATTGATTCCATTCTTTAGCAGGTTTCTTCCCTCTGCAGATCTGAAGGAGCCAGTAGGAATTGTGATTAGGTTTTCCATTTTGTAACAGATTTTATGGTGTGTGCTTTTCATCTTTCAGCCTCTCTGCCAGCACCCTGTCCATGTCATCTGGGAGCAGCCTGGGTTCCCTGGCATCAAGTCGGGGCTCTCTGAACACCTCCAGCAGAGGGTCACTCAACTCCCTCAGTTCCACTGAACTCTATTACAGCAGTCAAAGTGATCAGATAGATGTGGATTATCAGTATAAACTGGACTTCCTTCTGCAAGAGAAAAGCGGTTACATTCCTTCCGGACCCATTACCACCATCCATGAAAACGAGGTGGTCAAGTCCCCCAGCCAGCCTGGCCAGAGTGGACTCTGTGGGGTGGCAGCTGCAGCAACAGGCCACACTCCTCCGCTGGCTGAGGCCCCCAAGTCTGTGGCCTCCCTGTCCTCGAGGTCCTCCCTTTCCTCCTTGTCTCCTCCAGGCTCTCCCTTGGTTTTGGAAGGCACGTTTCCCTTGTCTTCTCATGATGCCTCTCTCCATCAGTTCTCTGCTGACTTTGAAGACTGTGAATTGAGTAGCCATTTTGCAGATATCAGCCTCGTTGAAAATCAGATTTTGCTGGATTCTGATTCAGGAGGAGCCTCCCAGTCTCTTTCAGAGGATAAAGACCTTAATGAATGTGCTGGTGAGCCATTATATGAAGGAACTGCAGGTAAGTGCAGCCCTTTGCTTTCTTGTATTCCCTCTTAGTGATTTTAAGGAGGATGATTGGAGGGTTATTTTTCCATATAAACAAAAGGGTATGATTCCCCTTCTCTTTCTTTTGAGTAATCGTTTTGGCTTCATTTAAGAAGGAGTTTTTACTTATATACCTGGATATTTTTCAATATCAAATAAAAATCACCTTCCGTATTTAATAGACTTAATCATTTAGTACCTGTTCAGTTGTCCAGAGACACTCTGTGTGTGGGAGCTGACGAGGAGCGCATTTTGTGAGCCCATTTCCTATTTCCAAACAGATTCTGGCTCCGAAATAACAAGCCAAAGAGGGTTTTCTTTTAAAAGTTGGCCTAAAACAGATTAAAACCAAGGCAATTAACATACTAGCTAATTAGTACCAAGGTTCAGTGTTCAGATTGTTCAGGGAATTCTATATAAATACAGTTTTTGTTTGAAGCTAGACTCTCCTTTTCTGGCAAAAGTGAATTTGGAGCAGCAGGTTGCAGTGTATGGTATTACCCTGCCACCTTCTGGCCAGGTTAACTGTTGCAGCCCCGGGAAGCAATTACTAGAGATTGGAGTTCTTAGGCCTGCATTTATATTCAAAAAGACAGAAACAGGAAAAATATAATGTTTTGTTTGTTTGTTTTCCTTTGCAAGGCAGGAACTTTGAATATGTTAGATGTGATTGTAAAGAGCACAAGATGGTACTCTTGTTGGCAGATGATCACTGTTGGTCTGAGGATGGTCTGTTCCAGAGCTAGCTTGAGACAGAATGTGAAATAAAAGCCCCCGTGCTAGTCTACAGGAGCCCTGTTCATAGCTACATGTTTTACTGACCACACAAAAGAGGGCGGGGCTCTTTAGAAGTGCTCTTTTCCTGTTCCTAGAAGCAATTTTATTTGTATGTATGGTCCTAAGAATTCTAAGTAATCGATTGGCCAATTCAGATGTTTAAAGACATTGACAAATCCACCTTGTTTCTGTGGTTTCAAATACTGAAGATCCAAGTGTTGTGCCCTGCCAGTGGCCTGGGGCAGAGATGAGGGCCCATGAGACATTTGTGTGGTTTGTGCGCCCCCTCCTGGGCAGATGTCAAAGCTACAAGTAACAGGTTGTGGAAATAACCACAAAGAAAATAACTAGGGGAATGGTGCGTACACAGTGGCCCCAAAGAAACAGAAAGCTGTGTGGGGCCTTCACCACTGCTTCTGGGAAGGAGTACGTTGTGTGTGTGTGTGTGTGTGTGTGTGTGTGTGTGTGTGTGTGTGTGTGTGTGTGTGTGTTAGGGGATGCATACCACTCCTGGAACCAGCCAAGCCTCCACTCACACTTTAGTCACCAACATATTTGGGTAAGCACACTACCCAGTCTCTCAGGATTATGGTTCCTTATCTGCAAAATGGGGTTGCTACACTAATCCTTGTGTCAGGCTGAAGGATTAATGCAGTGATACATGTGAAGCACCTAACCGTGTCTGGCAATCAGCACACAGTTCATGATAATTATTAGTACTCTGTGACAGTGATGATGATAAGTAATAAACTCTGGCTAAACACAATTCTTACCATAAACTATGGAAAGCTATGAGAAGAAGAAAGAGAAGAAAGTGGAATGTTCTCTGTGCCAACGTTCCATCCTGTGCTTTGAACTTACATCTCTTGACCCTTCAAGCTAGTTTTACTCTTCCTGTATTTGGAGTGGTATCTAGTGACCGCTTCTAGTGTTCAATCAGTTTGGAGGGGCAGTAAGTGAGGCTGGATGCTGGAGAAGAGGGGAGAGAGTGATGAGGGAAAAAGTTGCCTAAAGTCTGTCACCCACCCAGTAATCCTGAGGTCTGGGAGTCCTGTCTTGCAAGTGTCTCTGGTTGGCCCATGCCTTGCCCTTGACACTTGGGTCTTGCTGTGTCTGAAAAGTTTGTGGCTGGAGACAGTTATCTCTGAATCTTTTGTGGAACAGTTTTTAACTTTTTAAATGCATATATTAGAAAACTGCTGTTAAAAAGTTACCCTAAGATAAAATACATCTAAGAGCTTTGATTGCAGATAATATTCAGTTGCATGTCCAAAAACAAGTGACAGCATGCATTTAACCATAAAGACTAATTCTCACAAATTAGCTGGGCATGATGGTGGACACCCTGTAGTCCCAGGAGGCTGAGGCAGGAGGATGTCAAGGCTGCAACAAGCTGAGATTGCACCACTGCACTCCAGCCTAGGCAACAGGAGTGAGACTTTGTCTCAAAAAAAAAAGGAAGATGAATTATCTTCAGGTCACCAGCACTTTTTTTCAGGGGACATCTGCCCTGCATGTGGGGGTGGTGGCTCCCTATCAGGGACGTTTGTCATCTCCCTCAGTGCTCTAGAGGCTTAGGCAGGTAAAGTCAAGTCCCTTTTATGTAAACTTTGCTCTCTAGTGCCAATCCCTGCTGCATGACACCAACCACGTTGGGATAACTACGAAGGCCTTCCACAGTCAGTCACTGTCATTGTCAAAGTCAATTTCAGGCTGCTATGGTTATTCCTGGGGTAATCAATAAATCATGTCATCACCTTCACCCCTCACAAAGTGGGGTGGGCAGAGAGAAGGCACTTCATCATCAAGGAAAAAGCATTCCCACTGCCAGAAATAAAAGGGAAAATGCAGCAATCAATCCTGTAATCTGAAGCCTTAAAACTTAAACATCTTAACAAGATGTAAAGTCACGACTCAGAAGGGGGCCGAAATGCATACCAATACAGATCCCTGCGCTCACTCTCGCTCACTGGAGGATGAAAGAGCGCACAGGCTTGCAGCTCATTACAGTACAGAGCACAGCCTTAAATGAATGCTCCTTGCTCACTGCAGGATGCTAGTGTATGAATATGAGTTCAAGATAAAAGTTAAGTGACCATTGGTGCTAAAGATTCAGTAGCACAGAACGTTTTTTCATGGTATTGGCTGGTGAGGAGTTCCTGTAAGTCAAAGACATTTTTTCTTAATTTCTGTTGGAATAGTAGCATAGGAGATATAGAATATGGCATGTGGAGAGAAGGAAGGGGAGAGCAAAAGATGTGGAAACTTATCCATTGAGTAGCTGGAAGCTCTCTGTGATAGAACTGTCACCTTGAGGGACATAGATCATTTCCTATTCCTGAATCTATGAAAACTGCATTGAGTGCTTGAAAGAAAGAGACTAAGGACCAATGAGAATTTGTGTCATTCATCCCTTCCCTTAAAATATTTCAGGACAAAGAAAAACCATATTCTCTTCCAAGTAATGACTGAAATAACTGGCGTCCCAGGAATCTTATAAGTCATAGTGCCTTGAATTGTTTACATCTGTAGATTTGAGTATTCACATCCTTGACTCCCAGAAGGATATCTTATTTTGGATTGCTCATGACCAAACCGTGTATGTATTTAATACTTAACTTTTCCAAATAAGACATTCTGATCAGAGCTCTCACCTTCCCCTCCATAGATGTGGAAAAATCATTACCAAAAAGAAGAGTGATCCACTTGCTTGGGGAGAAAACCACTTGTGTGTCGGCTGCTGTATCTGATGAGTCTGTGGCTGGAGACAGTGGGGTCTATGAAGCTTTTGTGAAACAGTAAGGATTCAGCAGGGGTGCCTTTAGCTCCAGTAAATCTCCTTCGCCGTGGATGTGGGTTGTATGCTGTAAATGGACTGCTACCATTAGTCCACTCTTTGGCTTAGTAAGGACTTTAGCTGTTAAAGAAGTGGTGTGGCTGAAAATTTCAGTCTATCAAAAATGACTTAGCCATGGAAATGATAAACAGATTGGTGTACCCAGAGGCAGATGACCCTCTTTAAAATTTAAAAACCTTGATTTTAATGGGAATATTGGAAGAATTCACCAGACTCTGTTTGGCACATGAAGCTTCTCATGTGTATTTCTGAAAGCCGGGAATGTCTCGAGGGTGTGGTATATTTCTAGTCATACGGAAAGTAGTCATCAGACAGGCTTTGCCCTAAAGCCCAGAGGCGAGCTCTTCTTGAAAAGAGCCTCTAAAACAGTAAGCTTTCACTGGGATCAGTTCCACTGGGAGGGCATAGGAGTGCTGTTAATTCGGATTTTCATTCAGAACGCTAAGTGGCAAACGGTAACCATAACAATCAGTAACCCCATGAATTAACTGTTCATCTACTCCCTGTCCATATAGGCCTAGTGAAATTGAAGATGTCACATACAGTGAAGAGGACATAGCCATTGTAGAGACCGCCCAGGTTCAGATAGGACTCAGGTAAGGCACGTGTGTGGGAAAGGAGCAGTTCTGACATCTGTGCCCGGCAAGTGGCCTGTGGTGATTCCTGACTTCATTTAGCCTCTTTTTTGACAGATACAATGCAAAAAGTTCAAGTTTCATGGTGATTATTGCACAGCTCCGAAACCTTCATGCCTTCTTGATACCTCATACTTCAAAAGTGTAAGTAAAATCAGCGAAGATCAAATTGAGGAACTTAAAAATTTCCATGTAAGAGAATTTTACACTGTAATCATGCAGTTCATCAAAATGAAGATATGGAAAAGACATAGCAGGGCTGATCATGTCTAAATGAATGGGAGACAAAGATAAAAAGGAAAATGTGAGGAAGACATATTGAGTTTTAATTCTTATTCAACTGATTCTTTTTTTTTTTTTTTTTTTTTTTTTTTTGAGGCGGAGTCTCGCTCTGTCCCCCGGACTGGAGTGCAGTGGCCAGATCTCAGCTCACTGCAAGCTCCGCCTCCCGGGTTTACGCCATTCTCCTGCCTCAGCCTCCCGAGTAGCTGGGACTACAGGCGCCCGCCACCTCGCCCGGCTAGTTTTTGTATTTTTAGTAGAGACGGGGTTTCACCGTGTTAGCCAGGATGGTCTCGATCTCCTGACCTCGTGATCCGCCCGTCTCGGCCTCCCAAAGTGCTGGGATTACAGGCTTGAGCCACCGCGCCCGGCCTCAACTGATTCTTTTTAACAGTAGAAGCCAAGACTTTTAATCTCTTTTTTGTAACTAGAAATACTATTTTATGCTGTTTTGGAATTTGATTGAAATAGGAGTAAAACTTTTGTTATTGTGGAATTGTTACTACTGTTGTTTAAGGAATTTTCTAATCTTTTACATTAAAATGTAGTGATTAAATTTAATGTATCAGTACAACATTGCCAGTCAAACATTTTGTCATGCTACATGTATGTTTTTATCATCAAGCATTTACTTCCCTGTGACCAGTGAGTTCTTAAAGTTATTTCATTTCATCAAACCAAGAATCCCAACAAATTGATGATATAATTCTACATAGTCCATTGCTTAGAGACTGTTTCCTGACAGATAAGCCTAAAAATCTTATGACAGATAAGTCTGGAAGTCTTAGACGCCACCATTAACATTTTCTGACATCAGAGTTTCAGTAACTCTGAAGGGCTCATGGCTGGACAGTACCAGGAAGAATCCAGATTTCGACTTAGCACCTCAGACATAGAATCCAGAATATACATGTCCACTCTGCATTGAAACTTCCTGTAAGAGGTGGATTTTAGTAATATTTTGAATATGCATTGTAAGGCTTTGGAAATTTAAAAAGAGCTGTTGAGGGATGATCCCCAAGACTCTATACCCAGCCAGGTGAATGTTTTCCTTAATGATAGAGTATATTCCTTAGTGATAGGACTTTTAATAGAATAAATTTAAGAGTCCTTCATGTTTTTCCTACAGAGTTACTTGTAAATTCACCGCCTAACATTCCAATAATCATCAGAAAGAAGAAACTGTATCTAAGAGAAAAAGAACTAGAGATTATGTAGTCGACAACAGAAGAATAGAGATAGTGGATTTCTTTCTTTCTTTTTTTTTTTTTTGGTAAACATGGGGTCTCACTGGGTTGCCCAGGCTGGTCTTGAACTCCCTGGGCTCTCCCGCCTTGGCCTCCCAAAGTGCTGGGATTACGGGCATGAGCCACCGAGCCCAGGTGAGATAGTAGATTTTAATGTGTTGACAGGCATCAAAGTTGGAGGTAGGATAGGATTCCAAGAAGAGAGTGAGCTTAGAGAACTTCCTGAATCAAGGCGTGGGCTGTCCACATCATTAGTGAGACCAGTGAGGAGAGCAGGCATCACGTAGAAGTGCCTAGATCAACACAGAGAGCCTGCTTCCCAGGCCTGAGATGAAAAACACCAGTCAGCAGTGTCCAGGAAGACTGGCTTGATATAATCTGTGACTTCTCCCTACCAGTAAATAACTTGTGATGTTGGAGCATGCCACTGATGGCCTTTTAGTAAAGCAGATCATGGAGAAGACAAGTCTACCAGAGATTGAAACAATAAACAGTGAGAAACAATGCACAGCTTCAGGAGAAAACTACAGAACACCCCAAGAACACACACCTTCTTTAAACTCACTGTAAGGGTACACCTACAATATGCTCTACTTCAACTAAACCAATCATGGTCATTCTCACTTACCTCATAGGGTGTCACCAAGTTCCCTCTGCAGGCATGGTGATACCTGCGTGGTGTAGGACCAGTGAGATACTCAGCCCAGCCAATGAGCAGACAGTTGCTCTTCGGCTCCCCAGCTGGTGTGCAGGCACGTGTTTAGTTGGTGCGAACCTTCCTGACACGTATAGCAATCTTTCCTTAAACCCATATGTAAAACCTTGGCGTAAAAATGACACTGCTAAACATGACAGCTAGTATGAGATAGTCTTAAAATTGTTCTTTTTTTTCCCAACTTCAAAAGTTAATTTTTTGATTATTGTGACAAACAGAGTTTATGCTTCCTCTGGTTGACAACAGCCATGGTATTTTTGTGAGTCGCTTGCTGGACTCCAGGTTGTAGAGATATGCGCCCCCCCCACACCCACCCCTACAACAGAATGAGAGGGAGCATACCCTTGCCTTCTTTCCCTTGTATATTTGGCTCTTAACTGTGTAAAGTCTCACTTTTAAAATATGGAAACATTTTTAAATCACTTAAGTGGTTAGGCCACTGGTACGGAAGGCTTCACTGGTGTGATGGCTGGAGAAACAGAAGATCCCTTCCCTCCATTGCCACTCTAATACACTTCTTCTTTATTACTTTTCCATGAAAGTAGAGAAAAGATTTTCTTCTGCTGAATCTTCAGCCTCCCAGGGACAGTGAGCTGTGTCTTAGTAAGGCTCTTTAATCAACATCAGTGGGCCTCAGGCCCACTAGGTCTTCAATGTGGAATCTCCATAATTAGTATTGATATGAAATACAAAATAATATGACATTCCTCAGTTCTGCATTTGAATTACAGTTTTTCTAATGGAGAAAGACATGTTTTAGAATATAGATTAGACAAGCCTGGAAATGGTGGTGGAGGGATAGACTTAGCGGTATTCTCTTTCTGGGATTTAAAGGAAGTTACCTCATGCTGTTTCTAAGAATTGTGGGTCCTCATATAATGTGTGCTCAGAAAAGTCACTTTAAAGTAGTATTAGAAGTTATTGTTTTTCTGTAACTCTTCCTCTGAATTTTGCAAGGCAAGAGACTCTTTTAAAACAGTTTGTCGTATCTCAGACTTTGGAGATGCTAGACAGTGATATTTTTGAACTGTTATTTCATCTGTTTTAAATTTTCTTAACAATATGCTATTTAGCCTTTCTTTTTCTCTAGTAGGATAATGTATTCCATTCCTGGGAAGTGATCATCAGCATCTCTTGTTTAATACTCAGGATGAGCATTCTGTGGGATAAAGTCACCAGTATCTACTTAGTGTGTTCCTACCTTCCCAGGCTCAGAAATAACTTATTTTGGAATTGGCTGTACATGGGGCAGGTGGGACGTTAAATTCGTCTGCCCTATGGATTTTCTTCCTCTTCACTTTCCTATCATGTGCCTTTGCTGCAGTCTCATGGTGAGTGGAGGCTGGGCCGTTGCATGCTCAGGGGCGTAGTCAGCTTGGGTGGGTTAAGAACAGAGCATCTATGCAGCTGAGCACAGACCCGTGATAGCAGCAACACTTTAGATTGATCATGAACTCCATGATCCCTCATTTTCTTTCTTTGCAGATAATTTCAAATGATAGCTGTGAAAATGGTAAAATTAAAGTACCTATGAAATCTGTTTTATTCTTGTTCTTTGCAGATATTTTAGGGTTGCCGTTCTTCCTTCCTCAACTGATGTCAGCTGTCTGTTTCGCACAAAAGTTCATCTGCCCACAGAATCCATTTTATTCAACGATGTGTTCAGAGTCGCCATTTCCCAAACAGCTTTACAACAGAAGACACTGAGAGTAGATCTTTGCTCTGTCAGTAGACACCGAAGGGAAGAATGCCTGGTAGGATTCTTCATAATTCCCATTATCAAATAACACTTATGATCGGATGGTCTGAGAATATATTTTGTAGTTGCTGTTTTGCCAGCCCTAGAAATCACTACAGACCTGCCCAACATCTTGGGACACAGCTAATGTTTTTTCATTTTTTTCTGAAATAGTGGTTTCTGTTTATTCTCTTATTCCAGACCTTTAAAAACTGCTTATAAATTGTGATTTTCTATAAAAGCTGCTTTCTATTTCTAGCTTTTAACCACAGAAGAACTTTACTTTTGTGACAGCTATCACTCATAGAGTGTGCTTACCACTCCCAGTGCCAATGTCAAGCTTTATGTGAGTGCTGTGTGTATATTATCTCATTTAATCCTCATGACAACCTGATGAAAGATTGGTTATGAAATGGATGATTATCCCCTATTTTCAGATAAGGAGCTGTTTGAGAGGTAATATATTTTACGGTCACACAACTATAAACGATGAAGCCAGATATCAAAAAGACATCCCCACATAATTCACTGTTACATATTAAAATAAAGCAAGACCACTGAATACTATATAGTACCCTTATTCACCTCACTCTCCCCCACCACAGTATTGGAGCTTTTGGGAAGATGTGGTGTTACTGTTTAGAGCAATACGATATTTAAATGCTACAGCAGAAGACTTCACACTTAACTGATTGTGAGTTTAACACACTGTTGTGCATAATAATCAGAAAACCATTACGTCCCAGTAAAGTTACATAAGCGTTCAAATGCAGGCATCTGGAGATGTGCCCATGTGTTCAGAAAACCATTACATCCCAGTAAAGTTACATAAGTGTTCAAATGCAGGCATCTAGAGACGTGCCCATGTGTTCAGAAAACAATGTGAGTCTGCAGTTGAGCTTTTCTCTGCAGTCCAGTGGGAAGCACAGAAACACACATGTTTCATGATGAACAAAGTTTAAGAGGGTAGGTTTCTTCTTAATTTTTCTTCTTGTTTTCTTTACTTGAGAAAAATGTCTGATAATATCTGACAATGAAGTTAGAAAGAAGCAAAGATAACAGACTTGTTAGGCTATCAGAAAGGCTTTAGTATCATAGATGTCATATTTAGTATAATAGATGTCAGAGGCTCCAACAAAGTTCATAAACGTGTTAATTGATAGCCTTAAAGAAGAGTGTAATTTAATTTAGATTTTGTCTGTGTGTGATTTGGTGGAAATATGAAAGCCTTTATCCTTTACTTTTTTTTGCCATTCTACTAACTTATGTATCTAGAGAAAACTGTTGCTATCTGATGTCTTATTCAAGAACCAAAGTAGAGTTTTTATTTTTTTTTCAGTGGATAATGGGTTGTTGGTGAGTAATAATCAAGTCACCTTTACAGCATATTATAAGAAGTACTATGAGGCCAGGCATGGTGGGTCTTGCCTGTAATCCTAGCACTTTGGGAGGCTGAGGCAGGCAGATCACCTGAGGTCAGGAGTTCGAGACCAGTCTGGCCAACATGGTGAAACCCCGTCTGTACTAAAAATACAAAAATTAGCTGGGTGTCGTGGCATGCGCCTGGAATCCCAGCTACTCAGGAGGCTGAGGGAGGAGAATCGCTTGAACCCAGGAGGTGGAGGTTGCAGTGAGCTGAGATCACACCACTGCACTCCAGCCTGGGAGGCAGAGCAAGACTCTATCTCAAAAATAATAATAATAATTTCACATTTACATAAAGGTCATGCTTAGTCATTAGGTCTTTGCAAAATGGTATCTCACAAACTAATCCCAGGATTAACTTTTAGGTGGGGGGTTATTTCTTATTTAGTCACAGCTGAAAATATAACATATCCCCATGTTTTAAAAAATCCAGCAATGCTTTATGTCAGGAGAATTGCATTTTTTTTACCCTAAAACAAGCTCATTCAGTAATCTTTATCAGAAAAAATATTAATTTAAACATTTTGGCCAGGCGCGGTGGCTCACGCCTGTAATCTCAGCATTTTGGGAGGCCGAGGTGGGCAGATCACGAGGTCAGGAGATCGAGATCATCCTGGCTAACACGGTGAAACCCCGTCTCTACTAAAAATACAAAAAAAATTAGCCGGGCATGGTGGAAGGCGCCTGTAGTCCCAACTACTCAGGAGGCTGAGGCAGGAGAATGGCGTGAACCTGGGAGGCGGAGCTTGCAGTGAACCGAGATTGCACCACTGCACTCCAGCCTGGGCGACAGAGCGAGACTCCGTCTCAATAAAAAAAAAGAAAAAAGAAAAGAAACATTTTATTTTCTCTCTTCTTTATTTTTTTTCTTTGTTTTCTTTCACTTACATAGGCTGGAACTCAGATCAGCCTGGCAGATTTACCATTTCCCAGTGAGGTTTTCACTCTGTGGTATAACTTGCTTCCTTCCAAGCAAATGCCTTGCAAAAAGAATGAAGAAAATGAGGACTCTGTATTTCAACCAAACCAGCCATTAGGAGATTCTATAGACTTGGTGAGTCAAAATTAGAGAATAATATGAAAGTAATGTGAAATACATATATAATATGAAAGTAATATGAAATATGGAATGCTATGAGACCAACATGCTTTTATCACTTTCACTATCCTTCCTTTTCTCCTTTCACAACTTTACTTTTCTCAGCTTCCTAAAAAAAAGAAAGTTAATTTCCAGCTTTGGCTTTGTTTCAAATATGGTTTGTAAAAGGAGCACTCTTTTCTGCTCACACTTCCTTATAAAAATAAACTTTGACATAGAGGCTTCACTGGTTTTCAGTGATCATGGAAAAAACCTTTTAATTTAAATATATAATTTCCATGCATCATGTTCACATTGTTTGATTCCACTGTCAGGTTATACATTTGGCACTTTTATATTTTGCAAATTTGAAATTATTAAGCCAAAATAGTGTGTTAGCTTTTCATTTTTAACATCAATAGCCATAAATATTTTCTATTAAATACTTTTGTAAGGACCGGGCATGGTGGCTCAGGCCTGTAATCCCAGCACTTTGGGAGGCTGAGACAGGTGAATTGCTCAGGAGTTCAAGACCAGCATGGGCAACATGGCGAGATCCTGTCTCTACAAAAATAACAAAAAAATTAGCTGGGTGCAGTGGTGCACGCCTGAAGTCCTAGCTCCTGGGGAAGGTGAGGTGGGTGGATCGATTGACCCTCGGAAGTTGAAGCTGGAGTGAGCCATGGTCACGCCACTGTACTCCAGCCTGGAAGACAGAAAGAGACCCTGTCTCAAAAAAATGGGGGGTGAGTTGTAGCGAGCAACCATACTTCAATACAGTACTTCAAAAAAATTTACAAAGGGGCCTTTTGTGAGGCCGTTCATCACGAATTTGGCATTTGTGGATATTGTTATTGAATTCAAGTTTATTTTAGATTATGAGGAAGGCATTTCCTAAGCAAAAGTCAGATAATTAAACAACAGTGTTTTATTGATCATCTACTGTGTGTGAGACACTATAGTAGACACTGTAGTGGGGGGTGAAAGGGAAACAGACATCATGGTACATCTTAGATCACATGCCCAGGCTTGTGGTAGACACTAAACAACGCATACAAGATGGCGAAATAGAGTTTTTATCCTTAAGAATGCTTTTATAATGGTCACACTTTATGTAGGTTCTTAAAAAATAGCTTTATTACAATATACTTCATATGTCATACATTTCACCCATTTAAAGTGTGACAGTTTATCCATTTGAAGCACCCAATTCAGTGGTTTTTAGGATATTCACAGAGTTGTGCGTGCAACCAACATTACAGTCTGATATTAGAACATTGACATCATCACCAAAGAAGCCCTGTGTGCACAAGCAGAGACTCCCAGTTCTCCCGAACCTCTTTCCCCCAAGGCAACCACTAATCCCTGTCTCTGAATTTGCTTCTTCTGGACATTCATGTAAGTGGAATAATACAATATTCATTCTCTTGTGTCATCTTTCACTTAGCATAATATTTTCAAGGTACCTCCCTGGTGTTGCAGTATTAGTATTTTATTCCTTTTTATTCACACATAATATTCTATTGTGGATGTACCACATTTTATCTGTCCATCAGCTGATGGGCATTTGGGTTGTTTCCACTTTTTGGCTGTTATGAAAAATGCAGCTATGAACATTTGTATACAAGTGTTTTTGTGGATGTATGTTTTCATTTCTTCTGGGTATGTACATGTGAGTAGAATTGTTGGGTTGTATAGTCACTCTGTGTGTAATATTTTGAGGAATGGCCAAACTCTTCCTAGGTGTTTGCACCATTTTGCATTCCCACTAGCAGTGTATGAGGTTTCCACTTCCTGCCTTGCCCTGTGTTATCTGTCTTTCTGATTCTGGCCATTCTTGTGGATGTGAAGTGGTGTTTCACTGTGGCTTTGATTGACATTTCCCTAATGACTAATGATGGTGAGCATCATAGGCTTATTGGCCATTAGTATATCTTTTTTTTTTTTTTTGAGAAATGTCTTTTCAGAATCTTTGTTTTTAAAAGGTATTGTTTATTTATTTATTTTTAATTTATTGTTATTTTCTTTTGAGATGGAGTTTTGTTCTTATCGCCCAGGCTGGAGTACAATGGCACAATCTCGGCTAACCACAACCACCCCCTCCCAGGTTCAAGTTATTCTCCTGCCTCAGCCTCCCGAGTAGCTAGGATTAGCTGGGATTACAGGCGTGCACCACCATGCCTAGCTAATTTTGTATTTTTAGTAGAGATGGTGTTTCTCCATGTTGGTCAGGCTGGTCTTGAACTCCCGACCTCAGGTGATCTGCCCACCTCGCCTCCCAAAGTGCTGGGATTACAGACATGAGCCACCGCGTCCAGCCTGTTTATCTCTTTATTATTGAGTTATAAGAGTTCCTTACCTATTCTTGATACAAACCCCTTATCAGATAAATGATTTGCAGATATTTTCTCTCATTCTGTGGATTGTCTTCTCACTTTCTTGATGGTTTTATTTATGGCACAAAAGTGTTTAATTTTCCTAAAAGTCCAATTTATCAATTTTTAAAAAATCCTTGTACTTTTGGTATCATAGCTAAGACTGCTTTGCCTAAACTAATACCACAAAGATTTACTCCTGGGTCTTTTTCTAAGAGTTTTAAAGTCCTATATTTAGGTCTCTGATTCATTTGAGTTGTTAATGTGGATCCAGTTTCGTCTTTTTGTATGTGGATATGCAGTTGTCCCAGCACCATTTATTGCAAAAACTGTTCTTTCCCCTTGAATTATCTTGGCACCCTTGTTGAAAATCAAGTGTGAGGGTTTATATTTCTGGACTCTCAATCCTGTCCATTAATCCATATGTTTGTACTTAAGCTAGTACCACACTGTCTTGATTACTGTAGCTTTGTAGTCATTTTGAGATCAGGAAGTGTGGGTCTTCCAACTTTGTTTTTCTTTTTAAAGATTATTTTGGCTATTCAGAGTCCCTTGCATTTCCATAAGAGTTTTAGTATCAGTTTACTAATTTTTGCAAAAAAAGATAGCCAGGATTTTCATAGGGGTAGAATTGGACCTGTAGGTCAGTTTGGAAGATACTGTCATCATAACAGTTCTTAGTCTTCTGATCCATGAACATAGGACATATTTCCATTTATTTAGGTCTTTGATTTCTTTCAATAATATTTCATAGTTTTCAGAGTCAACGTTTGCATTTCTTTCATTTTTCTTTTTTATTTTTATGTCAGATGGGTAATGTGCTGATGTCCTAATGAGATTTGAAGGAGGCATATGTCACACGTGAGCATGAAAACCTAATCATCACACTTAGGAACTACAAAAGGATCAGTGTGCGACTTCTTTTGTTAAATTTATTTCTAAGTATTTTATTCTTTCTGATGCTATTGTGAATGGAACCAGGCTTTTAAAAGTTTTGTTCATCATGGCCCCGTACAACAACATAAAAAAGATCTATACATGACCAAGTGAGATTTGTCCTAGGAATGCAAGGTTATAAGAGTTCCTTACCTATTCTTGATTATTGTTCTGAATTAATTATTTTTAAATTTTCATTTTCCCCTCTACTAGATCTGCAGTCTTTTATTTTTTGCAGTTTCCCTGGAGATTATAGCATGAGTTCTTAACTTATTAAAAACTACCATGAATCAATTCCTTTACTTTTTCCCAGACAATGCAAAGATTTTCAAAGACTTTAAACTCCATTTTATTCCCTTTTCTCCTTCTCTGCTATTATTATCATATATTTTGAATCTCACAAGATATTATTATTGTTTCATTGACAATTAGTATTCATTCAGATGTCTTCACATTTTTACCCTTTTGTTATGTTTTATTTCCTTCTGCATTATTGTGCTTCCTTTTGAGACATTTTGCTTCTGCTCAAAGAATTCCCTTTAATATTTCTTTTAGTATAGACCTGTTAGTATCTATTTTGACTTCATTTGTGAAGGATAGTTTTTTTGCTGCATATTCAGAATTCTAGGTCTGCAGTTATTTCTTTGAACATGTTAAAAATATCATTTTATTGTCGTCTAGCTTCCATTGATTCTGTTGAGCTTTTGGAGGACAACTTAATTGTTGGGTCATATAGCATTATTTCTTTTACTGCTTGTAAGATTCTTCAGCAGTTTCACTCTGATATGCTAATGTGATTTTCTTTTTGTTTATACCACTGAAATCCTTTTTCATTTCATTCAGTTTTTTGAGCATATTATTCATGAAAACTTAAATTTTTTTCTCATTGCCTGTAGTGTATGGATCATCTGTGGGTCTGCCTTATTTGGCTATCGTTTCTCTTGACTTTCACTCTTTAGGTCCTAATGAAATACTGGATATTATGTATGAGGATAACTGACTGATATCTTCCTCCAGAGAGGATTTTATATTCTTCTGAAAAGCAAATGACAATATGGGTAGCTTACCTGAATTATGTGGGGACCTGAATTCCAGTTTTGCTCTCCATAAGACTGTATGGCACAATGGAAATATCTGCTTACTATTTTAGCCTGATAGCAGCTGTTTTTTTGCTTTGTTTCTCAGCTTCTTGCTCTGCATATAGGCAGCTTAGGAATGGCAAATGCCATGACAGGAATATCATGCAGAATATTGAGCTCACTTTACAGTTCATTTTCTCTAACCTCTTGTGAGTTGACTGCCTTGGTAGTCCTGAACTCAATGTTAGTCTTCCCATCCTACTGACATTGCCACTGTTCTAGGCAGCCACAGTCTGTTTAGCCTGTGTACCTCACCACTAGAATTGACAAATACCCTAAGGGAAAAGAGTGGCAATGGCTCACCTTATTATATTTCTGTTCTGCCTGGGATCTTGGCCCTCTAGTCCTGATTGCCTTTGTTGCTCTTCATTGCTTTAAAACAGCTGAGAGGTTTTGCTTGTTTTGGGTTCTGTTTTATTCAGCTTTCATATTTGTTTTCAGCAGGAGAGTTAGTCTTCTTTACAGATAGTAGTGTAAATTCTCATCTGATGAGTTTTTAAATCATTTCTTCAAGGATATGATGTTAATTGCCATATGCTTTACATTCTCCAGGATGCAGTGTCAGCCTTACTTGCAAGAACATCAGCTGAGTTGTTAGCTGTGGAACAAGAATTAGCACAAGAAGAAGAAGAAGAAGAATCAAGACAAGAAGAGCAGAGGGGTCCAGATGGAGACTGGTTAAACAGTTATTTCCTTTTGCTATTGGGAACTCAAAGATGATGTGTTTACACATCTTACAATGAAACCTTTGTAGGCTCATGTTTTATTCCAGAATTATGGAATGCACTGCACCTTCAGGAAGCTATGCTAGGAAAAGTCTTTCCTTGGTCATTAGAGAGTTAAGGAAGTAACAGCAAGATTGTGGGCAAAGTTAAAACACTAGCCAGGTTCTTTGTTCTTGTTTCGAGTAATTTTAAAACACGATTTTCTGAGCTTTTTTATTTTTTAAGTCTAAACTTGATTTTGATAGATATGGTAGCTTATTGTAGAGTTATAGATAATTTTAAAAGTGACTCTATTTTTCTTTTATCTACCTGGAAGTACCATTTAGGCTCTAGGAAGACAAAGCAGGTATTTTAAAAAGAACTTCTGAGTACTCATTTCTCTGTTTGTTACCACTCTCACCTTCTTTTTCTGTGTCCTTCCCTGTATCCATACCCAATCCTTTAAAAAGGGGGGCAGAGAGGGAAGTTATTACAGTTTTTGTCCAGGTTCATATATATATAAAGAGCTATCCTTCCTGGATTGTACTGTTTTCTCTTAAAACAAATTTTAGTGAATATTTCACTCTTTAAATATATATGTAAATCGCTTGAGTTAATTTTTAATATATAGTTGTTTAGACTATTACGTTTGGTTGAACTACTGTTAACACATGTGCATATACATATATAGCATGCATTTGTTTGTGTGTATATAGAAAACTTTTTAGAAACTTAGAGTGACAAGGTATATCATAAATAACGCAGTCATGGACATTTGGAAGGAATAGCTTCTACTGTGATGTAGAAAGATATAGATATACTTTGTCCTTATCAAAAGTCCTTCATAGTGAATAAAAGTCACAGCACTGCAAAACAAACAAATATGAGAGTGATTATAAGGTTCATTATAGTATCTTTAAATAGTAATTCTCATATATGTAAAATACAATTTGTTTCACACATATTTCCAAACAGTACACTTACTATGTAAACAAAGGAATTTATAACTCATAGTAGTCATTAATGGTTCCCCTTATGTTCACTTCATGGCTAGACATTTATTAACTAGTCTGTGCCAGTTTGTCATATGTCACCAGTCAAATTAAAGCTGAACATTTAGTTGTCAATGGAAAGAATGTTTGTGTTCGGAGAACATGAAACTCCACAGAGTTTGAGATGTTCTAAACCATCCTAGTACTCCTGCTTTATATATTCCATATAAGCTGTATTTATCTTCTGGAGCACCACTTATACCACTTATAATGCCACTTCAGCCTATGCCAGGGCTTTTGTTAAAAATGAGTCTTCTGCTAGTTTAGAAGAAAAACTTCCTTAACATAGGATTCTCCTTGCTAGACCGTGAGCACACCCAATAAAATGAGTATTTAAAATCCTTACTTGTGTATTCACTCTTAGCTGAGAGTAACTCCATTCTATTATATGATTAATCTTACAATAAACGAACAATGAACACCAAGTTATTTTATAGTGAGTGTCAATATTTTTAAATGCTAACATTAAACTCTATATGTGATTTTCAGAATATGTCTATTTTAATATCTAGAAATTAGGTTAAATTTCATGAGTTTAACTTTTTAATACCACATTATGGTGATTTTGCTACAGGTTACTAGAGGGTGAAGTGAGGATTTTATTTTTTATGAGACATTTAGTTAAAAACCCCAGCGAAAGAAATGGCTTGGTTCATTATGTGTGAGTCTGTTTCCCAGATAACAACTTCGCATGCGCAGGCTGCGTGTTCGTTGAGCATGCCTGCCTACCAAAAGTGTGTTTTGTTTTTGTTTTACCATAGGCTAACAATGCTGAGAGAGGCCTCTAACGAAATTGTGGCTAAAAAAGAGGCTGAAGTTAAATTGCCAGAGGACAGTAACTGTACAGAAGACTTAAGTTCATGCACTAGTGTGCCTGAGATGAACGAAGACGGGAACAGGAAAGAAAACAACTGTGCCAAAGACCTCAGAAGTCAGCCACCTGCTGCAACACCAACACTGGTGACTATTCCACTGTTCTGTCTTAAAACTGATGCCTTACGGGCACCATGTGGACTAGGGAGATGCGTGCCTGTCTCCTTAGGTGTAAATCCCATGTCAGGATTTTGTGCCAAAAGCTGATCGTGAAAGGCGTGTGTGGGAATAGGCTCTGAGAAGCATCATAAATGCTTTAAAGTTTTAAAATGGGCCCAAAATATTCTCCACTTATATTTGGAGAATATGTAAGAAGAGAAATAGTTCTAGTTACTTTAAATCTCTATAAATATTCTGTGAATATTAAAAGTATTTTCTGAATTCCTTGGATAATAACAGGATGTCTTGTGTCAAGTTCCGTATATGTAGTAAGCTTTACTTCCATTTCAAACATGAAGTAAACATTTAAAGTTCATTTTGGTTAGGCGATGCCCTGATTGGAAAGGTGACAGGTGACTTAGTTTAGGCACAAGTGCCGGCCAAGTTATTAAACAGGTAACTTCGCTAGTTAAGTGAGAGATGTACTGAGACTGTCAACCTCATATGGGGAAAATATTTTCAAGCTTTGAGGATGCCCACACACTGGGGATATTGGTAATAGAGTTTAGAAAATTATAATTTTGTATTCCTGAGAAAATAATATTATGCCCTGAGAACTTCCTTTCTCAAAGGAGCAAACCTTCGTCAAGAGGCAGGTTTAGAATCAAATTATACCTATAAGATAAAAAACAGACATCTGCCTATGCCTACTGAGCTTGTATTTTGAGAAACTTCCATTTTTACTTAAGTTTTATTTTTGTTACATTTCTAAAGATCCAGTAAAAATACAACTCAGCTTCACAACAGTTATGTTTATACGTGTATAATTGCATATTCTATTTAAACCTACATGTTTGTGGTATATTTCATTTTCTTATATTTAATAATCTTTATCATTTATTTGGAAAATAGTGTAATCAGAAAGTTGAATAAAGTTTAATGATGATATATACCCAAATAGGATTCTTTATAAAATCATTTTAAATTTAAACCTTCATTTTAATGTTCGACCTTTTGGAGGCAGCACCTCTATTTATGGTGCTTGTTGGACAGATACCACAGTGCCTGCCATGCAGAACTGCCCAAGAACTCACACTGCCCGCTGTGCAGAACTTCCTAAGAACTTAGCAGAAAGCCACTCTTGGTAGAAAACTGAAGAGAAATTCTCCCCAGAAGTACGTCAGAAGTACTAGAGTCTGTAATGCAAAGCCTTTCTCTTAGGAGTGGCCATAGTGCTCCATGAGTCTCTGTTGTAACATTAGATATTTTTTCTTTCTTAGAAGAAAGGAACATAATGTTTACACATCTTTCAGCTCCTGACAAGTTGTTAACTTCTCTTATAGGTTGACAAAGAGACAAACACTGATGAAGCCGCTAATGACAATATGACAGTTCGCCCCAAAGAGTGCAGCAGCCTGAGCTCTAGACAGCATCCCTTTGTGAGGAGCAGCGTGATAGTGCGCTCACAGACCTTTTCTCCCGGAGAGCGGAGCCAGTACATCTGCAGGGTAAGGTGGCGGCGCTCGCCGCGAGGCTCTGGGACTGCAGCTTCTTCCCTGCTGGTAGGGAATGGCCCTCAAAGGAGAAGACTGTGCACTGGGAGTCTTCACATGACAACTACAAATGCTAGAAATGCTATAAAATAGATGTAGAATATCACATGCTTATGGTTCTTTTCCATTTGTTTGTTTTTCCGTCAAATTTAATGTCTCCTTGGTTGCAATGTGATTTATTTGGCAAGTAAGCAAAGTTTACGGATCGTAGTGCTAAGTGTTCATATGTTATTTGGACTTCAGTCTGTATTTAGAAACATAAAGTGGTTTTTTGAGATATATGTGGTCTGTATATTTCTATTCTGTATCTTATGTCCTTCAAACCATGTTAGTCTTGTTGAACTGAGAATTGTGAATTGCATTTTAGAGCAAAAATCCTCTTTTAATAATGCTTATAAACACTGATCACATCCATAGTTCTGTGAAGAAAATGATGAGATTTGTATCAATTTGCCAAATTCTACTTCTAGAAGTATTTCTGATTTATCTAGTAAGACAGACATAATATTATAAACTGGGTTAGAAATACTTTTTAAATTCTAAATTTATTCATTCAGTTCAACACGTTTTTATTAAGCACCTGCTTTTAAGCACTTTCCTAGATACTTGGGATTCATTTAGAAACAAGAGACTCAGAGCCCTGCCATTGTAGAGTTTACGTTCCTGTGAATCGAGCCAGACCACAAGCAGTAAATATGATGAACAAGCTATAAAGTATCTTGGAAGGGAATCAATGCTATGGACAACAGTAGTGCAGGGGGTTGGGGGTAATACGCAGGATTCAGAGCAGGCTGCATTTCAGTAAAGATTTGAAGCAGAGGAGACAGTGGGCATGGGCTATCTGGGCTGAGAGCATTCTAGATAGCACAGACTGTCTGAACTCTGACCTTGAGCTCAGTGCTTTATGCAGACATTTCTTTAAAGAAACAAGTATCATGTATTAGCTAAAAATACAAAGGATAATTTTATTTAAAAAAAATATATAAGTAGCTTAAACATATGATTTTTGATAGCCACTACCAAAAGGCAGCTATTTAAATTATTTCCAGGCATGGTGGCTCATGACTGTAATCCCAACACTTTGGGAGCCTGAGGGGAGCAAATCACCTGAGGTCAGAAGTTCAAGACCAGCCTGGCCAACATGGTGAAACCTCATCCCTACTAAAAATACAAAAATTAGCTGGGCATGGTGGCGTGCACCTGTAATCCCAGTTACTAGGGAGGCTGAGGCAGGAGAATTGTGTTAACCTGGGTGGCAGAGGTTACAGTGAGCCGAGATCATGCCACTGCACTCCAGCCTGGGTGACAGAGTGAGACTCTGTCTCAAAACAAAATACATAAATAAATAATTTAAGAAAATGAAGTTATTTAACGAAACAGAACAGGAAAAACTTATTCGAGGGGATTTAAAAAAAAAAAATAAACTCTTAACTATCACTACCTGCTTTACTTGGTAAATGTCTCAGTCCCAAACTTCCACTTGCACTCTGTTTGATATGCAGTGATTTTTTTTTTAATCTTTTGTTGCCAGTTAAATCGGAGTGACAGTGACAGTTCAACCCTGGCTAAAAAATCACTGTTCGTGAGAAACTCCACCGAACGCCGCAGTTTGAGGGTCAAAAGGGTATGTATTCCCTCAACCACTTCCCACTGTCCCTGGACCAGTCCAGAATTGTGACTTGTGCACCACAAACTCCAGAACCACGAAATGAATGTCAGTGCTCCATGCACTTGGCCTACTGAATGCAGCCACTGGGATACACAGAGACGCAGATGCCATGGCTGCTATGGAGATGGAGGGTTGTGAGGGCATTTATTCATCATTGGTGTGGAACCTGTGATGGTTAAGACTGGAAATGCAATTTCAGTATCTCTGGAGTAGGGGCCTGCTGAGCCTGCAGGGGTATCAGACAATGGTAGAACACATTTCTGATGATGCTGCATACCATGTCCAGGTCTTGAGCGATTGTGGGAAGGGGTGTAAGACCTGGTACCTTTTCTGAAGGACACACACGCTGGTAAAGGAGGAACACACAGTTTTCGTAACTTGCTTAAACAGATATCTTTAGAAAGTTCACACTAATGTGGGTGGGCAGCTCAGGTGGCATTTTCCTGGAGGTCATGGGTCTCTGCATGAGCTTTAAGGGTAAGTCTAAGAGAATAAGTGAATTAACAGGTTGGACTGTTCAGGTAGTTCAGAAATGCCTGTTTACTTGCCAACAGCTGAAATACTAAAGGAAAATATTTGTTTACTGTGATCATTTTGGCTTAAAATGTGTGGTTTGGTGAGTACAGACCACCACATGTGCTGAGCTCTGTTGATGGTGAAGAGCTTGCACCCTCAGGAGTCCATGGTCTAGAGGAGGACGCAGCACACACAGGACTGTCACAGCTGTGCCGGGTACGATAGGGAATGAGCCCATCTAATTGAGACAGTCAGAAAGACTCAGTTGGCCAGGGGTGGGGGGTCTCGACACTTGAATAAAATTTCAGAAGAAAATGGTAGCTTTGGGGCAGGGTGGGGGTGTGATGGATACTGGGTGCTGTGAGTAGGTGGCATAAAATGATACTGGAGCAGGGACACACAGAGCATGAGGATTGTCATGAGGATTGCTAACAGCTTTGGCACTGTGGATAGGAGGATCAGGCATGAAGCCTGGGAAGATCAATCAGAAGCATTGTCATCACCTGGGCCACTCTGGTCTCATGCCGCCATGTGCAGAGTAAAGAGATGCCTGGCCAGGCAGCAGTGGGTGCCCCTGGTTTAACTTCCTGGTTACTTGAAAGGCATAAAAGCATATTTCATTTTTCTAGAGGCAGATGAGATGTACTGGCATTTATTCAGCATTCATCATTTTCAGGAAATTCTGAGATGTCGATTTTTCAGATTACCAAACTTTATGCTTTAAAAGCATCTAAATTTTTATCATCTTGTGTGAAAAGTCTTCTCAACTCCTTTCTAAGTCGCTTGCCTTCTTAAGCAGCACATACTTTCAGGGATAGTTTCACTCTTCAGATAAATATTAACCTAAAGTGTTTATGAATCAAGGAGCTGAGAAACGGTTGGGTTACTGATAAACTTAGTTATCAGGACTACTTGACACAGACAAAGGTTAATCCTGAAGCGTGTGTAGAAGATGGTTTTAAATGGTTTTTAAAAGTAGACAGATATGGTTTGATAGGAACAAGTGAGGAATGGTATTCTGCTTTAAGAATTACAGCATGAGCGGCCGGGCGCGGTGGCTCAAGCCTGTAATCCCAGCACTTTGGGAGGCCAAGACGGGCGGATCACGAGGTCAGGAGATCGAGACCATCCTGGCTAACACTGTGAAACACCGTCTCTACTAAAAAATACAAAAAACTAGTCGGGCGAGGTGGCGGGCGCCTGTAGTCCCAGCTACTCGGGAGGCTGAGGCAGGAGAATGGCGTAAACCCGGGAGGCGGAGCTTGCAGTGAGCTGAGATCCGGCCACTGCACTCCAGCCCCGGCGACAGAGTGAGATTCTGTCTCAAAAAAAAAAAAGAATTACAGCATGAGCAAGGTATAGAGGTGTATGAGGACAAAAGTATCTGCAAAGATGAGTAAAAGGTTCGCCTGAATAGAAGAGCAAAGCGCCAAGTGTGTGAGTGATGAGGTTAGAGGGGCACCCGCCGGCAGCGGTGTGCTGCACCCTCCCCACGCTGGCTCACAAGAGTCAATTGTGCTCGTCTCTTGCCAGTTAAATCGGAGTGACAGTGACACATCACAGTCAGAGCTTGAAAATGGTGATAGTAGGAGTATTTGCCACATCGAAACTGGCAAACCCTGCAAATCAGTGCTTTCTTCTCTCCTAGAGAGAGCCAATTATTAAACATTTACCAGCAGACTCTTGTATATGGAGTCCTTAGGCTCTGTGTGCATGACAGCTAGGAAGGATTTCTGATTCTGAACAGTAAGTAATACAGTCAAAGATGATGTGTGTCTAGATGATTCTTACTGTGTAATGCATTTGTAGAGAGGAGAGGGTAGAGGTTGAATAAAGGGAACCTAAAAATAAGAATGTTACACAAGACCATGCAATATGTACTGGATGTGGAGGAAGAACAGGAGGATGCAGTAAGAGTGATTCTGACTTGGGCTAAGGCTCTGAAATCAGAATAGGGACAGACAGGCCCCCTCCCTTCCATCTGGCATGAGCACTACCATTATTCCAGATCTTCAAACTAGAGTACTTGTCAAATTTGAGTCCCTCCTCACTCATATCAAATAGTAACAGTTCTTATTAGCAATCGCTTATTTTGCATTCTGTCTGCCAGTAATCTAGGCAAAAAATACCTCCTTGCTCCCCTCTGCTGGTACAATCTCACCTCTCACCCAGCCTTGTTTAAAATCTCCTCCTCAAGTGAATGGGCCCTGACCCTGAGTGATCCATCCCCTTCCCTGACTCCCTGTGCACTCCTGCGCTCACTCACAGCTTCCTCTCGCTTAAGGTCTCATGTCATTCTGCAGTCAAAGTCTTCAAGGGCAGAGATTGTGTCTTCTCTTCCTGGTACTTTGCCTGCACAACCCCAGCAGACGTTTATTCATATATGTTCAATAATTATTGCTTGATGAATGGGTTAAGATTGCCCCTGAGAAGAGCCATGGTGATTCAGTGGTGAAAGTAAGTAGCACACAATGGGAAATCAAGGAAGGCAACTCAATTTAAGCATTCTGATTAGACGAGAGAGTCAAAACCTAGCAACATTGTCCAGCTATATTCAGGCTGACTGTCATGGATATGATAAGAGTTATATGTCCTGAAATGGAGGAAACAGAAGTGTCTTGCAATGTATTTATTTATTACACAAGGCAGGCTTCATGTAATCAATTGGTCAGGCTAAGTAAGCCAGGCTGTACTATGGTAACAACTTTAAAAATCTCTGCGGTATAAAACAATAAAGGTTTATTTCTTGCCCAGCTACTGGTTCACTGCAGGTTGGCAGGAGGCCCTGCCCCATGTTGCTCTCACCCAGGGCCCATGCTGATGGAGCCTCCCTCTGTGGTTCTTTGCTCTCCCTCCAGCAGGGGACGGAAATGTGCGCCTCTCACACTGGCTTTGACAGGCTTCTGCCGGAAGTAAGGCACGTCTCTCCAACTCACCTGCCATGGGCCCGAGCAAGTTGCTCCTGCCCCTTAGGCCCTGGCTTCTAGGGCGCAAGGAAGCACCATCCATCATGCGCCAGGAAGGAGGGAAAGCAGGGTAACCACTGCCTGTATAACCAGGGTGTTCATCATTCTGTTTCTAACTATCCAGACGGTTTGCCAGTCAGTCCTTAGAAGAACAGCACAAGAATGCCCAGTACGGACATCTCTAGACTTAGAACTGGACCTTCAGGCATCCCTGACCCGGCAGAGCCGCCTCAATGATGAGCTGCAGGCACTGAGGGACTTGCGGCAGAAGCTGGAGGAACTGAAAGCTCAGGGAGAGACTGACCTTCCACCAGGCGTGCTGGAGGACGAGAGGTTCCAGAAGCTTCTGAAGCAAGCGGAGAAGCAGGTACACAGCTCAGGGTCTGTCATCTCGGAGGGGCTTACATCTTTTTTAAAGCATGCCACGTAGAAGGTACCCAACGTACGCTTCTTTTTTGCGCATAAGTCTTTGGATGTTTTACTACAGCTTGGAACACATTTGGAACACATTTTTCCCACTGCTATAGGCCCCCTTTTTTTTTTTTTTCGCAAACTGAAAATGTTGAAGGAACAAGGAAGCTGGGAAAGTGGGTGTGGCAGCAGGGGATGGGTGTGGCCAGTAAGAGTGAGGGCGTGGCCAAGGGGGAAGTGGGAAGTAGTCATAATTTCTCCTCCAGATTTTTCTCAATCTCAACGTAAGACTTGGCAAATAAATACAGTATAACTTTTGGCATAAGTGAGACATTTTGTTTGGATTTTCTATGGATATCTTTTTAAGGTTCATTAACCACATCAATTGTGAAATACATTGCTAATTTTAATGCTACTAAATTTTCACTTTCATTCTTATCTTAAAGAAAAATTACACTTTGTTTATTGACATTCTCCCTTACCTTTCACCCTACAAATAGCTATACCAAAAAAAGATGAAATCACTTATTAAAAAATAGAGTATTTTTGGCCGGGTGCAGTGGCTCATGCCTATAATCCCAGCACTTTGGGAGGCTGAGGCAGGTGGATCATGAGGTTAGGAGTTCAAGACCATCCTGGCCAAGATGCTGAAACCTAGTCTCTACTAAAAATACAAAAAAATTAGCTGGGCGTGGTGGCACGCACCTGTAATCCCAGCTATTCGGGAGGCTGAGACAGAGAATTTCTTAAACCTGGGAGGCAGAGGGTGCAGTGAGCCGAGATCACACCACTACACTTCAGCCTGGGCGACAGAGTGAGACTCCCGTCTCAAAAAAAAAAAAAAAAACACAAGAGTGTTTTTAAAGAAACTATTTCCATTATTTTGACACCTAAATATTACTGAAATTTTCAAGAATCTGCATACATATGAAATTGATTGACTTTCTCAAGAGTAGCATTTATATTTGGTTTCGAAGTGTGTATTCATATCCATATGTAGTAGCAAATAGAATTTTCCATACAGCTGAAATACTAATACTACAAATGCCAAAATGTTGTTTCCTTCAGCCCCTTTGGATGGGGACGTAAAATAGATCAGACACTTCCTGAAACTAACAGAAAATCTTATCTATGATATAAACTGCTCTTTTTGACCCAGAGTTGTTATTTGATCATATCGTGTATAGTACTATCAGGAAAGTTTGAATCGTTCAGCTGACTGGAACTAGTGATCCTAGATGGAACTCAGAAACTAAATGAATGAATTTCAAGAATCAAACTGACACCAGTGATCTTTAAAGAAACTTTAAGCAACAAAACGTATTTCATATCTGTATCTTATCCCACCTGATAGAAGGAAACCTTCACATTCAGTAGGACCTCAGTGTTTGCTTAATGCAAAGTTCAATGGTAGGCCTGACATTTGCCACAGCAGTGGATACGGGATAATTAGACATTGCCCTGGTTTCATAAAGGAGATGAGCCAGACACTCCAGGTCCATGAGAGCAGTGCTTCCTGGAGAGGTCAGGAGAGGTTTCATGGAGGAGGTGGCACTTGAACTGGCTTTTAAAGTGGGAAGTGGAGCTTCATAGGGGTGAGAGGCCCAGGACCGTCCATTAATAAAGGTCCAGATGGGCTCCAGACAGTGGAGGGCTGTGGGCAGGAGCCTGCAGGAGAGTAGGGCCACAGCATGTGGAAGGTAGTCTTATGAAATGGAAGATTGAATTATAAGCAGAAATGACCTGCGCTTATGTTTGTAACCTCAGTAACCATCATTTTTACTCTCGAGTTTTTAACTCAACATTAGCAATAATTTCAAACTTTTGGTTGACTTTGACCTACTTTAATGTCATGGAGAAGCATCACAGTCTTTGACTTTTATGGGTCAAAGCCTCCGAAAGCTGAATTGGAGTTTTACAACTATAGATGCAAACAGAACTTTGTGTCTTTGGTTGGTTGTTCATTTCTAGTGTGTCATGATATGAAATTCTAAACCTCTAGGTATCAATAATTACTAAAACTGTGGGACTTAAGTTTTTTACTTAATATCATAATGCAAAGGTTCATCCATAAATTGCTTGTTACCGTATTTCATTTTTCTTGACTTATCTAATCTCCATTATATAGAGAGAAGCTCAGTAGAGCAAAAAACAAAAGGAAAAACAGACAAAGCTCTGGCAAAATTAATGAAGAGAATATACAAATAAAGAATATTACAAAAGTAATGAGGGACAGAACTACAGGTAATTGTGAGATTTAAAAAATAATTACAGCTGAGGTGGGAGAATCACTTGACCCCAGGAGTTGGAGACCAGCCTGGGCAATATAGGGAGACCTTGCCTCTACAAAAAAGTTAAAAAAAAAAATTCACTAGGCATGGTAGCATGTACCAATTACTTGGTCCCAATTACTTGTAAGGCTGAGGTGGGAGGATCACTTTAGCCCAGGAGGTAGAGGCTGCAGTGAGTTGTGATTGCAGCACTGCACTCCAGCCTAGAAGACAGGGTGATACCCTGTCAATCAGTTATGAAAAATTAAAAAATAAATGCATACACACACACACACACACACACACACACACACACACACGCACTCCCAGTGCTTTGGGAGACCAGAGTGGGAGGACAGCTTGAGGCCAAGAGTTTGAGACCAGCCTGAGTGACATAACAAGATCCCATGGGGAAAAAATAAAGTTAAGTTAGCTGAGCATGGTGGCACATACCTATGTAGTCTTGGCTATTCTGGTGACTGAGGCAAGAGGATCACCAGAGGTTTGAGGTTGAAGTGAGCTGTGATCACCCCACTGAACTTTAGCCTGACTGACAGGAAAAAATAATTGAATACTATCAAAAGTATATGCCTACAGTTTGGACATACGTCTAGGAAAATATACTAGAATGGATGTTTGGAAAGAATAAAAAGGATGGAAAATCCTATAACTCTTTTAAAAAAGTAGAAGTAGTGATTAAAAATCTATCCACAAAGAAAATGTAAGTTCTGGATGCTTTATAAGCAAATTCCACCACACTTTCAAAGAAGAAATTATCTCAATTTTATACAAACTCTTCCAGACACTAGAAAAAGAGGGAACACTTCTGCAACTAATTTTATGTAATCAACATCCCTAAAGCCAACACTAGACAAAGATACTTTCAAAAGGAAAATCACAGGCCAGGCCAGTTTCATTTATGAATGTAGATGCCAGAATCCTGACTAACAAATGTTAGTAAATAGAATCCAACACCGTATTAAAAAGATAATACATGTTGACCATGTTGAATTGTACGAAAGTTTTCTTTGGTTTGGTTTGGTTTGGTTTTTTGAGACAGTGTTTCGCTCTGTTACCAAGGCTGGAGTGCAGTGGCATGGTCTTGGCTCACTGCAACCTCTGCCTCCCGGGTTCAAGCAATTCTCCTGCCTCAGCTTCCCAAGTAACTGGGGCTACAGGTGCGCACCACCACTTTTTTGTAGTTTTGGTAGAGACAGGGTTTCGCCATGTTGGCCAGGCTGGTCTCAAACTCCTGACGTCAGGTGATCCACCCGCCTCAGCTTCCCAAAGTACTGGGATTACAGGCATAAGCCACTGTGCCTGGCAGGTTTTTTAATATTGGAAAACAATGAATTAAAAAAATATATGTTGACCCTGTCGAAATGTCTAAGAATATTTTTAGTGCTAGGAAATCTATTTGTATAATTCATTACTTTAACAGATTAAGGAGAAAAATCATTTGGCCAACTCAGTAGATTCAGAAAAATATTGAGAAAAGTCAGTGTTCTTTCATGTTTAAAAATCCCAGTAAGTTAGAGGCAGGAACTTCCTCAACTTGATAAAGAATAACTTAAAGTAAGTGTGATCATAAATAGATAAACATTAGAATCATTTTCTTTAAAATCAAACACAAGGCATTCACTATCCTTCTGTTCAACATTGTATTAGGAGTTCCTAAACAGTGCCATAAGGCAAGAAAAAAAGTAGAAGCAAAAAGATTGGAAAGAAATAAAGCTGCCGTTATTTACAGGTGACATTGCATACATTAAAAAATTTGTAAGTTATTACAAATAGTAGGAGTTTAGCAAGATGGGTGAGTAGTATGATATCCAAAAGTCTGTTGCATTTCTTTACACCAACCAGAAACACCTAGAACATTTAATTAAGATAATTACAACAGTATCAAAGAATATCAAATATCAAGAAATAAACTTAACAAAAATAAACAGTACAGTACAAAGAAAATTACAAAACCTACTGAGAAGAAATGTAAAAGCAAATTCATGGAGAATTTATTACATCCATGTAGAGCAGGGGTCAGTAAGCTTTTCCTATAAATGACCATATATTACATATTATATCAAATTATACTACAATATAATGTAACTGTATTATAACTAAATATTAACAATGTTAAATATTCCCTGTTGCCATATGGTCCCTGTTGCCGCTATTCAGTTCTGCCATAGACAAAATGTAATTAAGTGATGTATTTGCATTCCAATAAAACTTTATTTACAAAAAGAGGTGGCAGGCCATAGTTTGCCAATTGCTGATATAGAGGAAGAATTAATACTGTGGAGACGGCCAGTTCTTTCTAAAATGTACCATAGAGTCAATGTAATTCCAAGCAGAATACCCACATGGTTCTTCATGGATACTGATGCAGTTAATGAAAAAGTAAAGGTCAAAGAATAGCCAAGGTACTTTGGAAAAGAGTAACAAGGAGAGGGACTTGCCCTACAAATTTATTAAGCTGCTAAAATAGCAGGAATTTGTGGAGGAATTAAGAGATTGGTCATGGCATGAATACAGAGCTCAGAAGCAGACACATCTGTATGGAGTGTTGCTGTGTGATGAGGATGTATCTGTGTGGAGCACTGATGTGTGATACATAAGTAATAGGGGAACCGTGAAGTTTCTAAAGTGTTCTCTGGAAAGACAGTGTGGCAGTAGTATAAGTGACCATGGCTAGAGCCAGAGGCTCCTTCCCAGTCCCCAGCGCCAGACATTTTCTCATGAGATAAAGTGAGAGAGACTCTGGCAGATCCAAAGAGTAAGTCTAATACTGATTGAAAAAGAAGATTAAGACCTTCTTTTAAAAGTAAAAGCATCATAAATATACTGTTTTCCTGAGTGGTTTGTTTTTTTTTTTTTTTAATTGTCTTTCATTGTAGAATTCTGCTAAGATTCTTACTGTTGCTGATTCAAGATTTGGGGACTGATAGGGTGACCTTTGTTTTCCTTCTACACTAAAGAAATCTTTGCATTTGCTCTAAGTAAAGTAGATATAAAGTAGAAAGAGTCTAGAACCCAACAACCCAAGGAAATCATCAGGGCAGACACACTGCTCAGAGTCTCTGAAAACTGGCAGCCAAGTCAGAGTTGATATTTGAGGCACACATGTTCATTTTAATGATTTGTCCCTTAATGAGCCAGTCAAAAATGTGTGTTTGTTTCCAACTGAAGAAAAAATTAAGAAGGAGTTCCTTGGGAAACTTGAGCGACATATTTTCTGTAAAAACACAAACACACCTCCTAATGCAAATCCTTCCTCTCCAACTCCTATGCTGCCTTCGACCTAGAGTGTCAACTCCCCAGGGAAGCAGTGAGGCTCCTTTGCTTCTTTGGTATTACAGTGCCTTAGTAGATGTTCCATCCAACCTTGGCAGAAGTCTCCTTTGCCTCATTCAAGCTGCTCATCTTGTTGACCAGCCGTGATTTTAGCCCTCTTTGAGTTTTGCTTGCCTCCTGCTCACCGCTAGCATAGAGGATTTCACCCTGGGGCTTACTGATGAATAGAACAATACAGCCTGAAAACGTGATGAGAATCTGACTGGTGCACTCTGTCTGTGGCCTTAGCGTAGCTTGGCCATGTGAGGGCCTCTGCCCTGTCCTCAGGGAGCCCTTGGTCCAGTTGTGCCTTGGTGATGCTGGGACCAAGTTTCAGGAATATCAGGGTCTATGGATATTACCAGATCAAATCAATATCTCTTAGAGACCTTATGTACAACACAGTTTTGAAATCAACCCTCAACGCTTTTTGACAGACTGTTCTGAAACAGTTTTCTGCTGTTTTTGTTCCCACCATCTCATACAATGTTCACAGCCATGATCTAGGAAAAGAATGACAGTGTGACGGGAAAAGTGCCCAATTCATTCTTCCTGGGGTGCCGAGATCCCTGACACCCCTTGTTTGTTTGTTTTCATCCCTATCATACCGACCTATCATTCTGTTCTCAGTGACAGAAGTAGTGATAGGAATATGAGACGTGCTTCTCAGACACATGATAAAGTTGAACTAAATTGCCTTGGAAATGACCTCTTTGGGAGCTGTCATCTCTGTCATTCAGTGCAACCATGTGTGTGACACGGGTGGTATTTTTCACTTTCATCTCCGAATTGTCAGCATTTAATTATTCCTATTGCAGGGCATCGCCTAAAAATGATGCTGGCTAACATACCTGACGGGTGCCGTCCCTTCCTGTGCCTGCCTCAGAGCCAGTGTCTTCATAAAGTTGCTGCCATAGCTGTGTGAGGGTTTTGATTCTTTAAAATGTCAACACAACCCAACATACTTGAGTACAAAGCTGGGTGGAGTTGCCCTTGCCAGTAGAGGTAACATTAATGCCACGTTGGATGTATTTTGCTCACAAAACAGGCCTTCTGTTACCCACGTGGCAGTACTCTCTTAAATGGTATGAAAACTGGTCGCTGGGCTCAGAACAGCCCAGGATTAATCTGAAGATCATGGGACTGTTCAATTTGGATCAAGAGTGCAAAGATTTGAGAGAGCCAGGATCTCCTTTGTTTTGCCCAGTGAAGGATACAGGCAGGCCTTGTTCCAGTTGGAAACTGTCTGAAAAAGAATGACACTTTAGAACTCTCCTTTGTAAAATAGTGCTTTATTTTATATTAATTTACAGTTGTTTAATCACTAAATGATACCTGTGCATAATTCTGGCCTCATAATACGTTTCTGATGATGATTAGAATCATCCTTACATAGGTTGCATTGATGATTTTGCTTAGAAATTATTCTTAAGGCCGGGCGCAGTGGCTCACGCCTCTAATCCCAGCCCTTTGGGAGGCCGAGGCTGGTGGATCACGAGGTCAGGAGATCGAGACCATCCTAGCTAACACAGTGAAACCCCCTCTCTACTAAAAACACAAAAAAAATTAGCCGGGCGAGGTGGCGGCGCCTGTAGTCCCAGCTACTCGGGAAGCTGAGGCAGGAGAATGGCGTGAACCCGGGAGGCGGAGCTTACAGTGAGCCGAGATCTGGCCACTGCTCTCCAGCCTCAGTGACAGAGCAAGACTCCGTCTCAAAAAAAAAAAAAAAAAAAGAAAGAAATTATTTCTTAATAGAAGAGTCTTTTTGAGACAGGTCCTCTCTCTGTTACCCAGGCTGGAGTGCAGTAGTGTGACCACAGCCCACTACAGCCTTGACCTCCGAGGTTCAAGCAGTCCTTCCACCTTGGTGGTTGGGACCACAGGCACACACCACCACGTGGACTCAGCTAATTTTTTTTTTTTTTTTTTTTTTGTAGAAACCAGGTTTCACTGTATTGCCCAAGCTGGTCTCGAACTCCTGGGCTCAAGCAAGCCTCCCTCCTTGGCCTCCCAAAGTGCTGGGATTGCAGGTGTGAGCCACCATACCTAGCCTAGAGGATTTCTGATCTTTATTATCTGATGAACCAGCACTTAGTTGGTTTTAAAACTAGTTTGCATACCAGGATAATGAGGGAAAAGAAGATCCCAAGGATCTTTCTCTTATGATCATGGTAGAGCCTGAGATAAACACTTTTTTTTTGTCTTGGAGTTTCACTCTTGTCATCCAGGGTGAAGTGCAGTGGCACAATCTCAGCTCACTGCAACCTCCACCTCCCGGGTTCAAGCCATTCTTCCACGTCAGCCTCCCAAGTAGCTGGGACTACAGGTGCACACCACCACTCCCAGCTAATTTTTGTATTTTTAGTAGAGATGGAGTTTCACTATGTTGGCCAGGCTGGTCTTGAACTCCTGACCTCAGGTGATCTGCCCACCTTGGCCTCCCAAAGTGCTGGGATTATAGGCGTGAGTCATCGCGCTCGGCCTGGGATAAACACTTCTGTTCTACTGCTTCACCAAGAGGGTGCAGCCCGGGGAGCTGAAGAGAGACAACGGAGGAGATGGCCGCTAGTGTCCTGCCTGCTTGCTCCCTTGGGACCAGCACCCACAGGCCATGCTAACCACATCTCACAGTCATCCCTCAGAGGAGAAATGAGGAAGAATCATTCTACCCATGCGCACATATGACTGCCAAACAATCTCACGGCACACGTTGGCTTCAGCAGAAAAGCCATGGCAGGGGCCAGAGAAAGGACATAAGGGGAGACACTAGTTATACCTTCCTGAAGTCCGCCAGACCCTCAGAGTTGATGACTGCAAGGGCATTGGGAAAGGTCAAGAGGATTTGAGCGGACATGTTAGAGGTCTCTTATTCAGAATGAGAATGTGAATGAGAATGTGTTTTCTAGTTCTTTTCAAGAAAATTTCAGCTTAACAAAATGTGAAGATACATCTAAAAAATTAAGGGCTAGTAAAAGCTGACAGTCTTAATAATTTGTATTCAGCTTTCTCCATGCCATTGCTATTGTTTTTCTAGATCACTACGGTGAACATCTTAGGGATGCCGTTAACAGTTCAGTATAAAACTCCTTTGTCAGAGGAGTTGAACCTCATATACAAAATGCTGTCTTTTTATACACATGATAGGGCCAAAACTCTTTAGCTAGCCTGATGTTACCCAGGGAAAGAGCCATTGGTATATACCTGAGGTCCCTGTTTAGGGTCCAAGTGAAAAGAGACTATAACAGCAAGGCCGGGAGACCGATGAGTGCTTGTGGTGTCAGAGTCAGATCTTCTTGGATGCTGTTGTGGCTTTGCTTTCTCATTACCCTTCCCCATTGCTTTCCTTTACAACTCCTTTCTTCTTCCAAACAAAAAATAGGTAAATGAAAACAAACCAGCCTTATAAAAATATGCATACCTGTGGCTTATGTTTTTCCCATGCACTAATAGGATTTTATATACTTACGTATGAATTAAGAGGATTGAAGTAGATAGCCACCAAGATCCCTTCTAGTTACAGAATTTTGTGATCTATTTGAAATCAAGTCTAATGTGCTTTCAGTATAAATAGGGATTCAGAGAGATTTGTGGAAATTGAAGTCTGCATGGCCTAAGGGAACTAAACCTTGAGGGTACATGCAGTACTTTGATAATTCTGAAGTCCCAGGTGAAATGTGATTCCTGGAAGCTTTTTCGTATCAGGATACTCAGAGTGCAGTCTTACACAGGTTATGCAGAGTGGATTTTTTATCACACTGTAAGAAACTATGCTGTCTTAGTCCATTTTGTGCTGTTATAACGAAATGCCACAGACTGGGTAATTTATAAAGAACATAAATTTATTTCTCACAGTTCGGGAGGCTGGAAAGTCCAAGATCCAGAGGCTGCAGCTGGCAAGGGCCTTCTTGCTGTGATATCCCATGGTGGAGGGTAGGAGGCAGGAGAGAGAGTCCACTCCCAAAAAAGCCCTTTGATTGGGGCATTAAACCCACACATGAGGGTGGAGCCCTCAGGCCTGCTCACCTCTCAAAGGTGCCACCTTTCAATACCGTTACAATGGCAGTTGAATTTCAGCATGAGTTTTGGAGAGACAAACATTCAACCCGTAGCAGATGCCAAGCCCGCTGCCCCTCCATTTTTGCTTCCTTCTACTACTGGCAGTTTCACATCAAGCAACAGTGAAAAAAGCTCACAAAACAAGGTGCATTTATCCTGCTTTCAAAATGATTTGATTCTCCCTAGTGCAGAAGGGATTTTGTCGTTATTTTTACCAACTCTGTGGATATAAACTGTTTGAGTTGTGTACTTTTCTCACCACTGAAATTTGCAAAAACCGGTTTTGTGAAAATACAAACTTCCCATCGTGTGCCTTCCGTTATAGCCACAGAAGCTCATGATAACCATTGACTTCCCTCACCTGCTTCTTCCTCACTTCCACAGCCATTTGTTAACATACACATGGGTACACCAGGACCTGCACACACACACACACACTAACTCTGCCACACTCACACATTGCCCTTTCATCTCCATCATTTCCCTGTGGTATTGGGGATTTGTGAGGTTTTCAGCAAGATGACCATAAAGTGCCTAACGATGAGCAAAGAGTCTGCCAGTTGCCATAAAAAATATGGCTCCTAGAAAAGCAGTGAATCAAAGCCAGCAGCAGATCCTGGATCTGCCTCCCTTGTCAGCGAAAACTGTCAGGTCTCAGGGTCACACTCCATAACCTTCCTCCTTTGTGATCCAAAGTCTGTTTTGTAGCTCAGAATAAAAAACAGAATCTTATTTAGTGTCCTCGTGTATTGTAAAACCCCCTTAGGAAGCAGAGCAAGAAGCTCAGGACTGTAACTTAAGACCGGATGGTGCTTTTTATTCCATTAGGCTTCTTAACACAACTATGAAGAAATCACTGGGCCTCTCTGCAGGTTGGGCTCCCATCATGTAAACTGGAGGTGAATCACACCTTCTGGAGTCCGCAGCATGCGAAGTGGCTCCCAGGCCTCGTGAGCCAGGCGTCTTATCGTGACTCCTTGGGGTGAGGGGAAGCATGCCGAGAGAGGACTGGGGTTCTTCCAGAGGAGCCTCATGGTCCTTACGAAGCAGGAATTTCTTTCTTTTCTTTTTTTTTTTTTTTAATTTTTTCCATAGAGTGTTTCCCTGTCAAAATGCCAAAATTCTGGTGCTAGACTGCAGAACTGCTAGACTTTTTGTAAAGCTTAAAATAATGCAAATGTTAACACTCTTAAAAGTTAGATCTGTTTTAAAAATTATGCCAAGTATATTAATACACTGCATTCAACAAAATCTTAATGATTACAGTAAAGTATTCAGCAATGAGATTTAACTGCCTACAAAGTTGTTTGGTATTGATCATTAGCAGCTGATAATAATTCTATATGTTTTGCCACCTAATTTTTGGAGAAGGATATCGGTATAGATACAGATAAAAATATAAAAACGTAGAGGCAAATACAGTCTTCAGTAAAGTATATTTTTATTCAGCAGGGAAGGAAATATCTTCCTATGTTCCCTGGTCAGCTTTATTTTTTTGTAAGACAAAGGCAAGTTTCAAATTAATTTTGTAGTCACCATAGAAATGCTGGAAGTTGAAAATGTCAGCAGCCATTACACTACGTAGAGGGACTGCCAAAAGGGTTCTCTGCAAGGGGTAGGAGACCTCTGCGTTCCATTCACGTGGAAGGTAGCAAAGACGGAACAGGATGCTGTGAGCCTGTCCTATTTCCTATCTGATAAAATCACTTCTAGGTAAGAAAAGTAGGTTAGATTTTCTTACCTATGCATGATTCAGTTCCTTCCCTGACTTTTCCTAATACGTCTCTTGTGAAATCAGTCAACAGATGTCTGTTTGAAGAGTGATTTTTTTTTTCTTATGGTATTTCACGAAGAATTTGAATAGCAGCAAAATGTTTAGTCTATTTACTAATTTAGTAATTTGATATACCATAGCAAGGTAGAAGTCATTTCTCAGTGTATACTAAGTCAACAGTTCGTTATCTGGGACCTAATGAAAAATTACCCATTTACTAAAGATAGGACTTCACAAAGTAACTATCACATTTGTCACCCTTGTATTTGAATCACATAAATTCACAAGCTCCAACTGGCAACTAAATTATCTCATCAATTACAAAGTAATCAAGAGACAACTGTTACTTAACAAATATAGGCTGCTTTTATAGACAAAATCTTTCAAAACAGGGTGAGGAATTGGGGGGGGCAGTAAAAAATACCTGGAAAAAGACACCGTGTGATGAAAAAAAATCAAAACTTATTGCAGTAGATGATTATTAGCAAAGTACTAAGGATGCCCCATTGTGGGTTATTTAGCTTTCCATAAAGTAGTTTCAGTATAATTTACTCTTTATAAGTATTTGCTGAATAAAGAGTTTTTGTAAAATCTCATCTTTCCTCAAAGTGCCACAGTATTTTTATTTGCAGATTTAAAGTGAGTTTAGGATATTTTTGCTTTGAGAATATTCTAATTTTTTTAAAATGTTTAAGTAACACGTGGTTATTAAAACAAATTTAGGTGATGCAGAACTATATAAAGCAAAAACTAGAAG